>NC_133769.1:104476830-104771429 GCF_003597395.2 Chelonoidis abingdonii
GATAGAACAAGAAGCAATGGGCTTAAACTGCAGCAAGGGAGATTTAGGTTGGACATTAGGAAAAAGTTCCTAACTGTCAGGGTAGTTAAACACTGGAATAAATTGCCTAAGGAGGTTGTGGAATCTCCATCTCTAGAGATATTTAAGAGTAGGTTAGATAAATGTCTATCAGGGATGGACTAGACAGTATTTGGTCCTGCCATGAAGGCAGGGGACTGGACTCGATGACCTCTCGAGGTCCCTTCCAGTCCTAGAGTCTATGAATCTATGATAAACATGGGATGAAAGCCTGCCTCCATGAAGTTAATAGCAAAACTCCTAGTCAGTGGGATCAGGATTTCACCCAGCATATTTTATTAGATGCCAATATAAGTTTCAAAACTGCAGTAAAATACTGAGCCTCTGTTTTAAGAGTTGAATTTCAAGCAGTATTTGTCACAAGTTCAGCCCCCCCTCAAAAACAAACAAACAAACAAACAAAAAAACCTCAAAGGCAAAGGTTCCAAAAGAATGGACTACAATCCTAGCATCAGATGAATTATGTCCGCTGTTTTAAAACACTTATTTCAAATAAGAAGTCTGTTTAACTTCAGAACAGCTAATGCAAATGTTCAGTTATTTAAACTGATTTTTTCAACTGGTGCTTGGCAAAAATATGTTTTTTGTAATCCCATCAATTGCATTTAAGATCATAGTATTCAAAAACAACTTCACAGATTAAAGTGACTTTTGGCAAAAGAATCTGCAGCCAGGATGAAAATGTTTATAAAGAATTTTAGACCACTATGGTCTGTAAAAGCTGAGAGTAAAAATTAGAGCATAGCATATAACATCACGTATTAAAAATTGTTTAAAATAGTTTGAATGCTGATTACAGATAGTTTAAAATATTCATTTAATACATTAAATCATGCATTGGCAGTAAGACAACAGACTTACCTGTGAAGAGCTTCTGTGATAAGCTGAATAATGAAGTGGTCCAGAAATAGTAGTGTCATGTGATAGAGATGGATATTGACTCTGCATTGGATAAGGGTGCTGGTTGCTATAGCTACCATAGTTGTAGCTTCCTGTGTACCTAAAATGCATGAACCCCCCCCCCCCAACACACACATTTAGTACTCATAATAACGACATTCCTGCTACTAGTTCTGTTGTAGTTTTCTAATGCTATATGTCAGATATATTTGCTCTGAAGAACAATCTGTATGAAAATTTACCCCAACTCAGCTCAAAGATGCAGATGTCACTTAATGGAATGACGTGCTCTACATCGAGCAAATAGAGTGACACCATGTGTCTGCGTAATTTGTAATCAGTCATTTGTTGTGCTTTCTAAGGGTCCAGTTTGGTCACCTTTACTAGTGTTCCATAGTCCCCTATTCCGAGTGGTGGGTCACAGGGCTACTCACACAATAAATATTATTCAGTGTGAGCCAGAATGGTAGAACTGGGCCCTGAGAGCTAAACTGTTAAATGTAGCCACAACCTTGCACGGGGGACCTCAGTGGGACTCAAGCATGAATAGGGAGGTTTTCCATAAGGGGGACTGGTCCATCTGGGCGGCTTGCTGGGTCCTCCACTCTCTCTTAATTGGAATGGAATAAATGGCCCAAAGAGTCAAAGATGTTAACATGACCCTGTTCCTACACAACATTAAACATGATTCCTGGTTTTGAGTACAGAGACCTTGCCCAGCTTAGCCCCATTGAATCAACCACCATTAAAAAGCATTTTAACCGTTTATTAAAGCTACAGCAAAAGAAGGAAAAATAGTGAAAGTATTTGAACTGTAACGTATTAAAGGAAGCTTTTCTTCATTCCCTTTAGCTGTAGAGTTTTTAGCAACCCCCAGCCTGACAGTCTTTGAGATGGTATTAAAGATGTAATAACTGTCTTTTTGGGACTGGGGGGAGAGAAAAAGATAGTTGAAACGGGTTGAAGTTGCTGTTGTTGTTAAAGTCCGGTCTTGATCCCTTTCAAAACAAGAAAAACATATACGAGCGGAGAGAAAAGCACAATGAAGACAGAGTGCAGCTTCTGTCTCTGGTAGTAAGTCTTGCTTGTAGTCTCACTCCTGAAGAAACCTGGAGCACACAGTCCTATCTACCACTCCCAGACCTGGCAAGCTGTCCCAGTGGCATTGCTCTTAGCTGCCTCTCTGGTTGTGGGCTCACAGCAGTGTTGTGAAAGATACAATCGTAGTCGGCTAAGCCAGACTCGTTTTAGAAGGCTAAAAGAGAAGAAAAAAGAAATATGGTGGAAAAAAGAAAATGATATTCAAGGGAGGGCATGACAGCTACAACCCAAGTCTCACATCCCAACGGGTGTTTGGGATTTAGCCTGGTTGAGGTGATGTCAACTGTGTCCCTCTCTTTGGCTCAGTGTGGTCAGGGCATCTGTCAGGGTCAGATCAATGAAGGCCCAGGGGTGTCAGGGTGGGTTCCAGGAGAAGATTGGGGTGGCAACCATGATGGTAGAGCTAACTCCTTTCAGTCCACCTGTCCCCAGCCCTTGTGTTTTGATACCCTTCCCCCCTCCAAGTCTCTTTTTAATGACGCCAAAAGGGGATGATAGCAAACACAGTAATGAGGGGATGAGCTACTATTCCTATTTAGGCCTGCTTGCTGACACACCAAATTTGGTCCATTGATTTTCAGTTCCATTCTCTTGTTCAGTGGTTATGATTTCAACACCGTGCTTTGGTGGTTTCAGTAGACCTTTTGGTTTGGACTCATTTATTCTGTCTCCTTTTTATACCTTTTTCCAAACAATTTTATAGAACTGTCTGAACTGGACTTTTGCTACCCTGGACAACTTAGAGTGTAGGCCTCTGCACAACAACTCCTCCCGATGGCAGCAGGACTCCTCCTGCCAAGCCTGTGCTCCATCTCAGGGGCAGATAATGTCAGTCAGACCAGCATTGCACTTCCGCTCAGCAGTGCATTAAGCATGTTCCTAGGACAGCATGCTGTATATGGTAGCAGCTCCGTCCTTGCCCTCACTCCTCCAAACTCACGTATTTTCAACCATGTGGCATCCACATGACAAGGCTTCTTCAGCCTCCTTGTAAGGACAGGCAGGGGCATGCCATGGAGTTGTCACCCACCTTTGGTGGCTCTTTTTGCTTCTCGCTCCCCTTTGCAGGGCAGCATGAGGCTCAAAGCCAACAACAAATTTTCTGGTGGTTAGTGGTATGCCTTGGCTTTCTTATATCATTCTATGGTGCAGTCTCTTTTTGTGGAAGGTTTACACCCACCACTGGTCAAGTCTGTCCACAGTTGAGGAATGTTCTTGGATTCCTTTCTGAGGCTGTGCGGTTATATATCAGCATCCATGAGTAATGCTCTCTACCATCTCCAGTTGGCTTGGAGATTATCCCTTGCTGGAGGACGACGACCTGGTCTCAGTTATTCCTGCCTTCATCACTTCTCAGCTGGACTGCAGCACTGTGATGTATCTGGGCATGAAGCTTTCAGCGTTCAGGAAACTTCAACAGCTACAGAATGCTGCAGTACATCTCAGCAACACAGGCTACTGCAAGCACATCACACCTGTCCTTCACTCTTCACACTAGCTCTCCACAGAATTTCAATTTGAGTTCAAGGGCTCGGTTCTCATCTTCCAGGCACAAAATGGGCTGCACCCAAGGTATCTAAAAGATTAATTAAAGCTTCAGGATGAAGATTATTCAACTCCTCCACAATAAGGTTAAACTTGTCTGTACAGGAGAAAGAGCTTGGGGCCAAGATCGTGGAATGATTTCCCCCAAGAACTAAGGGCCATCACACATCTCACCACTTTCCACTCAAAGTGCAAGGTGCATTTTGTTGACCTTTATTTCTCTAACATAAATACATGACAATATGTATAGTAAATGCCCACCAACCAACCAAACATCCCCCTGAGGAGAGGATGAGAGAACAAGCCACATGTGTCCGATGTTAGTCAAGACATTTAATGCACTTCTGGAAGGTACCCAGATACTATGGAGATAAGGGCAGCATAAGAACCTGTATGCAATAGAATATCTTCCCCTCAATTCTTATTATATCTTCAGAGATGCAGCATATAAAGTAGTCTTACGTTTGAGAGCTGTTCACAAACTGAGAACCAAATAAAACTGCCTACTGGGTATAGATTTACACAATGCCAGATACTCCTACTACACACTCACGAAGTGTTAAAAGAACGTTATTAAGGTTGCAAAGTTAAACACTTGAAAGTTAGGAAATGCCAGAATTTAGATTGCCTGTGCAACGTTAATTCAGCTCTCTTGTGCATGTGAATTATGATACAGTCTTTAATTACATGATCACATACTATTTCTTCCTAGGTTTTTAAAGAGAAAACTGAATACACGAAATTCCATCATGCTGCATCCTACTGACACCCATATTGGTCTTTAGCAGGGTTGGAACTTTTAGATCCACCGCACGGACCTCTGCCTCTTGAGCTAACAGAATAACTGATAGCAGTAGTAGGTTGTCATCCTCTACATGCAACACCACAAGAGAAGGATGGGACAATTTCCCAGTGGGTTTCACAATTAACTCCTGATAGCAGTGGAATGGAGGGACTCAGGGCTTGCCTACATGGCACCAGCAGAGCACAGTCATAAGCATGCGTCAATTCTCCAAAAAGGACCGTATGTTTGGAGTTTAATGTTCCTACCCTATACACATTCACATCATATAGCATTTGAAAGCTATTTTATGCACGTTTAGATGAGGTATCATGTGGAGCTGTCAAGTGCTGCTGCAAGCCTGTAGGCGAGATGAAACAATGGTGCCCAAAATGAGAAAGTGTCATTTTTTACACAGTTCCAGAAACACTGAAACATGACTATGACTACAATTTTCACTGTTTAAGTTAATTTCAACATCTCAGTGTGGTGTTCATTGGTCAAAGCTACCAAATGACAATGTATACAAAGATCTGTATTGTTTTTTCCTTGCTGCACAGCTACACCATGAGTTTCGGGCTCGCCCTTCAATTGATATACTACACCTTCATGATTCTGCCTCAGTTCTGAGGAGGTGTTCATCACTAGTGCTGCAAAAACTGAAATAGAAAGACTCCAGGGTGGTGTGTTCATTCCAAATGGAATTATACCACTTCATGCTGGTGGAAATCTCATCCATTAAGGTGATGATAATATAGACATCAACACAGAGACCACTGATGGAAAAAATACCTTCCATTCAATGACCAGAATGGCATTTTAAGAACAGTCTGCAGATAATCCAGCATCATAAGAAATATCACTGTAGCATGGAAAAGAAAAGTCACTCTCCCTGAGCAATCAGAGTCTTTTGTGCAGTGTGCAGCATTTAAAAAAGCCTAGAACACACCCAGAACTGACTCACTGTGAAAAAGTACGTGAGAAAATAGACTCTTGACACCTTGTCACAGATGACCACTGTCCAAGATCTCTCCTTTTAAGACTACTGCCTTGTGATGTCTTACCAGTACCAAAATATGTTGATATTGTTCACACTTGGGTGATTCCATTTTGGACTGGTTCCTACCACAAGTGGGCAACAAAGAAGAGCACCTACCCAACAGTTGCTTATGCACCTACTGTGGATGCCAGACCAAGTGGCATGGCCATAGTCTATACTACAATGCTAAAATGTAAGGTTATGTTAGTAGCTCTGGGGCAGCAGCATGCTATTCAGACCAAGGATCAGCAGCTGAATGTTGATGCTCAGCAAGTGAAATGGATTCTTCCAAATGAACTTGGTACCAGTGTGATTCACCTGGGCGGTATTACACCCTGTGCTGTTTTATTGCATGTACTGGGAAATTTTGGGGAGATGCAGGATTGCTAGACCTTCTCGTTGATTCAGATGTGCATCCAGCTTGTGCTGCAGATCAAATGCTTCCTGGTAATCAATTCAGCTGTGCTGTACGTAGCTTGATTCTCGCATTTGAGGCCCCGAGTGCTCTGAAACTTTATTTATTTATTAAATGGTACGAGCAGGGAGGAGGTACTCTTGCAGTTCCAGCATCTGTCTGGCAAATGTTGGCTGACACTCTAAAGGTGTTTGAGTCTGAAGACACTGAGTCCTTACAACATGACATTAAAGAGCTTGATGATGCTATAGCTCAGCATATGCTACTATTACTGGAGATTTTCAAACATGGGGATGGTACCCTGTCACCTATGTTCAAGCTCTGGGATCATTTTCTTTAGGTTACACAGATACTACTTCTAAACATCCATGCTGGAAGGTCATAACGAGTGTGGTCCCGCAGAGATCGGTTCTGTTCAATATCTTCATCAATGATTTAGATAATGGCAAAAAGAGTACACTTATAAAGTCTGTGGATGATACCAAGCTGGGAGAAGTTACAAGTGCTTTGGAAGATAGGATTAAAATTCAAAATGATCTAGACAAACTGGAGAAATGGCCTGAAGTAAATAGTATGAAATTCAATAAGGACAAATGCAAAGTACTCCACTTAGGAAGGAACAATCATTTGCACACATACAAAATGGGAAATGACTGCTTAAGAAGGAGCACTGCGGAAAGGGATCTGGGGGTCATAGTGGACCACAAGCTAAATATGAGTCAACAGTGTAATACTGTTGCAAAAAAGCAAACATCATTCTGGGATGTATTAGCAGAAGTATTGTAAGCAAGACCTGAGAAGTAATTCTTCTGCTCTACTCTGTGCTGACAAGGCCTCCACTGGAGTATTGCATCCAGTTCTGGGCACCACATTTCAGGAACGATGTGGACAAATTGGAGAAAGTCCAGAGAAGAGCAACAAAAATTATTAAAGGTCTAGAAAACATGACCTATCAGGGAAGATAGAAAAAATTGGGCTTGTTAATCTGGAGAAGAGAAGACTGAGAGGGGACATAATAACATTTTTCAAGTACATAAACGGTTGTTACAAGGAGAAGGGAAAAAATTGTTGTTCTTAACCTCTGAGGATAGGAAAAGAAGCAATGGGCTTAAATTGCAGCAAGGGCATCTTAGGTTGGACATTAGGAAAAACTTCTTAACTGTCAGGGTGGTTAAGCACTGGAATAAATCACCTAGGGAGGTGGTGGAATCTCCATCACTGGGGATTTTTAAGAGCAGGTTGGACATAACCTGTCAGGGATAGTCTAGATAATACATAGTCCTGCCTTGAGTGCAGTGGACTGGGCTAGATGACCTCTTGAGGTCCCTTCCAGTTCTATGATTCTATGAAGGCTGACATGAGGATTGGAAGCTTCACCTACAAACACAGCGTGCCAGGTTTCCATAGTTCTTTACTGTACACAGGCCCAAACTATGCCAGTTAGATACCAATCTACATTCTTGTTATGGTAATTCTCCTGAAGTAGTACATAGTGCCTTTGAATCTGGGGAATTTGCTGTGTGTCAGACTGTTGGTTCTTCCAAAGGAATTTGGAGTGACACAGTGTCGTGGTGCGCAACTCACCACTTCAGGGCCTCCTGCTGGTCGTCCAGGGAATTAGCTCACCAGCCTCCGGAGTGCCCTCTGCAGGCCAGTGTCCCTGTTGCCACTGGCCCCTGTGTCCCTCCCAGACCCCAGTGCCCCTTTATCTGGGGTTCTTCCCCCTGGGAATACACCCCCCAGTCTCAGGGTCTCCCCTCCCCAGGGAACCCCCACTTCCTATCCCCACCTTGCCTCAATGTAAGGTGACTGCCAGTCAGCAACTAATCCCTGCATCTCGGGGCAGACTGCAGTGTCAGCCACTCATCATAGGCAAGGCTGGGTCTGGACCTGCTGCCTCTCTCTGCAACCCAGTGCCTCTATGGAGCCTTGGACAAGGTCCTGCAGCCTGGGGAGTTGCCAGCCTGGAGCTCCCCAGCCCCTCTGGCCTTTCCCCAGCCCTGCCTCACTCTAGGCACCCTGAGCTTCCCAGCAGCCAGGCCCCTCTCTCTCTGAAGGCAGAGAGAGACTGTGTGTGCTTCTGGCCCACTGCCCCCTTATAAGGGCCAGCTGGGCCCTTATTAAGCCAGGTACAGCTGTGGCTGCTTCCCAATCAGCCCAGCGTTCAGAGCTGCAGCCCTCTCCAGGGCTGCTTTTACCCTTGCAGCCCTCTTTAAGGACTGATTTCAAGCCCTTCAGGGCAGAAGCGGGTGACTACCCCGCTACACATGGGAACAGAGAAAACTGTCATCAAAGACTCAAAAGGCAGCAGTCAGATTGTAGGACTTAGAAGAAAGAAGCCAGCTTGTCAGATGCCCCTCACAAAACATGTCCTGAGTGAATAAGCAAAAGCTACAAGAGAAAGAAGTGAAGCTAAAGTCCACAAAACAAAATCCTTGACTATGCACTGAAGAGGGATGAAGACTATGTTACAGCTTTACCAACTATGTCATCAACAATATGACAAACCCATTTGATCCTGAATCACAACCAGAGGTGCTTATCAACATATCTACTAGACTTCTTGTAACATTAAATGTACAAGAGTCTCTACTGAAAATAGGAGATGCTGGTGAAAAACAAATGGAGAGATTTAGGAGAGGTACACTTCATTCTGATGGGATATGTACCTTCTTCAGCCCAGCCAAGAAAACTGGCATCAAAACATTTGCTAATATGGCCAAGAAGACCAAATTTAATTCTGGCAAAGGAGGGCCACTTACAGCAGCTATAAGTGCAGAAATTGTTTTTCCCGGGGCCCTATCTTTAGCAAGATGCAGAGATGATGTTTCAATGGCAATTGTCTTAGTCGTCCAATAGGACCTGTGCCTATGACCCTCTTCCACGCTGATGAAACAAGGAGAATACACAAAGCTGAATTAGTGCATCAGCTGGAAGCTCAAGCTGAAAGAATCCATGAGCTAAGAGCATGCAACAAAGAAACCACCTTATACATCAGAGATGCTATGGTTGTCATACAATGATGGCTGGAGACAAATAAATTCCACACATTCAGTGAACTGGCTGCTGAGTTCTTGAAGCAGGTCCTAGGATTTCACAAAGCTAATTCTGTAATTGAAGTCTCTGAGAGATATGACAACAGTAACACTATTAAAACTGCAGAAAGACAGCACTGGACAGGATCTAAGGTTGGATGCAAGAAATACCAGGTGATTGGTGAATACTCTATGCCTCCATGGAAAATGTTTCTAAATGTGGCATCAAACAAGCAGTCACTTGTAAAATTCCTCTGTGAATACATAGTTCAAAAGGCACCTGAGAATGTAGGAGTACGCCCAACACAAGAACATAAGAACGGCTATACTGGCTCAGACCAAAGGTCCATCAAGCCCAGTATCCTGGGTCCTCTGACAGCGGCCAGTGGCAGGTGCCTTAAAGGGAATGAACAGACAGGTTATCATCAAGTGATCCATGCCCAATCCCAGCTTCTAGCAAACAGAGGCTAAGAACACCATTTCTGCCCACAAACACTCCTTCTTGCTGGAGGCTTTTCCAACGGTGAGGTAGCAAAGTCCATCACCAATAGAGATGTTGAAGAAGCCCAAGCCTTGTACAATACTCAAGAGGAAGTGGACACAAGGATGCTTCTGCATGCTATATGTGCCAATATGGCTTTTGAGTCTCTTAGGGTACGTCTACACTACCCATCGGATCAGCAGTTAGTGATCGATCTATCAGGGATCGATTTATTGTGTCTAGTGTAGACATGATAAAATCGATCCCTGAGCCCTCTCCTGTTGACTCTGGTACTCCACCGCCATGAGAGGCGCAAGCGGAGTTAACAGGGGAGTGGCAGCAGTCGACTCAGCGCCGTGCACACCCCGCAGTAAGTAGACCTAAATACGTCGACTTCAGCTACGATATTCTCATAGCTGAAGTTACGTATCTTAGGTTGATTCCTCCCTCCCTCCCTTCCTCCCCAGTGTAGACCAGGGCAAAGTGTCAAAGGAACCAAAGCAATTAGGTCACCTGAAACAGAGGTTTTGGTCCTGGCTGTTCACTACCTTCCATAAATGGAACACATAGGTAGCATGTGGATTGAAACCAGGCATCATTACGAGCATGACTGACTAGTGTCGCTTCGTATCTGTGCATGCAGTTTGTGACACATTCACACACTCCTGAATTCTGCAACATACTTCCTGCTGTACATGCATTGATAGGACGCATCTGTGTCATCCTTATTTGGGATTGGGTGGGGGGAAATCTGTGTTTAGTGTTGTCAAAACAAAGGGAACTTACCTCATCAGAGATCTTGCCAAATTGGGAGAGTGCAACAGACAAGCCACAGTTTCCACAGCAAGAAAGTTGGTAGCAGCGCTGTATGACCAGCGCGAGAAAGGAGACCCACATTGCTTGTGGCTCAATGTAGCCATCAGACAGGACAAGTCATCGGCCAAACTCCCACCACAGGAGGACAGTTTTGAAGAGTATGTCAAAAGAGCATCTTGGCAGACAAAGATTTGGATGTCTTGACACACACAGGTAAACCAGATATTGGATCATCATTGCAACATGGATGGGCAAATGTGGATGATGAGCTACTTCTTGTATTCTCCAAGGGCCAGTGGCATCTGAGCTTCTACAAAACTGTATCCGTGCCTGTAACAGTAGGGGTCACTGCACAATCAACTGCCTGTAGTCAGAACAATCTTCCCTGCACTGAACTGTGTGTATGCAAGGCAATGAAGACTGGGTAACCAATGGACTCGACAGAAATCATAACGAACAAGATAATGATGTTGACTAGAAATGTCATCAGTGCTATTATAGTCCAATGATACCTGTACTAATTTATTATTAGATTTTGCTTTAGCCTTTAGATCGTTGTCGTGATGCTTTGAAATCAATTTTTATGTCTTGAAATAATAACAGAAACAAATGCAAATATTTCAAAGTGGCCATTTTAATGCGTTGATGGTGTCATTGTTTACCCCCGTTTCTATGGTAATGGCACCACTTGACAGCTCCCCATCACATGTTATCTTAAGGTAGGCATAATAAGCTTTCAAATTATGTAAGATGTGCTTGTATGTAGAGCGGGTACATTAAGTTGACAAAATTGGTGGTCACTGCTGCTCGCCCATAGAAGGGTATGTTTTTAAAGTGTTCAAACATATTGCACTCTAACTGCCCTCTGTACACTCTATTGATGTATCCTAAAAGGTCCCTAGGTCAAAATAACGCAAACTAAGTACTTTTTGGAATGTGCCAGCAGGGTCTACACAGCACAGCTGGGTGCTCTGCAGATCACACCCCTCTGGTGCTCTCTGCCACACCATGTAGACAAGCCTCAGGAATCTTGGTGTCCATTTCAGATTCTGGAGGGGATGTGCTCTAGTAGCCGCAGACTCTTCTGTCTGTTCCCCCAAACTTGATCCCTTCTGTTCCATGCCCTCCAACCCAACCCTGTCCTAGTCCTGTGTCTTCCCCACTCTGGCTTCCCATTCGAATCCCATTCTTCTCAACTAGTCAGTCCCAGTCTCCACTCTTAAGGCATCTCATCTTAGTCCCAATCTTCTTGCCCAGCAAATCCTAGGCCTGGTCTACTTTAGAAAGTTATTTTGTCTTAACTATGTCAGTCAGGGGTGGGTAAAAAATCCACATCCCTAAGTAGTGTAGAAAAGCCAACTTAAGTCCCCACGAAGACAGCACTAGGGGAGGTGAATTCACTACATAAATGGGAGAATCCTGCCTTTCTGTTTAGTAGTGTCTATACTGAAGCCCTGCAGAGGTGCAGCAGTGCCACTGCAACATTTTAAGAGTTGATGAGACCTCAGTCTGACCCTTCTGGACTCCCTGGACCAGTTTCAGTCTTCTTGCTCATCTAATCCCAGTCTCTCCCCATTTCAACTCCCAATTTCCCCTCCCACCCACACCATCAGCCTCCAGTCTCAGTCTCACGCATGTAGTCTCCTTGTCCTAATCTATTCCCTCTGCCCCATTTCAGGTCCCCTCTGCATTTGAAACAGACAGCTTCCTCCTTTATGCTGCCTGGGCCCAGCAAGGTGGGCACTGAGAGAACAGGAGAGAGAGTCTTTGATGTCTGCACTTCTCTATTACCAGGATTTCTCAGATCACCTAAAGCTATCTGGAGTTAGTGGGTAATCAGGAGGTTGTGATTAATTACCTGTGCAGTAACAGGGCAACAGAGGGAAGCATGAATTTGCTGCTGCTTCTTTCCTCATGCTCAGAAGGGATATAGGTCACTAGACAGGGAAGGTTCCAGGGCAGTTTGAAGGCATTAGGTCAGAGAGGCAAGCTTTCTCATGGCCCCTGGGCAGAACACAGTGATTGGAGGCAGCTAGCAGTGCCTTCAGCCTGGCACCTAAGGTGCCTATAGCACTTGTCTGGCAAGTGGCACACAGAGCACACCACTAAGGATGATTTCAGGACAAAGGTGATACTGCAGAGTTGCCAAGATCTCCCACGGGGAGACAATTACAAGGATTTCCATGCTGCTGTTAGCGTGAGTCTTGCAGCTCGTAAAAGAAAGATAAGCAGTTTCTGTCTTGTTATCCTCCACATTCTCTCCTAGGAGGTGCCATTGATATACACAACATAATTTCTTCATTTGGTATTTTGCAAGAATATTTTCTGACTGTGTTAAAGGATGTTTGCACACTAGTGCATATCGGTCTTATGTGCTTGAGGTTTCCAATTTTTCCACCTACTCTCCAGAATAAGTCTCACTAACCTCTTCCCATCTTGGACAGTTTAACTGGGCTTTAAGAGTAAAGAATTTTACATAGCGTCTCAAAAGAAAAGAAAAGAAGAGAAAAGAAAAGATCACAACAAGAAGTTACACTCCTGCCACTTTCAATATTTCCATCAGTACAACTGGGCTAATTAAGAAATGTCTGATAAATCCCCTCATAAAACACAGCTGAATATCACTATCTCAGCATCTTCCCAGGAAGATTTGGAGTCTTGTATTATCTATTGTTGTCATCGCTGCAAATTCAGAGGGAAGCAGTAATGATCCTGCAATATTTATTTTCCAAGAAAGCTGCGTTTATCATGAAGCTTTCATTTTGTTTTGCATGACTGGCCCCAAGTACAAAAAGAAACATTTACATTTTCTAAGCATGACTCAAAATGACTCTGAACTTGACTCTTTGTCTTATGCCCTGTTACGTGGTAAAATAAAAAAGTCAGTGTAAAAATTCTTGAGCCCTTTAAAGTGCTCTCCTCATCAGTACTCTGCAAAGCTTTTGCATGCCAGAGGATGTCCGTCTTCAGTGATGACTGGTAGTAGCTCCAGCAGAAATTGTTCTAGAAAAGTCAGAAGAGGTTCTCTCCATTCAGATATATTGGCAGGCTGAGGATCTGCATTTTGTGTGAAATTCAGCCCGGGTCGAGGACCAGAGCTCTGTGATTCACTTAAGCCCTCAATGGGGAATAGACATTGTGCTGGCTCTCCACAAAGCAATGAATCTCGAATCTTTCACCATGGGGTAGGCATGTCCACACATGGAAACTTGGACAGAGCTTGAGGAATTCAGTAAGAAGTCTTCACCTTCTGTTGCATGCAGGCTATTAACAACATCTCCCACACTCCTAATCCTGGTACATGCATGGGCCTGCCCGTGATTTTGTTATGGAGTTTGGCTAGTTGTGGAAGCAACAGAGGAGCTCTCTGAGCTTGATACAGAGCCCTATAAGTTGGGCATATACAGAATGACTATTGCTTTGGAACAGGAGCATTGTGAGGCTGCGTTTAAGTTTGTAAAGTGCTCCAAGATCTTTAATAAATTGTGCTATGTCACTGTTTATTATTTTCATTGGTCAGCCTTACTCCGAGGCTTTGACACATTTGTTATGTTCTAGTTCAAAAATTGTCTGTCTTTCCAAACCCAGGAAACTGGTGTCCTGTGAGACTAGCAATTAGCTTGGTGAAGGAAAGTTAGCTTTCCTTGACATATCTAGGCCATTGAGATAGAATAATAGGAATCAAAGATAGAAAGAAACCTAATTAGATCATCCATCCAGTCCTTCTCCCTTTAGAACTGATTTTCCAGGTTTCCTTGTATTTATGACTAGCATTATGTTTTAAATGCATAAATGGAAATATGTGAGAGACCATATAACCATACAACACTATCACATTTGCAATGAAGATCTATTCCCTCAGGAAACAGATTCCAGCAGTTGGATTCCAACTGCTTTTGAAAAAAAAATTATTGCAAATTTAGAACAGTCCTTAAAACTCAAATAAACAAACTGGAAAGTGACCTACCCGTGTTCCTCTCTGTGGGGGTAAACAGGTATCCTGTGTGTGACAGAAGAAGGCGGCACATGAGGACTTCTCATGCAGGGCAGCTGTTGCGAGTTTTCAGCAGGTGACCCAGCAGCTGTTGTCACAGTGTATGTGAGTGACCATGTATAGGACTGCATAGCCCCTGCACAACAAACAAAGTTGAGATTCATAGTTAGCATGAGCTGTACTCCTTTGAAAAGATCCATTTTGAAACAGCCAGTAAAGAGCAATCTAATAAGGTGATGCCAATGAAGAATATCAACCAAAGGAGGTGAATAAAAATGGGTATAGTGCAGTGGTTCTCAAACTATCCCGTAGCAAGCCTCTGAGCGTGACCCCACTTATAAATTTAAAACATTTTTTATATATCTAACATCATTATAAATGCTGGAGGCAAAGCAGTATTTGAGGTGCAGGCTGACAGTTCACGACCCCCCATGTAATAACCCCATGACCCGAGAGGGGTCCCACCCCCAGTTTGAGAATCCCGGTATAGTGATAGCAGTAAAACACCCATTTTTGAAGAACAGTTGAAAAGGTACAAATAGGAGAGCTAGAATATTGGATAGTGGGAGACAACCCAGGCACAACTGGCATTTTTAAGACACAGCAAGATGTGAATAATCAATGTAATGCTGTAATTTGTGCTTATAAAATTTTGGGCAGGGACTGTCTTTTTGATCAGTTTGTACAGCACCTAGCACACTGGAGTCCTGGTCCATGACTAGGGCTCTTAGGCACTACAGTAATACAAATAAATAAATATAATATAATATACAAAATACAGGACAGGGCTTAGAGCTGGGAGAACAGGACTAGCACAAAACATTTCATAGACATTATGGGCCAAATCCTGAGCCCCTCTCTGCAACAGAGTGGAGATCATGTTGGCCAACTTGATCCTCAGGATGATCAGGGCTGGTGTAGTAGGAAGAATGGTCAGGGCCCTTGGGGGCCTAGAAGAGGGTTGAACTAAGGCAAATGAACTCCTTGCAGCCTGACTTGGCTTTCATCTACCCACCTGTCTAAGTTCTTATATGGTCCCCATCACTGTGGTATCAGATCAGCTCCCAAAATAATAAGTGTACACTTGGAGATGTTCCCCTCTCTCTTCCTGCTAGTCAGCAGGGACTAGGCTCTGTTGACTTCATTAATGTGGTTCTATTGTAGGAAGGTTAAGGGAAAGAAGTGGGTTTTGCATTTTGCTCTGAAAATGCTGAAGTTTTCAGTCAGCCTGGTCTCTTCCAGGTGGGAACTCCAGATTTATGGGCCAGTTCCTGAGAAACCTTGTCCTCTCTATGTGACTCCTATCCTTGAGGCTGGTGATCTCATATTTCTGGGGTAAAATAATTGTTGTGGATGAGAGCCAAAATCTTGAATTTGACCCAGTATAGGACGAGGAGCCAATGAAGATAGCAGAATAGAGGTCACCAGGTGCTTTCAGCTCTCTTTCTCCAGCTAAAAAAGGGAATGGACTAGAGTTTCAGGAGCTGATTTGGATTTTCTTTCAGTACCTCTAGGACTTCAGTTGTGTGGCAGGACCTAATTCAGAGAGGCAAGTTATTGTTTTGTCAGCTCTGTGTTCATTGTATGGCTCTTGGTGAATGGAGAAGCAGTCTCAGATGTGGGTGATTTTCTTCAGAAAGTCAGGCAGAGAGTTCTTTGTAGTGGGAAGTGCTCAGTTCTGGGACTGAAGTGGGACACCCTGTGCTAAACAAGGTGATTCATAGACTGAAACACTCCAGCAATTTGTGACTTTATGGCTGCTAAGGTGGAGAAGAGGTGGGAGTTCTTTGCATATTTCATGTCTGAGGGTAGGTTCACAAGAATTGCTTGTGCTACAGCCTGTCCGCATTTGCTTCTGTTCTCCATCACTAACACTTGAATTTTCGTCCTTTCTACTTCTGTTACAGGTTTGCAGAGAACCACTGAGATCTATGGGAGCAATGACGAGGGTGCAGGCATTCCAGTGCTAGAACATCAATGGTTGTGTTTAATGAGTGGTCACAGTGACTCAACAGAGCTTCTATCCTACGGCATTTTGGTGGAGTGGAATTACCTGCAAGTATGTTTTGGACTTGACTGGATCCAGGCCATTACAGTGGCTTCCTTTTTGTCTGGAAACCAGCCTGAAGGAGGTGATAGTCAGTCCAGCATAGGAGTCATTTCTTGTGTCTCCTATATCAGGTCAGGTTCCTCTTTATGAGTGAGAAGAAATGATCCAATAGTCACGGCTGGGCTCAAAATCAATGAATCTATAGCGAAGTCCCATCCAAAATTCAGGTCCAAAGCATGACCTGCTCTGTGGGTAGAGCCCGATGTTACCTACGAGAAACTAAAAATGGAAAATGTGGTGAAGAGGTTTTAGGCCATTGCATTGGAGGGGTTGTCAATATGGCTGCTGAAATCTCCCAGGACTATCATCGGAACGTCTTCACCATGCCTGACAGCAGCACCTCAGGCTGCTGCTCTAGGAAAGGCTGGAAGGTCTGAAGACTAGCAGCTTGCATACAGTGGACTTGTCTCTGGATTTGCAGAGCAGCTGAATATTGAAAGATTTTGTGTCAAGGAGGCCTCTCTTGCATTAGAGTCTGGACTGGGAAAAGATGACTACTCACCCCTTCTCTCCCTTGTGGAGGGAATGCACTAGCTTTCACGGGGTGACCAGCACATGAAAAGAGAGGGGGAGGGGTGGCTCAGATTTGGAAGATCTCAATTTCCTGTTGGAGGAAGAAGAATGCTGCAGGATACATGTATGTATTTCTGTGTTAAGGGAGGACATCAGCCAGACCCCTCCAATACATTGTGGTAGGGCAAAATGTAGGAGGAGAGGCAATTGAAGAGATTGTGGTTGTTTCATTTTTTAAAACACCAGCCACTGGAACCCCAATCCCACAGCTCTTACACAGTCAATCTCATTGACTTTAATGGGCAGCAAGGCTGGAATCCAGCAGACAGCCTTTTTTAGCTGCTGTACCCACTTAACTGAACTGAACGTAAAACAATACTGGTTGAGTGATCTGACAGCACTTTGTTCTTCTTTGTGTTTTCAGCCTTCACGATTTGAATAAACTTAGAAAGTTCTTTTACTTCATTTCACTTTATTTTTTACTTTATTTGCTTTTTTAAGACTGACTACATTGTTGAGAACATGACAGCAAGAGGCCCTCTGTAGGAAGCACAATGTATAAATAGCTCTGCTAAAAGTCCAACAACAGCCCTGTTGTGCTATCATACAGCAAAGCCAAAAATACAAAGGAATTTCATGCACAGATGTGTGATTTGTACTACAAACCCTTACTGTACTTGTTGGTGTGTGTGTACTGCTGTGAATAGAACCATATAGCCAGGCCGATTAGCTACTGCCTTGCCTCTTGTGCAGTCATTTATACCAGTGCAAAGTCAATGCAAAGTGGCTGTAAAATGGTACCATTTCACGATGGGAGCATTTTACAGCCACTTTGCACTGGATTGCAAAGGTGCATGGCAACACTGAAGCAAGCCCTCAGATGTCAGTAGGAATCACAATAGTAAATATTATATTTGGTAGTAAACAATATTGTCAAGACCAAGTGTTCAGATTTCAGGAGTTAGGCTTGGTCTACACTACAGACTTATGTCGGTATAACTATGCCGCTCAGGGGTGTGGAAAATCCACACCCCTGAGCAATGCAATTTTGCCACCTAATCACCAGTGTAAATGGTGCTATGTTGATGATTCATAGCTACTGCCTCTTGGGGAGGTGGATTAATTACCCCGAAAGGAGAAGCTCTCCCATTGGCATAGGTAGTGTCTTCACTAAGTGCTATAGTGGTGCAGCTGAATTGGTGCAGCTGTGCCCTGCATCGCTGTATGTGTAGACAAGCCCTCAGTCTCTCCAAAATCAGGAGATTGGCTTACAAATCAGATTTTTAAAATCTGATCTGTGGTTCTTTTCATTTGCTTTCTGGTGATGGATCCTTTAGGGTTTACATCGTCAAGCTTTTCTCTGCAACCATGAGGGCTAGAAACTTACCCTTATTTTTAAACAAAAAATAGCACTCTCATGAATCCAGGAGCTGGAGCTTTAAGTAACAGCACCAACTATCATGAGACTCTTGATAAAACATGAGAACTGGCAACACTCACTAAGAGTTTACAAGAGCAGCCCAAAAGGAGAATTAATACCACGTCAGCACCCTGTGGAATAGCGTACAGTACTATTGAAATGAACCTTTAATTCAAATATACATTCCTTTGTAACTGAGAGGAAGGCAATGGAGGTGGAGAAATGATTAGTTATCTATTAGTAAACATTTACAGTGCAGAATTTCTGTAAGCCAGTTCAGGTTCTTCTAACAGCAACTGCATTAGCAAATGAGTAATCCCAGGCTTTAAGAGAGGACTGCAGAGTCAACCATATACCCATCCCTTTTGTTACAATATTGTTGTAATTTGACCAATCATTAATCTGGCCTTTGTAATTTAGAAAGAATTAGGGCTAATTATCCTTTTACACTTTCAGTAATTTAACAGAAAAATTTAAATAAAATGTTAACTGGGCATGCCAGATGTTTTACACCAGAGCAATCTATATAGGATTTACCTTACTTTAGTTAGGTGTCATCTAATCACAGTGATTTAACTTGCTGCTTTTGTGTTTAACCATTGAGTGCATGCAGAAAGTTTAAAAAGCAAGTTTAATAGTTAACTTTTATTGCCAGTTCCACAAGCAGCAAAGACTTAATGACATCTTAAATTGGGGAACTGCAAGCTATTGGCAACTAACCAGATTAGTTTTCTAGTTGTACAATGCATTTCCACACTGCTACATTTACCTACATTAAAAAAAAAACATTAAAGAAAGGCAACACCGTAACTTTTAAATATATCTCAAGAGAATTGCTGGTTAGAGCCACATATCTGGAGCAAATACGCAGAATTAAAAAACAAACAAAAGAAAATACATTGAGAATTTTATACTTCATCCCGCAAATCCTCATCTGGTATAAATATACATAACTCCACTGAGCAGGAGTACTCACATTTTCAAATATTTTGATTTTTACCTTACATGCCGTGTAAGCACTAAGGCCTGGTCTATACTTAAACATTTTATAAATACAACTATTTTGAGTAGGGGTGTGATTTTTTTACTAACATAGTTGTACTAATATGAGCCCTAGTATAGATTCAGTTAGACTGGTATAAAGGTGAGACTGCACCTAAAACTTAGGTCAACATAGCTGTGTCAATCAGGGCTGTGAAAACTGTTGTGCCCTGTACACTGTAGTTAGGTTGACCTAAACCCTACTGTAGATGCGGCCTCTTGAGGGGATGGATTTACTACAGCAGTGGAAAAATCCCTTCTGTTGCTGTAGCAAGTGTCTACACTTCAGTGGTGTAGCTGCTGTGCCATTATAGTGCTTGTAGTGTAGACATGCCCACCAGTATATCTTATTCCCCTTCCTGAACTGAAATAAACTTTAGGCTTTATTGCTATAAATAAGCATTTTTATACTGGAATAATTGCATCCACACTAGGGGCATTTTGCTACTTTATATTTATCTATGCTAGTGTAGTCAATGAGGAAAACCTTTCTAGCGTAGACCAGCCCTCAGAATTGAGAAAAACATGGATATGAAGTATCTTTTACGTTGTTATTAAAAAACATCCCCTTTTTATTTTATCATCAACATACATGAACTTCCCACACAAATGCCTTTCACATTGTTCACATGTCTGAAATGTTATCTGCATCGACATCATCACCAGTTTGGGGTAATTTTTTTGATGTCCCCTCTAATGTTTTTTTAAAACTTCCTATTATATTTTTCTACAAACTGCAGAATATACCCTATATTAATTGCTACCCTAGAGCTATGGCACATTGATAAGCCAAGATGGTTTATAATAGGTCCACAGTGCACACAAAGTAAAATACAACCAATTCCTGCAGCTGCAATGTTTCTGGTTCTGTGTTACTTTACTTATATGAACCTCTATTCACATAAGTTGCGTTCTAGACAAAAATTAAGACAACGGTGATTAAAATAAAGCTGAGCTCAATGGCCAGAGAGAAGCAGCCATTCTGCCAAACAAAAGACTATAGGGAGAAAATGGGGGAGGTGAGGAAATGAAGAGCTGGTGGAAAAGAAGGACTCTAATGATTAAAGATGAACTGTCTTGAGCAGAAAGGTCTTCCATGGAGGCTCAGCTGAGACAGGCTGTGGTAGAAATGCTCAGGTGGAGGTTTCCTTAGCCATAGTCTGTGTCTATCCTGAGGCTTCACCCTAGCAGTCCTCAGTCTTTGAGGGCCATAGCAGGAGAGAGACACTCACTCAAGCACCTTAATAACGTAATTAAAGTACAAATAAATTAACATAATGCCAGTGTGAGTCCCTTCCATGTTTCCCCTATCTTACTGCTTCAGACCATTCTCATTTTGTATGTCTTTCCTTTGAGGGGCAGCACAAGTTACCTGCTTTTCAATTTCTTGTTACTGGGGCAGGTTTTCTTGCCAGTGTTACGTAAGCGGCCCGACTAGATGATCACAATGGTCCCTTCTGGCCTTGAAATCTACTAATCAAATTATTCATAAAATCTTTGTCTTAAATCTCTGCAGGGGAGAGCACATAGATTGTGGCTTTATTCAAACAGTATTTTCTTTTATGCTCACCTGTCATGTCCAAGAACCACATGACTCTGGTTTTGTGGTCTTGCTGTTCAGGACATGGGATTGTCATATTTTCACACCAAATATAGTCTCTAAAGTCTCAAACAACAAGCAAACCTGAGGTCTCCGCAATACTATGTAGGCTTAAAATGCTCTTAAATCTATTGCAGCCACAAATACACACTGTGGTTCCTTGGGAGGTCTTTAAAGGTATGAAAAAGATGTGGCAGAAACCTTTATTAGTCCTTTGACTACTGTCTGAGTCTCCAGGATGGTAAATTGCCACTTCAGGGAATTTTTGTTAAAGCTTTTGTTGCTAGAAGCCCTAGAGCCTTCCAAAAGTGAAAGTTATATCATTCATTTCACCACTGAGTAGCCAGGACAGCATCGGGTGCCTGGAATGTCTTCTGACAATCATTCAAGTTCCTAACCCTTTTCCTGCATCTGGAGACTCAAAATAGGAAAATGAAATATTTTTGACCCCAGACACTTGAAGTTCATGACTGGCCCTGGCCACTACCTCCAGAATGTATAATCTGTCTTTCATATCAGAGGACCTATGAAAGAAATTTAACATGCAGAATGTAAAGGCCCACTTGTGTGCACCAAATTGCAAGCCAGTTGTGTGCCTACTGGTTCATTTTCAGTTCTTGGAATCCCTAGCCACAAACTGAGTATCTTCATGTACAAATTACTAATTAAGACCTTTTCATGCCCATTTGATACACAGTGTATTCCTGAAACTGCTATAATTATATGTGCAATTATAGGTATGCAGTTGCATACAGGTCACAGGCCTCCATTTTCTAAATTCTGTCCTTGTAAGATGTTGAAAGGTACGAACAAAACATTAAAACAGAAAAACAAAACAAACCCTAGAGCAACTGAGCCAGATTTTTAAAGGATTTGGGCACCTGAAGATGCAGACAGGCTCCATTACAATTGGGAATTGAGAGTTGAGGTGTTTTTGAAAATCCCACTAAAAGTCTATATAGCTTTATAAATCTGGCCCATTCAAACTATGTCCATTTTTAGAGAAAGTGTGTGTTAAGTCATTGAGGGTTTTCTAAAGCACCGTTTCTCAAATGCGGCCACCAGGGGGTTTCCCTGCGGCCATGGCAGTTTCCTGGGCGGGTGAGGAAAGCATCAGCCCCTCCAAGTTTCCTGTAAGCTGTGTGGCTGTGCAGCAGCCTATTTAGCACTGCACAAGTGCTCAGGGAACCCACCTGGGGACCAACCCCATATCCCTGGCCCCGCCCCAGAGCCCGCACCCAGGGGCAGAGCCCTCACCCCCCTGCACCTCAACCCTTTGCCCCAGCCCGGAGCCCCCTCCCACTCCGAACCCCTCGGCCCCACCCCCATCACATGAATTTTGTTATGTGCACCAATATGAAGGTGAAGTGTCAAACATCACCTCCATATTGGTGCACATAACAAACTTCATTCTGCACATGGGTAGGTAAAATTAGAGGGAACACTGCTCTTCCTCACTCTTGCTGCACGCGCTGCCTCTCTGGAGACACAGGTTGGACACACAACACTTAAGGAGCAAGGTGAGAAGGCAGGGGTGGGTGGGTGAGGAGGTGAGCGGCGAGCCAACAGCAGAGTGAGGAGGCAGGCGGGCGAGGGTATCCTACCTTTACCTCCCCTCTTCTCCCCACAGCCGTGCTTGCCTTCTCCCCTCCTCAGACCCAAGCCACTCAGATAGAAGTCCAAATAATAATGAAAAACCTGTTATGTCAAATTATTTTTAAGTTTACTTCAGAATTGTCCAACCATTTCAACCAAAAAAGCAAAAGAAACAATAATAATAAAAAAAGACAAGAACATGCAAAGCACATTATTTGTGTTTCTATTCTGTTAGGTCCAGTAAAGAATAAAGATAAGTGTGCATTATTTTTATTATTGAATCCGCAAAAAAAAAAGCCCCAAACTGTACATAAATAAATTACGACGATTTGGATGTATATATGTGCATAATACTTTATTAATTTAGGAAAAATAAATAATTTTAGGAAAAAGTGTCCATGCAGCCACCAGCAAGAGTTGGTGGCCTCACACTGAGGCCACCAAAAAATGTGTTGTGAGAAGCCCTGTAAAGTGCTCTATTGAGAAAAGTCTCTTTAAAAGTATTGCTAGAAATATGCAATTTTAAACTGAAGTTTGAAAACATTTTGGAACAAAGTTGTGGCCCTGTTCTTCAAAGGGCCCCAGATATCTGCACAAAGTCCATAATGTATCGAGATATCCATCTGCTTTTACAAATTTATATCTTGATGCCCAGGAATCCATGCACACAGTGGATCCTTTTTCAATTGCACTGCACATCATGTTTGGCAAGATATAAAGAAAATATCTATTTACAATGATAAATACTGAACGTATGCTGAGTCGTTTTGAGAGGGCTTCTTCAGAGACAAGGTCAGATCCTCAGTGGCTCTAAATTGACACATTGCTCACAATTTTTATTGCAAGCTTTTGGTTTTTTGACAGTTTTTTGGAAAAAGATTGCAAGAACCAGCCATCCTTAGCCTACCTACCTGTTGTAGTTGCTATGCTAGCGTACTCTGGGGATTGACTGCTCACAGGTGAGGGTGCAGACGGCACTTCCACCAAGGTGGCAGATTTAGCTGGAGAGAATGGCACTGGGGAGGGAGTTGGAGGAGCAGGTTCTGTCAATATAATTTCTTCTCGTATTTCTGCTGAAGATTGGGAGACAGGTCATAAAAATGTTGTTAAATACGGCTCGTGGAACCCTATGAAACAAATCACTCAGAAAAGTAAATTTTAGATGTAAACCCTGGTGTGCGGAGGAATTACATAAAGCTGTCTTTATCTTAGGTATTTTCATGGCCCCATCTCTTGATCATTAACATGCTTATCCTCACAACATCAGTGTGAGATACTCTGTATGCCCATTTTACAGATGAGGAACTGAGGATAAATGATTTACCCAGGAAGTCTGTAGTGGAGCATAGATTTGAACCTAGATCTTCCAAATCACAGGCTAACACCCTAACAACTGGATCACCTTTCCTCTCCTAAACCTTAGGTGTCAAATTTAATCTATGCTAAAATGGATGGGTGAGCTTTTCAAAAACCAGCTAAGGGATTTAGCCATGCAAATGCCATTTAAATTAATTGCAGCTTCAGGGAGGGATGGAAGCTGGCTCCACTGACTCTATGCCTGCTGAGAACTCCTTCTCATCACATTCATACTGAACTGGGAGGTTACAGGTGGTCTCCATGCTGCTGGGGCTGTACTGAAGTACCTGAGAACACAGCACTGAGTATCTGGCATCTGTATTTCTATTGATAATGTAGATTTTTTTTCTTTGGAAGTTGAACATTGGTATATCATAAATAATAGCTTTGGCTTTAATCTTAACCAATGAAAATCACTCACCCCGATTCTCTTCTCAGATACAGTGGTGTAAAATCAGGAGTAACTCAACCAAAGACAGTGGATATATTATTGTAAAGCCAGTGTAAGGGAGAGGGGAATCAAGACAAGTGTCACTTATATGTGACTGTGGTTTTATAGGTTAGTTGATCTGAACATTCAGTACAAAACTCCCTTGCTGAAATCTCAAATACAGGTTTAGGAGTTGAAATTTTCAGACCTTCATAACTAAACTCAGTAGTGACAACAATAAGCAGGCAGGCTAATTCAAAATCAAATTTCAGGACACTCACTAATCAGAGAGGTTCATAATTGATTTGTCTGACGTAATAACAGAGCTGAAAAATGACACGTTCCTTCTGGAAAGGCCTCATTAGGATGAATGGGGATAGGGAAATGCCCATGTACAGAAATGGATGAATAACAGAGAATTAAATTATAGAAGGCATGTAAGATACTGCTAAGAAAACAAACTCACCTGTGCTTCCTTCTCCTTTCATTGCCCTCATTAACTCATTAGCTCTCTCCTGACAATGCAGTGATTCTAACAGGTATAATACGTAGTCATCAAACATCAAGTGAATAAGGTGAAAAGACCCTGGGAATGAAATAATGTGAGCAAACATAAAAGCAATTAATGGTCTCAATATTACTTATCACACAAATGATTACAGTATTATCAAAAAACAAACAAACAAAAACATCAAACCACTAAATACCACTGGCCCCTGTATAGTCCTGCTACTGAAGCATGTGTCTTACTGAGAAGTGAGTCATCTGTCAATGTTAAAGGCAAGTGAAGAGGGGAAGGTGTTTGTGTGTCTGGGTTCTGATTACCACAGTGTATTCATACCTGGATTTACACAAATGATGTGAATTCCGGGATCATTTCTCAGAAGTTAAATTCATGTCTCTGGGATCCAGTTCCTGAGAAAAGTGTCCTGACAAATAATTATCATTTTGTAGTAATTATAAATCTTGAGGAAGAATTGCCTTTTGTACCAAGTTCTCTCTCCTATGTTCAAGCAAGTACTTACTAAGTCAGATGAGGTGGTCTGGAAAAGCAGGACATGAAGCAAAATAATAAAAATCTATTCCCTGTCAAATGCACTAGCACTAAGTATTATGGAGCTAGCTGGACTGTGCATGGGGTCTTTAAACTAGAAAGATAAAGAGAGAGATATGGTGAAGGTCAGAAACTACAGTACCTGCACCCCAGCCTTCCTTCAGCATCTTCCCAGCAAGAGTCTGATTATCTTTTTGTTAGCATTCTTCAACTGACTGGGCATTCGTACCATTTATATAGGACCTCTAAAGCCAGAACATTTTCTTCCCAACTCTCTGGTAATGTCATTAGTGGTGCCAAGAATCAAAGCCCATTATTCATGTAAGATAGGATGCCCAAACACCTTAAAATAAGTTGCTTTAAGAGGAAGCATTGTGTCAGTCAGGGTAGGTACAGTCTGGAGAATTTATAAATAAGGAACTTTCCCATTTTTCATAATTATATCACTGGAGGTAAGTTATGTTTGCGGTTAGACTAACTAAGTTAAAAATTAAAAGTGTTAAGAATCATCACACTTTAGGATGTAAACTAATTACCTAGTTGAGAGCTGGGAATAAATATTTTGCTCTCATATCCTAGCATTGTACAGTTGGCCAAGAACAAGACAGCATACTTTTCTGCCTTTCTCTGAAGCATCAGATTACTGACAGATGTAGAATACTGAATGGGATAGACCAATGATATGTTCTGGCATTACAATTCCAAGCTACCTAAGACATCAGAGAAGGTATATGTCAGAATGATATCAATGAGACACTAAAAGACACTTTAAGTAAAAAAGTCCATCCACCTTTTCACTCCCTATGGCACAGCTTGAGGGTTTTATCCAGTCTATTTGAATAACTTGACAGATGAGGTTTCCACTACTTCCCAAACATGCTAGCAGCAGTTGTGGGATGTCCCACGTGGAAAGGCTGATGCCAGAGGTATCAACACTGCTTCAGCCAATCAAAGTAGCATCATTATCTCTGGCATCAGTCCTTCCACATGAGGCATCTGTCAAGTTATTAAGTACCACATTACTATAGCTGGAATAGAAGTGTCCTGAATGTTTTGGCTTTGCCTATGATCTCCTAACACGAGGGACAGGCATCACTATCTTTAATAACTATCAGTCTTGGAAGTTGCAAGCACATTTCTTGGTGGTTCCTGGCGAACCACTTCCTAGGAGGCAATTTGAAACATGCTATACAGACATGGATCTGGACAGGGAAAGAAGAATTTCCCATGTAGTTTCAGGTCTCAGTTCAGGTACAGAAACGTCAAGAATGCTAACACTGGGCAGATTCAGCAGTGTATAGAAGATAGGAAGCATAGAAGAAAATCAAGACAGATGACTTTGTCTGGAGAGATCTACTAGAAATGTATGCATATATACGTATTTTTAAACTAAATGCTTTTTCTTCCAAAACCAATCTTTTTGCAAAAATGAAAAAATCACAAAAACATGTTGACCCTCTTTTCTGTAATTTAAAAAATTTCCCAATACATTTTTTGTAAAAATTTAAATCACAATTTGTATTGATTTTTTAATCAAAATATCTTCAAAATTTTTTCATTTACTAAAACCTGTTCTTTGATAAACAAAAAGTGTGCATAAACATCTAGATAACACTTTAGTCAGAAGTTGCAATAAACTGGTTTTGTATAAAACAGAAAAATGGGTCTGTATCAATCACTGCAAAACAGAAACTTTGATATTTGGGGTTAATATTTTTCAACCGGCTGTATTATCTGTATTATACAACAGAGCTGGGTGAATACTTCACTTTTTTTTTTTTTTTTTTGGGCAAAGAGTCACTCGGGTGAGAAATTTAACTTGCTCTTTTTATATTGGCTTTCCATCAATAATTAGTAAATTTTAGATATATTTATTTGGACTTGCATGGTACATTTAAAATTACCTATCAAAAGCTTTAGGTACCTTTGGCAGGTGTGAACACAGTCAGACTGGAAAAAAGTAAACCCGCCAGCCACCCCAACACCAGAGAAAATAGTCGGCTGCAAAGAAATCAGAAATCAACTCCACCCATAGACCCCAAATTCCCCAACCACAAATACAAGCCCTCAACATACTCATCACTTCTCCAAACCTGGGAAAGGAGATGGCTTTCTCATTGTGCTCTGAATATCAATAGATTTGTCTATTTCAAACATGGGGGTAATGGGATGGTGAATTCCAAAACTGAGAGCCCCTCACAAAAGAATGTCCTGCCAATGGGCCCCTTTCTTAAAAACCAAGAAGTGTCAGCTCACTACTTGCCAAGGTAGCAGTTGGGGACAGAGAGAGGCTCTCTTTCCCATAGTCAGGTCCTTGGTCACAGCCCAGGATCTGGCCCAAACCTTTCAAATTTCTTTACTGGTTTTTTATCAAACTTCTAAGATAAAATCCTTCCCTGGAATGGGATGCTACACACATAATTTAAGGATGATTGGTTTCTTTGGAGGAACTTAGAGGAGGAGGTTGAAACTGAACTTATATTGGGAAGCTTGTTTTTACCTTAACACATGTCTCCAGCTGCTCCATAAATATGTGGTTCTTTGCTCATATATACTGTAGGAGTAGTGGAGCGTAGGAGAAACAGCCTGAAAGGCCCCATATCATTATGCAATGCAATGCTATCTCGTAATTAGGTTTTCAAAGCAACTGTGCACACACTCTTCTTCAGTTTCGACAGCTCTAGTCTTTGTGTTCCATTCTCTCAATGCACGCATGTGTAACTTCCATTGTCATTCATGGGAGTTATGCACACACACTGAGGGGAGAACAGATGCTTTGTGTCCTTGGAGCAAAACCAAAACCAAAAACCATCAGACATTTTTATAAATAGAATATGTACGTAGTGATGGGCAAATCTTTTTCCACTAGCGAATATAAAGGGCTTGATTCTCTACTTTTGTGATCATTTACACCTGTGCAAATCAAAACGGTATGCTTCACAGCCATCTTACAGAAATTAAAATGACTAATAAGGTGCAAAGTAGTGGAGAGCCTTAGCCAAGCTCTGTAGCTGTTTAGTTTTATAAAGTTTTTGAACTGGAAGTCTTGTAAAAACTGCAAATGGAATAAGATAGCTATTTTCAAAATGCCTAACATCAGTTACAATGTTAGTAGAATCCTACCCTGTTTAGAAGTGTTATGAACACAATGGGCCTGATTGACCATTGTGTTAGTCCATTTTAATACTGATGTAACTCCACTAGGGTTCACCAGCATAAAACTGGAGCATTATGCCCCAGAACAAGCCTGGTTCTCGTCTCACACAAGTTGTACATTGGTGTACCTCTGTTGACTTCAATGGAGACATTACTGATCTGGATCAGAGGAAAATCAGGCCTAATATTCAGTGTTTCCAAGTCTCACAATTTTAATCACAAGTCTCAGGATATTTGGTGTTCTTCCTTCAAGCCCCTGCTCCTGGAGACAGGTAATTATATGACAAATCTCATCTTTCACTAAAAAAAAAAAGAAAGTTTCGAGCCCTAAGATTGCAGAGAAAACCTTGAAAGTAGACATGCTAAATGCTCACATGCTTGAAGACAAATACTAAGAACCCAAGATTTATTATTTTTTAAAATCTCATGATATTTTGGGGCCTAACTCTTGATTAGTGAACACTTGGGGTTGATAATACTGAGTACACCTTATAAAAAAATATCTGGTTCCCTTGTGTGTCTCTGAATTTCTCTTCTTTTACCATCTGATATTTTTTAATTCTGTAGAATGTTTGAGACAGAATTTATAAGACACACTACAAAAAAGGGGTGTTATATCAAATTAATGCAATCATTTTACATTTTAAAATTAAGTTAAATGTAAGATAAAATGAAACCAGTTTCAGGATATGCATATCAGTGACTTACTGAGCAGCTATTCATGCACAACTGTTTATATTTTATGTTTTGCAAGCTACTGTATTTAGCAGGAACCTATGACTGGCTCTTTCAAATACAGCTCTAGGTACTGAAGAGGATTCATCTGTGTCTGATAAAATATATACTCATTTAGTTAGAGATAAAAAGTCCCCCTAGATACTGTACCTACAATAATAAATTGCTTTTGACTCTCTTTTCAAAAAGACCAAATCGAATGCAATGAGGACATTATTACAGCTATTCTATCCAGCTAATACACAGTAAATATCAGCAGCTATTCACAAAAGCCAAGAATTACGTACAAGTATCGTAAAACAGAGATCTATAGATCTGGGGAAGATTGGAAGGCTCCTTTTACTAATTAGTTGTTTTTATACACAGGATGCATTACCAAAACATTACCACCAACTGTGCCTTTGATATGCATAGACAGAAGAGGGGTAGAGGGAGAGAAAAAGCAGAGAGATGAGCTTTTGTCTGCCAGGAATCGTTTTGACCTGCCCATACCATGCACCATGCTTAAAAGCTTTGCCCAGACTCAGATCTGTATGTCCTTTCAGGATAGATGCTATCAGCCCGGTGACATGTAGTGAAACATTCTGTAGTCAAATTTCTCGATCATGAAATGATGACAAAGCTAAAATATATTGCACTGTATATAAGAATGAGCAGAGCATCAAACAAGTAATTTTTATCATGTTTTTGTTTCAAACAGACTCTCAAATAATGTGTTTTTGTTTTTTTAAAACAAAAGTGTAAAGATCTGGCATTGTTTATTGCTTAGAATGATCAATAAAATCAGTGCCTGTTTATATAGTCACCAATGTAGCCAAAATACACAAGTTTTCATCTAAGATAACAAATTTATACGGAAGACAATATCTAAAATATATCAGTCATCTTTGCTTCTCTCTATTGTATAGTACTCATTAAAAATGCATGATACTGTAAAAAGAGAGGAAGAACAGCGTTAAATTAAACCCACAACAAGTTCCTCAGGTATGATTCTGATACATTTACATTCAGAGGACACTTAGACTTTTGTATTGAATTATAGCTGAGCATGTTCCAAACGTGCTTTACAATGGCTTTGTAATTAGAATGTTACAGTATTCATTCTTGAGATTATAATTTGGTTGATGCTGGTAAATAATATGTCAGTCACTTTTTGAGAAGTGGGAGCAGAGATAGTCCAAGTTTTGTTATACTGGGGTCTGGATGTGGTTTCAATACTCATCCTTTTTGAGGATCTGAAGTCCTTGCTCATCCTAACTCCCACTGCCTTCAATAGACCTGCACTTTTGAACCCAGAGTGGGAGAAATTTAAGGGTTCTGTTAAAAACAAATAAAAGCCCTTATTCACAGAGAGATCGTGTTGGTAGAAAGAAAGAGCTTACATGGGCTTATTATAAGAAAACCTTAGGAAGTTTACAGTGCCATAATGAAGACATAAATGATAGTCCTGTTCAGTAGTGCGGCAAGCAGCATTATCAAACCCAAGTCATTAAAAAATTCTATACTATATTATTTATAACCTTTAAAAATGCATTATTTTCAGAAAACCAGTTTATATTGATTTGACATGTGCTATAATACTTTGAAAGCAGACACTTTTAACAGATGTAGCTGGTGACTACTAATGTAATTAAATTACCAATACTTTTAAGAGACAACAATTTATTTTAAACATACTTTTAAGATGTGTATGCACTTAAGACCTGTCTTACTAGAATTGTATAGAGTAATTCTCCAAATGCCATGGGAAGCACATCGCATGTGGCTGCTGATATCCTCTTTCCTAATACACCATTATCTAAATAGATACATTTTGTGTAGGGAGGGGTATAAGTGTGTGACTACACATCCTGTATATTTTATTTTTTACATTTTACAAAAACCAATATTCTATTAGGCTACACATTTAGCCTAAATAGGAATTTAAAACTGCTTATGTACAACTTGATAGAGCGTGCACAATTTTTGGAACCTTAACTTGCATTTTTGACATTTCATTATTTTAATGGTGTGACCTCAACATTCCACAGTGCATATAAAGGCTGCTCCTGCAGCTGAGTGCTACAGAGAGCCAAAATGCTCAGAACTCAGTGTTTGCTCAATACCTGTTCCAAGAGGTTTCGGCATTGTGCAGAGAAGTATGCAATGCTCAGCAATGCGAGCAACCTCTATTTCCACAGTGAAAAGAGTTTTGGTGAATAAGGGGGAGAGCGAATATGAGAGGGGATAGATATCAAATGTGGTCAGGGCACTGGTACTTCAGCACAATCCAGTGAATACAAAAGCTGTGCATAGAGGCCTTTTAAGGATTTTCACTGTCCCACTGCCTGCTAGGAGTGGCGATTCACTCTTGTGCTTGCTTAAAAGCTGTGCTTAGAAGAAACTGACAACGGGAAAGGCATGAAGACCAACCACAGATCAAAATGCTCCTGAAGGTTCTCAGAAGACAGTGAGGTCAGCTCTTGAGATTTTATCAAGAGCCGTGTGGTATTTGGTGTTTTTCTTAAAGCCTCAGCTCCTGGCGGCTTGTGAATATGTGAGAATCTCAGCTTGCATTAAAAACAAGTAAGTTTCTAGCCTTTATGGTCATGCAGTAAAACTTAAAAATGTGACCCACATGCACCCTAGGGATTCATAAACCAGAAGATAAATAAAAGCACCCAAAATGCATTTTTTTAAGCCAGTCCCATGATTTTGGGTAGCCTGACACACAATTTTTGATTGCTTGGGGTTAGTAATACTGAGTCATCATGGTTAGCTTCCGAATGCCCCATGTGGGACTTCATAGTGTTCTGCCAGCCTCCAATATCTGCTCCCCTCAGCTTACTGGTACATGAACGAGGCTCGGAAGCTTTCTATCTATAGGTCTACATTCTTCTGGGGGTGCCCAGCAACCCTGTATCTAAGCATCACCTAAGAGAATAAAACACAAGAAAGCACTGCTAGAAGAAAACATGCCAGTGGCTCAGTGCTGTTCTCTCACAATCCTTATTATTATTAGTCTGCTAATAACATACATTGACAAGTGTGCACTTATGAAAACACAAAAGCACAATAGCCCATTTTCAATCATTCCTATTGTTGACTAATTCAATTTGTACATACACATACTCCTCAGCAGGGACTGTTTACACACCAGGTTTCAAAGGACAATTGTTTTTGAATTCTGTGTGAAAAGAAACAGGACAATCTTTTTTTTTTTTTAAATGGGATAACTTTATATTCTTCTACTCTTACGGATGTCAAAAACAACTGAAGGGAATTTGTTCAAAATCATCAGAAAAAATGACCTGGTGGCAGAAAATGTGTTGACAATTTCAACCCCCAAAGAGATTTTTTTAAAGGTTATGAATGTGTGAAAAAAAGAGAGGATCGTCACTCAGAAGTGAGTGACAGCTCTTAATCTATCATTTTTTACTCTGCTAACCAATCAGTACAATTAAAATCAAAGTACCAAAGCTGGGTGCACTGTGCAAAGTCATGTCCCGAATCACTCGTGTGCCAAAGCAGGACCACATCAAGAGGAACTGTTGAGCCACTTTCTTCAAAGAGCCTTGTCTCTTGGCAGCTACCTACAAGAAAATATATTATATATTTCACACAGATAATAAACATTCATTTTCATTTCCATTGTCTGGCCCAGCCCAACACTGCACATGTCCATTCATTTTCTTCACTAAAATTACCTCCTGTTGTAAGAAAATTAGGATAAAAATTAAAACAGATACATATGAAGCCACTCAGTAGTGATAATTATATACACATGAGATTGCAGGAAGAAGCCTACAATAAAATTATAACCCCTAAAACATAAAATGCTCATGCTTGTGGAGGGTAACATTTGGATTATAAATGATGAAGGGATTTATCAGACTGCCTAGCAACATCCAGGTCTTCATCTTAATTTGATTCCCTTTGTTGGAGATTCTCTAATTCAGGAAGAAAATTTATAATAAATGCTGCTGGGAATATATTGCAAAAACAATGTATTAATCTGATTTTTTAAACTAATTGGCTCTTGGTGTGTTCACATTCTCTTTGCATTCTCTTTCTGTGAACACTCAGATGACCATGTTTTACTCACAATTATACTTCTCAAAAAGTATATTGTAAATTTACACTCTCAAAAGCTCATTTTCTATGAGTGTTACTGTAGCCGTGTTGGTCCCAGGATATTAGAGAGACAAGGTCATATCTTCTGCTGGTGAGATAGACAAATTTTTGATCTTACACAGAGCTCTTCTTCGGGTCTGGAAAACTTAGAATGTCACAGCTAAATACAAATTGGAACAGACTGTTTAGCATAAGTAGTTAACACATATTTCAAGGGACTTATTCAAGGTGAAATGGCCTGTTAATTTTCATCTAGTCAGCAAATAGAAAAAATACCAGGTCCAATATAACCACTCATAGTGATTTCACATAGCAATCTATAGACTAGAGATATTTTTTTTAAAATTTAATAATTTCAAACAATTGACACATTTGGGAAATTTAGGGTAGATGGGAGTTGTGGACATTCTGCAAACAGAAAAAGAGGTAATATTGTTTAATGAAGTGTTCTTAAGGTATTTACTCAGGTCTAATAGTGAACTCTGGAAGTAGAGTTGCAATTTTCCAACAGAACATGCTAATATAAAATGCATTATCATTCACAGACAGAAGCTAAAAGTATATGGTAAATTGTATAGTTACATATACTGCATAAAACTGTATTGATGTCTGATTGGCTGAGAGTGCTCATGTGTTCAGTCAGTAAGTGTCCACTCAAATAATACTAAAATTTAGGTCAGAATTCAATTACTGGCATTTCTAGGCAACTCCTAAAAATCAAACAGTTTAATCCCTAGCTGAACTATAACCAGCTGTTAACCTTTATTTACTAAAATGAATCAGTTGGACTAAATATTATCTTCATTAAATGCTCTAAAGGGTATATTAATTTAAGATCTCCACCTGCAATGCTACATTGTTCATTATACACTAGAGAGGAGTCTGAACCAACACCTCAAATTCATACACCCTTGAATGTTGGGGGTGTTGAAAATCTGAACTCTGATCCCGCTCCGAATTTTGCAAATGGCTCCTATTTTTAGAATGGAATGAGTGAAAGCCTTGAATCTGAACACTCTCCGACATCTGAGTCCGGAATTTGGTTCCAGATTTGGCATCTTGAGTCTGTGTTTACTAAATACCTACTGCTTTGTGAAAACAAATATTGCACTTGGTTATACTGCACATAAAGTGACTCGGCTCCTAACTCCTATTTACCAACCTTCACAACGCATCTGTCCACCATGGAATCCAGCCACTCAATGTAGGACTCAATGGGTGACTGCTCCTCCAAAAGATGATCAAATTCCTGATACACTAACAAACAAAGAAAAATACTCCAAATCAGGACTTTAATTCCATTTTAAAACTATAGAGAAAACAACTGTCACAAAACAGTCAATAATACTTCGCCAATTTGCTCTGCTAATTACATCAGGTCACTTAACTATAAATGTATATATGTACACCTTAAGACATCCAAAAGGTTGAAACCATTACTGTGGTTGGTCTCTATCCTGCACCTATTGAAATCAGTGGGAGTTTTTAAAGGATTTAAGTGGGAGCAGGATCTTGGCCCATCACTTGAAATTCATCTTTTGATTTAAGCTTCAGCTGTCTATGCCCGGAAGTAAAACACATTTATGGTGTTCACAGTGCAGAGCAGTAAGCTAGGCTTTGACCTTCATGAGGAAAAAAGGCCATGCATGAAATTGATTTAGAAATGCATAGAGAATCTTTTGAACACCCAATGGATGAGTACTGTCGATAGGCCTCTCATCAGCAAATCTCCAGTGCATAATGCTTTAGTTGTGAAAACGGGTTTCAATGGCAACTGTCAATTATTTGTAACATCAGACAAGCAAAAAAAAAAAAAAAAAGTATTTCCCATAAAACTTGTACTTTTATAAAGTGAATTACTACCAACACACAAATGCCATGCTGACTATACCTAAAGGAGTTTCAACAGACAGGTGATCCTTTTCCAAATATATTTTTCAAAAATATAGAGAGTAAACTCAGATGGCCCATTCACCTGTGTCAATTAAATAGGAGAATCTCCAATTTGTTCAGGAGAAGAAGCTATTGGAAGACAAGGACTCATGTGTCTGAGCATCTCAAGGAATTGCTTTGCAATTTAGCTACAAAAAAATGGTTCCCTAAATCAAAAGAAAAGATGCTTTTATACCTGCTGTGTCACAGGGTGATTTAAATGTCCTGTGCATGTCCATTTATACTTTATTATAAACAGCAGGAGAGAGAAATTTCCCATCACTGGAGTGGATGCTAGGTGCAGGGAGAGAAGGCAAAGCGCAAAAGTTGGCAGCTAAGGAAGAGTATAGGAGGCATGGAGAAAAAATGCAAACTACAAGGATGCTCTCCACTTGAGCAGCATGGCCATTCTTTGTAATAGCACCTTGGATTGGGCTCTGCAGATTGGGAAGTGTTGTGAGCTGAAGCCACAGATCCAGTAGGAACGCATTTAAGAGTTTCCTTGACTTACAAATGACTGCGCATTGATTCCATTTAGACTTAATTATACAGGGGTAGATTGTCACAGCTGTTATTCAGCCACCCAGGGGAACAATGGGGAGCAAGACTCCCCTTCCCTTCCCACTCCAACCTGCTCGTATTAGGACCATGGACACAGAGGGGAGAACTCTATTTGTCCAATACTTCCCACTGCAAGCAAGCCAGTGGGGAGAAGGTGGAGGGAGCAGGCCATAGGAGGAACCCTTGCACTGCCTCCTTAATCTAGTACCTGGCTGGGCATAGAGTGGGGAGTAAGCTGCTTCAGCTACATCCTCTGCAGAGAGAGGAGGGGAGCACAAGTAGAAATGTGATCTTCTGAGTCCCAGTTTGTAGTCTGGTTAGCTGCTGGGAAAGTGCCACTATGCACCATCCCTTACTCAGGGCTGATTACAAAGTTATCATCTGGACCAAAGCAGCTGTTGCAGACACATCTGCAGGGGCCTGAAGGAATGGAGTACTGAGGAAAAATCATGCTAGAAGTAGACCTATCATTAAAAATGAGAAAAGCCACTTTCTAGTAACAAATGACTATCATGTTCAGTGGAAATCTGCCAATCTGGAAGATATTTTTCCAGTTATTATAGTTGAAAATTGTAACCTCTGGAGACTGAGTGTTGGGATTTCCCAGCACCAGCAAGATGCAAAGGAGCATTGGAAACCTACACTGGACATGTGTATCAAGAAATCCCAATGCCATAATCATAAAGTGAGGGCCCAATTTCACTATGTGAGGAGGAACCCAGCAAAAATGTGACACTTTCATGCATGTGTGCGTGTGTGGGGGAAGTAAGTAAAGTGGACTGGGTGAAATAAAAACCAGCCTGAATCTTCATCCAACGCTTGAAGCCAACCTACGCCAGCCCCTTTTAGAGGTACAGAAAAGTTTGTTTTTGTCTCTTCTCCTTACCTATGTTTTCAACCAGGATTTGGAATGAGACTGAGCACTGACGGAGAGGCAAGCCTCAGGGGTCTGGGAACACCTTTTCAATCTGTGCACGCACAGTGCTTAGCACAATGGTCTCTGATTCAGACTATGGCTGCTAGGTACTAGTGCAATACTCATAAGATGGCAGGACATGGGAAAGTTATCCTAGTGTTCTTGGTGATTCAGAGGGAAAATCTATCAACTGCAGTAAGAGTGCACGGAAGGAAGAAAGGAGGCGATACTACTGTAGGATTCAAAGGAATTAAGCTGAATTTCCAGCCTGCTGTAAACCTTCCAGTAGAAGGGGGAATACTGACTTGTAACAGCAGTACCGAATTTGCTGCGAGGGAGCTGAAAATACCACCCCAGAAAGAAGGTTCACCTTTGGAACTAGCTCTTTGTAGACATATCCTTGGTTACACATCTTTAAATGATCTTCATCTAGGTAGAAACTATATCCAAAGTTGGAAAAAAGCTCTTGAGGTCAGTGTCACATATATACCCTTGTCTCAATGTAATCCTCAACATGTACACTGGGTTGGGTTACTGCTTCTGGTCTTTCTCCTCTCTCTCCTTCTTTCACACCTCTCTCCTCTCCCTTTCTGTTGCAAACTGCTACCTGCTAAGACTGGCTCCTTCTGGAAAGCACTCATGTGCTGAATTCCATCCACTCTTCAGGAAAGTTCTTAAGCACTTGCTTAACTTTCATGGGATTTAAATATGCACTGAAAGTTTAGCACTTGCTTAAGGATCCTTCCTAAATGGGGATGCTCTCCTGAATCTGGGCCAGAAACATTACTGATATTAAGTATTAATCCTTTGGGAACTAGATAATTTCTAGGTGTTTGGGGTGTATGCTGAGGATGGTTAAAGAAGAAGAGATTTTCTGCCTGCTGGGAGCCAGAATGAGTCTGGATTCTAGGCTTCAGCATGTCCTGAACTGCTTATTTTTCACCTCCTTCCTGTCCTCAATTCTCACTACTCTCAACCTCTCATTGCTGTCTTCTCCTGGCTTACTCCCCTCAGTCCTCAGTGGGGAGGAGGGTCATATTAGGAGGTAAACTCAGGAGCTGGGAGGAACTGGCAAGAATCCCAGAACAGTTCTCCACTGGGAAATGGAGCCAGCAGAAGGTGGTCAGGGGATGGGAGACCTTCTTCCTGCTTGGGGATAAGTCTTTCGGGGGTCAGTGAGGGATGGAAGGTAGATGTCATCTTCAGGAAAGAAAAGAGGAGGACTCCAGCTGGAGGTAGATGTTGAGACTGCTACTAAAGACAACAATACTCATCTTTAATATCTCAGTGTAGCACACCCAGGGATGCACACACATTTGTCGTCAGAGTTCTAAGGGTTAGAAATGGCTATCACATGCACATTCTGTGAGCAACTTGTGTCACTACTTTACACATGGAATAAATGAGCTTTCTTCCTAACCAACTTGCCCCTTTAAGAAAGCACAACTTTTTCAGGGTTTCTACAAGTCATTCTTTGACCTATGCCCTTCAATAAACCAAGCAGTGTCTATGTCAGCCAATCAGATTTCTGGATGTGGGATACATATTTACTTCTAAATGTTCATAAATAAAACTTCAGCCAATCAGAGACTAACTTGCTGATAAAAGTGCTTTGTGAAACCGGTGCTTTTTAAAAAAAATATAAGCCTCTGGAAGCGACTCAAACAAAAATGGTCCTGCTGTCAAAGCCATTCAAAAGGCAGTTCTCCCATAATAGTATAACTGTGTAAACAACCATCATTCTACTCTATCAGATAAAATGATTAGGGGCTTGATTCATAGCCCCTTAAAGGCAATGGGCAGACTTCCATTGACTTCAATAAGCTTTGGATTGGGCCCTAGATCGGCATCAGTCATTAGGAAGACTAGAAATAATTTCTTTAACAGAATATTGTCCATATCCACGTCTCAAAGGGGAATATCTTGGTTTTGGCTCACCTTTCTTTTTGATACGTGTTTCAGTATTTATCTGAGCAGTAAGCGAGCAGTAGCCAGTAAAGATGTGCTACCACATTGCTACAATATCTCAATTATTAAACTGATTGACTGTAAAGCAATTATTATAAAACGGAACCTTATTATTATAGTGGTGTTTTGTGTTCAACGGGAAACACGGTTCAGGGTTCCCCATACCATATTTGAGGGTTTTATTCTTACATTGTATGATGAGCTTTCTGTGCTCCTCACGTGAATCCTCCATGGTATACAGAGTTTGTTTGGTAATGCTGTTCAGATCCACATTCCTCCAGTCCTCCAGCATTTGAAAGGTAATGTCTGCACTGTGGATCACCGTTCTTGATGCCTATAATCCAATCCGATCTACTCATTAGTTCATGGTTTATTAGGTTGAAAATAGACTTCATCCCCTTTTACACTCCCTTAGCGAGCCCCACTAAGTTGATTCTCAAACTCCACACACCTCTTGATCCTTTCTGGAAGTTACCAGCCATGGTAGCTGGACAGAACTCTGAAGCCATTCTTACCAACTCTACTCAGCATGTATTTGGTTTCCACAAAGTACAAATCTCGCCAGGTGTTTCTAATCAAACTGCTCTCTCTCTAGACCATTAATTCTACAAGGTTTGGGCTGCAGTGTTTGGTCCACGTCAGTCCAAGAACAAAAACACATTGGCCCAGATCCTCCCCACTGATCTATGTAGGGAGGAAACACTCTGAGTATGCATCTTCCCCCCAACACATGAAAAGGAGGCTTACTTGCCCACACACCACCACACACCTGCCCATCCTCTGGACCATGAAGAGGACTCCCTGCACAAAGGGAAGGAGTAGGCTGAGACAAACATGGGTGATGCTGGATCGGGGTCACATGTCAGTCCTGTGTAAATTAATCAGTGAAGACAACCCAGACTTGGGCTGTATTATCTTTTCCAGAGAGTCTCCCTTGGGGACCATGGCAGCCTGAAGAGTCCCTGGTTTAGGAAGCTGTTGAGGGGGCAGAGCTGTGTGAATGGCTCTGGTCTTCTATAGATTCCTATGGATCTACACAGGTTCTTGGGGATCTACCAGATTTGTGGGTAGACCCCACAACTCATACAGCAGGATGGCAAACTTTCCTCCACAAATGACTTAAAGGAGGAGGAACTCCACAAAGCATCCTCACTGAGATCGCCTTCCCTCAGGGGGTATTTCTGCGGTAGGGCTTAATCTGGGACATTAGATACAGTTTTCAAATGTAGTCCCTCAAACTGCAGTATGGGACAAACCCTCAGCTGGTGTCAATTGGTGAAACTCCACTGGAGTCAAGGGAGATGTTCCTGTGAATTTTGCACAGTTCCCGTGGCCTAACTGAGTCAGTGAAAAATAAATTCACAGACAAAAATCCACCATACAGGTGGAATATACTATATCAGTAAAACAATGGAATGCTATGAAGCTTATATTCACAGCTGTAAGAACATTAATAAATGATAACGGTAATTTTATTTATTAAATGATCTCTGCTGAAGTACTGTCTGGCATGACAAACAAGTCTTGATAAATAAATCATTTCAAAATCCCAGAAGAAAATAATCCATTGTAAAAAACCCAAAAATACAGAAAAATATAGTCAAGCCATCCTCACAAAATGATAAACAAAGATAACTAAAGGAGTGGGTCCTATGTTAAAGGAAAAAAAGAAAGACAAAATAAACCTGTTGAAATAGTTCTATTTGTATATGCTGCTACTAGTTTTCAGGTTAATTTTATGAAAGAAAAGCAATCCATCATGTATGTCTATGAGAGCATCTTTTATGCATTAAGTCTGCATAATAGGCTTAATCGGTTTTTGTCTAGGTAAAACTCCCCAGTTCTGCCAGAATAAAGACTGGATTAAAAAAAAATGAGTAAAGTGCTCAGGATTTGAGAGCACTTGGTTTTAAACTGAACTTTGTAACCACAGTAGGTGAATATCTGCCCTGTATTTTGTTTTCACTTGAGGTTTAATGTCACAACTAGGTATGGTGTTTTCTGTCTAGAAAATGGACAAATTGCTTCCCTCATCAAAGGCCTGATCCAAACCCAACTGAAAAATCTATGGAAAGTTTCCCATTGGTTTCAGTGGGTTGAACTGGATCTGAAACCTCTTCTAGAATCAGATCCTGAATTTTTTACATAGAAGTCACTGGGAGTTTTGGACGCATAAGGAATGCAGGATCAGCCCCACTATCTAAAAAATCATTTAACTGATTTTTGGATGGTTTTGTAGCTTATCTATAGAAGATCAGAATAAATAAATATCAGAAACAAAACTACTAACGCAGGGGTGGGCAAACTTTTTGGCCTGAGGGCCACATCTGGGTATGGAAATTGTATGATGGGACATGAATGCTCACGAAATTGGGGTTGGAGTGCAGGCAGACTCCAGCTGGGGGTGTGGACTCTGAGGTGGGGCCAGAAATGAGGAGTTCAGGGTTCAGGAAGGGGCACCACGCTGGGGCAAGGGGTTGGGGTGTGTATGGGGGGAGGGCTCCATCTGGGGGAGCAGGCTCTGGGGTGGGGCTGGGGATGAAGGCTTTGAGGTGCAGGGGGTACTCCGGGCTGGGATTGAGGGGTTTGGAGGGCTGGAGGAAGATCTAAGCTGGGGCAATGGGTTGGGGCACAGGAGGAGGTTGGGGTGCAGGCTCTGGGTGGCGCTTACCTCAAGCAGTGGCATGTCCCCCCTCTGACTCCTACATGGAGGCAGGGCCAGGCGGCTCTGTGCACTTTCCTGTCTGCAGGCACTGCCCCTGCAGCTCCTATTGGCCACGGTTCCTGGTCAATGAGAGCTGCAGGGGTCACGTGCGGAGCCCCCGGCTGCCCCTATGCTTAGGAGCCAGAGAGGGAACATGCCGATGCTTTTGGAGCTGCATGGAGTGGGGCAAGCCTCTAACCCCGCTCTCCAGCTGGAGTGCCAATGTGAGGCAAGCCCCAGACCCTGCTCCCTGGTGGGAACTCAAGGGCTGGATTAAAACTTCTGATGGGCTGGATGCGGCCCTTGGACTGCAGTTTGCCCACCCCTGTACTAAAGCCTCATGTTCCATTGTTACCACCAAGAGAGTTTCTCTTTGTGCAATATCCAACCTGCAAACTGTTATAACCATCAGCAAAAGCAGCATAGAATAAACTTATCAGGAATGGATAACCATTGAAATACCTACCTGGCAGAGATGATTTAATGAGGTCTGCCGCCGGAGAATTTGTGAAAACCTTCTAGACACTGCAGGAAAGGAGAATTACACATTTAAGTAATATGCCAAATAAAGAAACTTGATTTTAAAAGTACCTTGTTAAAACTAGCATCAATTTCCTTTCTGTTAAGACATGCATTTGTGACTTATTTATTGTTCATATTAATTGCCCAGTTTTCAAAGATGAACTTTTGAATAGGACATCCAAATCTCACATTTAGATGCTCAAATCAGTAGTTACATGGATGTATAAGGATTATTTATATCTGTAAATGATGGTTTGAATGTCCCAAAAAGGATTTGGGCATCTTATTAAGATAGCCATACTTGTAACCTAGGCTGTCAATATTTATTCTGCATACAGCACCTAAAATGTATGATCCCAGTCCTGCAAACACTCACAGCCATACAGCTTTCTGTCACCAATACTTCCATTGGCTTCAATGGGACTGCACAAACAAGAGTAAATATTATGCCCAGTAGTAAGTAATCATTTGCAGCATAGCCAGGCATCAAGTACAAGTAAATGCTAGTGTGTTCTCAAGTTTATTCTCATGTTATAATCACTAAAGATGTGCAGATCAAAGCAAATAATCTATAGAGATATCTGAAGTCAGATTTGTTGGTCTTACATATTCCTTCTATGTTGTCCATGGAGGTGGTTAAAATATATATTTTCAGATTTATTAGAACGTTCATTGCCCCAATATTTATATGAGCAGAATAGATTTCACTGTTGTGGATTCTCAATAGTTTTGAATTGACAAAGAACTGACAAAAATATTCTCAGGAAAATATTTTCCATAATTTTTGAATAACCAAGTAAATGACCAAAAATATCCAGTGGATTATTCTAATTTATGTCCTGAGTACTTTCCGCAAAACATACTCCTAATTTTCCATGCTGATCAGTAGTTAATCCTTCTCCTAAATTAGTTTTTTTTTTAAACTTCTGATGTGGAATTTACTGCTCATGAAAAGCAAAGAATGGAGAGCTGTGAAATAAAGCAGGCTTTATCAATAGGTGATGCGCACTGCAGGCATCTACAAAGCATGACTGAAAAGGCATAGTGCCCTTTCCTGTGGCGACAGGGTAATTTGATCCCCTTCATATTTAACTCTGGCACTTCTTTGGAGTGAGGGCCTCAAGCTGTATTCAAATTGTGCAAGTCTATAGGTTTGTTTAATAATTTGCTTTGCCTAATATCATGCTTAATGCTTGCTTACTGTCAACAAATTAATTTCTTATCAGAGTCCACAAAAAGGGAAAGACAACTGGTCTTAGAGCTGTGACTTATTACATTTAAAGGAAATTGGTTCTCATGAGTGAGTGGAGATTATTGGTTAATGAAAGATCTGTAATGTTGATCTTTTTTCATGACTAATGGAACATTTTCCTAGCTTCCAATTAATTTGTAACTGATAAATAACACATTCTTCTCACATTAAAAAAAAAAAGAGACTGCTCAATACATACACTCAAACTTGATATTTCGGAGATTTTCTGGCAGGTCATAGAGAGCTACTTTTAACCACTCATCCAGCTGTTTTGCAAACTTTCGGATCACCTGCGTCAAGCTGAAAAGAGAAATCACTGCTTCAGAAAATGTACACTCTGTGGTCTATACGGCAGTGCCTGGAAGCATGTAAAGCCAGGGTTCCACCACCCAGCATATCATTTTTAGTTACAGTTTATAAACAAAGGTACCTAGGACACAATTTTCAGATGTGGGCATCTTAATAGTACATTTAGATTCCCCATTTGGGATATGAAATTGACATTAAGGTTCATAATACAGGAATTCATGCACTTAATTGCCAATTTGAACAGACACATCTGGATTCTGGAAGTCTCACTGGTTGTTTACATTTAACAATTGTTCCATAACCTAAAAGGGAAATTGTGACATAGCTTCAAGAAGGTGGAGTGACTATTGGGCCAGATTCGATTCTCTGTTACACCAGCGTATATATGGAGAAATTCTGATAGTCAGTGGTGTTACTCCACATTCAAACTAGTATAATTCTTCTGAGCAGAATTCACCTTACTGCAGTCTATGGGGCCCACTGGCAGCCCAGTAACAAGGGCTTTTTAGTGAATAGTTTAAACAGGACTAAACATAGGAAGCTGCATAAAAGTATCAGACCTTTAGAAGTTTGGAAAGGGGAAGAAATAGCCCCATTACTACATTTTGGGAACTGTATTCTCAAACTGGGTCAGATCTGAACCCTGATCATGCATGTAACTGTCTGGGCAGGTCCTACACCTGTAGGCAGCCCCACTGTGAACATAGAGTCACCTGCAGGATCAAGGACTTGGATAGTATAGAAAACATCTGAAAATATCTGAAGCAAAAGGAAAAATACCCAAAACACGTTGAGCTCAGGAATAGTTTCAGATTCATCTTCCTCATTCAAATCAACTTTAAAGATGGCCTCCCTACTTCACTAAGCTTGTGTTTGGTGGTTTCAGTTGTGGGGGGCAGGGGAATTAGCCTCAACCTATTCAACTGTCATAAAAAAAATCATGGCCCTACTCTCAGTCATCACTTTAAGGAACAGTAGACTCAAGATTAGAGTTTTGAGCTCTATTGTTCCTAGCCCTGCATGGGTACACAAAGGTGGAAGGGGGAGGACACACAGAAGTTTTCCCACTCCTTATGGAGCCCCTGTGCGGGGACTGGGCTCAAGTCACTGGATGTAGTGCACAGCCAGTTTCCTGTGGATACTAGCTACTCACACTGGGGCAGGAAGAGGTTTGTTGCAGAGGACATGGCCATGGTCCTGCCTTCCTCCACATGGGCAGTCTTGGAGTGCTGGGCGTGGATGGGAGTGCTTGATGCCCCCACTGAAAGGTTGGCTTTGTTGGCACTGCAACATTTGTTCCCGGGAATTCCGGCTGAGTCAGCAAGATTTCCTCCAAGGGCTTCCATTGCTGTGTCTCCATTGCTGTGAGACCCTTCTGCACTGCCTCCAGTGTGGGCTATGGCTTAACAGCTACAGTCTGGCCCTTTATATGCATTACAAAAGTCCATATTCACACTCAAGTCTCTCCTTATTTGCTCTGAAAGAACTAAGCAGCTTGAAAAAAGAGCTGCTATGCAATTTAATCCTTCCGATGAAACAGATTGGGGGGGCAAGGAGGGAGGAGCTGAAGTCTGCAAAAACTTGCAAGATTTATCAAAGAAATCCACGCTTGTACCCTGTTCCTGGTTGCAGACAGATACTTTGCATCTACTTAACAAACCATACAATCTGAACACTGCACTCTAGTTTAAGTAGAACAAAAGCCAGAAAAAGTTTGCTGTAATTAGAGCTATAATAAAATGTAGGTGACCAAATGTGCGGTGCAAGGAGTGGAACACTCAAAGCAATAGTCTCAATAAATTGTTAGCAAATCTTGTGCTGAATTTTGTCAAATAATTTTGAATATTGAACAAATTCATAAAAATCTAAGTCTGTTTTCAGATAATTCACAAAGAGAAAAAGAAGCTACATACACTGGTTGAATAAAACTGCAGTTAATTTATGACCCTAACCCTGCTTTCTCTATGTAAGCAAAACTCCATGGACACAAATGAATTACACGTAGGACAAGAACAGACAAGATTTGACATGTAGATCAGAAAGGAGAATGTAGCTCTCAAACTAGTGTGGAATTCTACATATCTTTCCTGTAGAGACAGGCTGTGTGGGCCCTGGTTCTGGACCATGTGAAGAAAGTGACCCTCAGATGGACACAATTCTATCATGTCCACTATGGCATTTAAATGCATTCATGTTCTCTCAGAGCTCAGCCTTACACCCAGTCCCCACATGCATTCTATTCCTGGTAGGTGGAAGAACAATGTGGGACAGAGCCTGTGACAGAGACCAATGCTTGGATTTCTCCAGTTGTGTGTGAATTTGTGCATATGCAGGTAGACCATACTAACTACTCTTGGGGCCATAACTCGGAATATTGAGCTCTCAGTCCTGGAAAAGTGACTGAGCAGCCTCTCTGAAAGTTTTCAAAGGAGGCATAATAAAGGCATTCCACTACCTATAGATTTCTGGTTGACACTCGTTCACATGCCAGCTGCAATCTGACCATTTATATGCTATGAGACATTTCTATCTATCTTTAAACTCATTTAAATTGATTCTGACCTGGATTCAGGAAATAGGAAATATGCAGGGAAATTATGCTTTTTAAGAACTGCACCAATAGAGAAAACAAATCCACACAATTAACAAAAACAATTCAAACAAAAACTGTCAATACTGCAGAACATACTAACCTGTCAGGTAATGCTTGCAGTACTGTTGGCATCAAAACTCCAGAAATAGCTTTGTACAATATTGAATCACAAACCCCAACTATATTTACTACAGTGGAAGAACCCAATACAGGAAGCATGTGAGGCGGCATCCCTTGCCAAAAGTGCAGAAGAAAACTTTGAACCTAGAATCACACACACACAAATTATAAATGGCAAATATGATTTTTTTCTTAAATGACCTAATTCCATATTACTGATATGTCACCATTGCTGTACATGGTGCTGCACAAAACTCACATGACAGAGTCCCTGCCTGGACATGGTACATCATAAGATAAATGCACAGGAGGATAAACGGGCATTACCAGCGGGGTGATCAGTTTAAGGAAAGCTTTTGCTTTAGCAGACTGCAAGGGTTCCATACATGCCATGTAATTTTTATTCTACACCAGCAGGCACAATGAGTGCAGCACCTTGACTTCCACATAGACAGCCTGATTTTCCACAGCTTGCACCTTGCACAGCCATTTATACATGTGCAAAGTGAATGCTGGAAGGAGGCTAGAGCTGGTCAAAATATGGGAAGTATTTTCCATAGATATTTTTGGAAGGAACAAAACATGTTTGGTTTTTTGAAAGCCATTTTCTGTTCAATTTTGAAAAAATTGAAACTGAAAGTGTTTCCACTAGAAAGGGATGGGGGGGGGGAAGGAGGGGAAATCTATTTTCAGATTAATAAATAAAAAGGTAAGTGAGAATTTCAGCCAAAACCAGAAATTTTCATTTGGGGAAAAAAAGCCATTTTCCATGGAAAAATATTTGATGAGTTTTAGAGCAATCAAAACATTAGTATTCCAATCTGATGGCATTTTAGACCCACTATGCACTGATGTTAATGATTACACAAAGTGTAAAGCAGTTGGGAATCAGGCCTGTGAAATTTATAGCCATCAGAGGTGCTGAAAATCTGATTTCCCAACAAGATATTTGACTAAGGAACTATTGTGGAGCTGAACTTGCGAATTCCTCTATATCTATGCTTGTTCAGAGCCACTGAAGTCAATGGGACTAGAACAGGGGGTATTTGCCTTATATAAGATGTATGTCAGTTTTACTCTCATTAAGAAACTGCCTTGATCCCTATTTGAAGATGGGTGATTGTAAACAGGGAAGCAACCAATGGAAAATATTAAAATGGGAGAGTGCCCCTATTTTGCTTGAGTAAACAAAAATATCTAGGCTGGATGTAATCATTTAAAGAGCCTCAGCTTGAAACTGGAAAAGTGTGGGGAATAATGCAGCATGAGAGACAGGCCTACGAAATTCTGCTCACACTCTGGCTGGGATGTTCAAAGGGGCCGACCCGAATAGATGCCCAGCTCCCATTGTCTTTCAACAGGAGTTGGGTGTCTTGACTCCCTTAGGTTCCTTTGCAAATCCCAGTCTCTGTGTATTCAGACTTATTTTCCTTAACGAAATACTTTCTCCATATGCAATTGCAAATTACTTTACACATCAGCAATTTGGGGATTTTGAAGTTCTTGAACTATAACAAAGACTATGTAAGTGAATGACCAGAAAGTTCTCAGACTAAGAAAAATAGGTCGCAAATTTGTGGGGGTAGTTTATATACTGAAGCCAGTCAAACCTATGTGATGCCTCAAACTGGCTGCAATGAATCACTCTGACTCTTGTATCCAGAATACATGCCCATTCTAGTGTTACTAGCAGCACAAGGCTATAACTGGGTAATGGTAAATTTATACTGACCATCGAGAAAAATTCCCTAAGACTGATATGTTACTGTATTAAGATCTCTCTAGGAAAGTGATGGAAGACTCATTTCTTGAATCACACAAAATTGGACTGGCCAGCACTTACAGAGTATACTGTAGGGGCCAATCCTGCATTGGAGGAGGGGTAAACTAGATAATTTAGTAGATTTTTTTCTCTAATTTATGTGATGAAATAGATAAGAGTTATCATAGAATATCAGTGTTGGAATGGACCTCAGAAGGTCATCTAGTCCAACCCCCAGTTCAAAGCAGGACCAATACCCAGACAGATTTTTGCCACAGATCCCTAAATGGTCCCCTCACAACCCTGGGTATAGCAAGCCAATGGTCAAACCACTGAGCGATCCCTCCCCCAGGTATAAAGCACCCTATATACACAAATGTAAACATCTTCCATTATTTACAAATATGTACCAGATAATCTATCATTTGAAATATCACATTCAAAGTATGGTTCAGAAGTCCTGGATACATTAAATGTTATTAAACTACAGCTATTTTCTTTCTCAGCATACCTCATCAAAGTTGGCTCTTATTACAGTGTCTAGTATCCTCTGACAGTGAGTTCTGTACATCATAATAAAGGTAGAAACCTGAGAAAGAAAAGACAAGACACACAAAAGATCATTTTACTTAAAAATAAAATAAAATCAAATTTAAAAAACTTCTGCTTTAAAAACGACTATCAAAATACACAGTACAAAAGGAACATGAGGGTTTTCCTCCATGTGTAATTACAAAAAATACTAAAATCAGCTGAAGTGATGAGTTCAATTAGATAACTATTAGGAACAATTCAAGTCCTAAAGCTAAATTCTCCTTTTTGAGACCTACAGAGGATTCCTTGATGGAGATTCTGCAAGTATAAAATGAGCAAAAAAGCCTTGATGAGATCAACAGGAAGAACATAGCCCTTAATTAGGATATATAGAACCCTATTTATTTTGATCCGTTTACATATTTACTAAACACATGAATAGTGTCTGCAAAGTAGACCAATCAAGGGTCAAGACATTTTGCCATATGAACATATAAGATTTCTTTCACTTTCCAGCTTGCAGGAAGGAGAAATGCAGTAAATACACTCTTTCCTCAGGAAAGTGTTATAATAGATTTTCTTTCAGCTTGCAAACAAGGGAGTTCAGACTTTGTAGATGGTATAGTCAATTACAGAAACAGAGGCCTAGAATATTACAACTGGTGACATAAACAGATACCCATTGCTAACCCTTTCTTACTGTATACACTGCGTCTACAGAATGAGTTTACATTGAACTCAGAAACGTTGAAGGGGGGGAAAAAGCTACAGTAGATTTTTTGTCAGACATTTAAGTGAGAGAAAAATACGTGCCCCTAGCACATGGAGCAATTAAGTCCCTCATAAATAAAGCCAAGGCATTATTAAACTCACTGTTTTTTAAGATCCTTGTATTTTAGATCAACCTTTCATCAACAGGAAAAAAGCAAGGCAAGCCAAAGAAATATTTCAAAAGCATTACCTTCTCCTCTGGCAGACTGGCTGGCAGATTTAAATCTTTGACATTTGGAAACTCTGGCAGTAACGTTCCAAGTTTGGATCGTGGTGAATACGCCACTGTCTGTTTGGTTACTTCTTTTTTTCCTGTTTCATTGACCCAGGCTGCTCCTTTCTTAGAATACATCACGTCATAATACTGAGAGCTCTCTTTCACTGCAATGCCATAGTAATGGTACCTGATACATGAAGATACACATTTTATAATCAACCTATTCATACAGCATACAAAAAAAAGGGTGGGAGGAGAGAAAATATGCAATTGCTGGTGGTTTCTCTTGCAAAACAGATGTGTGCCTGGGTACATTTGGTGCACAAGCACCGATTTAATGGCAGAATGACATTGTAATGTATCAAGTTTCCAAATATCAATCCTGCTGGTAAAAATAGCTCTAATCAGGAAGAGTAAAGCTGGTTTTGTGGTTGGGCAGGGAACTAAGGGATTGCAAATTTTTGTTTGTACTTTCTTAAAATTCTCAGCTGTAGCTTAAAGCTACTTGTTGTCTAAACATTGTGCTAGAGCTCTACAGTTGATCACTTTACTTAGCTATGGGCAGAGACAGAGCGCCTGACCAACAGGACTAGCCCCTCTGCTATATTTCCAGCTCCCTGATTCTCAGGCAACTGAGTGCTGGTTGGATCCTGGGGAGCAAAAGTCTTTATCGCAAGTAGAGCTGATTGGAAAACTTTAGAAGAAATAAAATTTCAAAGAGAAAGAGAAAAAAAGCATGGCACAAATTGGCAAATCCCAGGAATGTAAATTTCTGGATAAAGCTGAGTGCAACTTAGATTGCTATCCTCATTAGGCTGAGACCAATAAGGGCTGTTACATGACAGGATAACACCACCTGTGCTACAATACATAGGGAAAACAGAGTAGGCTTAACACTGTTCTTACATCACTGCCAAACTGAATCAGCCCTATCACTGTAAATTTGTGCTACAGCTTAGCATTATCATAGATGATAATGGGACCACTCATTATCCAGTCCAACCTCCCGCATCAAAGCAGGATGGACAATATGATTCTTTCCATCAGCTTGCCTAACCTTGACCACAGCAACCCAGCCATCACTACCTCATTGTGATGATTATGAAAATAGACAACGTCACAAAAATATCCTTTTCTTGAAACATTCATTCCCTTCTTTGTTTTTGCTAGAAAGAGTTGTCTGGCATCTTCATGTCCTCTCATAGGCCTAGTGTCACAAACACCTTCTTGGGTGTGGCCACTCTGGGAGCCCATCAGTGATGCCAAAAAAGACTCACTTGAAAACATTAGACTCAGTGAGATTTTCAAAAGCCCCGAAGTGTCTTCTGAGCACAAGTCCAATTAGTTTTCAATGGCATTTATGCTTCTATATCACTTCAGCACTTTTGAAAACCCCATTCTCCATTCCCTAGTTCCCTTTAAGGGCTTAGGACAAACCCCAGATTCCACGCAGGACAGCAGACTACCAGACTAGTCCTAACTACTGCTGGCTGAAATTCAGGATTTCTGGTTCAAGGGAAATTTGATAGTTAGAAATCTGACTTCATTCTGATTCAGACTGAAACCAAATTGTTCAGTTTCCTGTGTGAACTGAAAATTCTTGTGGAGGAGGGAAATGGTTTTGGAAACACCATGTGTGGCTTCTATAAGCAGCAGGTAAACTGACAAGAATCATGTCAACTTCATTCAGCAGCTCCCAGGACTCCCAGGGTCTGTGCTTCTGGGGCGGCTCCACCCACAGGAAGTCCTGAGAGTCAGCTGGGATCCCCCAGAGCAATCCACACAGTGGGGCTGCCCCAGAGCCAAACCCTGGAAACATATGTTTGCCAGCAGCCTGCCAGGAAACCAGGCAAGGATCCACCAGAACTCTGCTTGGGACTTAACTAAAGGTCATCAAACCAGAGACATTTCCGAACAATAGTTTGGGTCTGACAAATCAGCATTTTCTGATTAAACTTGCATCAAAAACTTCCCAACCAGCTCTAGTCCTAACCCTGTTCCCCATTTAAGATGACAATCTTGCATTCCTGCTCAGCTGCATCTGCTGTACACACAGATGTGCTCCATTTGTTTTATCATGTCAGATCCTCTCAATGGCTCTTATGCTGCATAAAAGAGTTGTAGCAACCTAAAGGGGCTCTAAAAGCACCTTCATACAGCTGCCTTCTGAGAGCCTCCTGGCAAGCCCTGATGAGGTGGTCATGCCAGAGGTGGGACTGAAGACAGGAGGGGCATGTTGGGGGCAAGGCTGCAGCAGGCAGCACTGCAGGCTACCATAACCTAGGCAGAGCCCCAGCCCCCAGGATCAGGAGAACACAAAAATGGATTAAAGCCACCTTTGACTCCACACCCCCTGTGTTCTATCACTAAATTGTTCCTTTAGGGATAGATTCTGATTCTTTTACTCACGCTGGGTAGCGCTTTACTCCAAAGCTAACCTCATTGACTCCATTAGGACTATTCACGGAGTACATACAATTCACCATGAGTAAGGGATCACCATCTAGCACAGTCAGTTTAATTGGCAAGTTCCTGGGAAATTGTAGGTTGCATCATATGAGAGGCCTTTCCCTCTGATAAATTCAGCAACTCACAGAAGCTCAATTTGATCTCAGCTATACCTGTTTCAAAATCAAAACCTGAACAAAAGTATGGAGAATTTGATAGTGTTTTATTCTGTATTATTTCATTTCTGGTATTTTTCTCTTAGCAGTACACTACAAAAAAGAGCTGTTTTCTTCCCAATGGCCTCAAAATCAAAGAAATGGCAACATTCAAAATTAGCTTATTAGGATTATTGCTCCAAAGGACAAAAACTCCTAAGTGTGCTCTGTAAACATTATTTTCTAACTTTACCTATCAGTTACTGTGGAAAAGAGTTAGGCCAATGGCCAGCATATGAAAGTTTGAGCTCTAAGAGAATAAAAGGCCAATCATACACAAACATTTTTAGAGCAGAGTGGAATGATTTTTCCTTTCATGGGCTGAGTACCTGCAGTACTCCTTCAGTGAAAGAAATAAAATTCCCTGCACACTATGTAGTTTCCATTGAGAAAAGTAACCCCGTGTTCATACAATTGAAGGGTTTCAAGCTATGGTACCATGCAGAAAGAAATCAGCTTTTATGTATAGTTGCCTTCTCATGGCTCACCTGTTGTGAAACGGTTTTTAAGCTCAGTGAGATAGAACACAGCTGCGTTCTTAGAGGCAATAAACCCTGTTGCAAAGAAGAAAGCTGCTCAGCTGATGACCAGAAGCATAGTGACATTGTAGCTCTGAGCTTCCTAACGTTACTTTTTTCTATAAAAAGACTGAAGGCAGAACAGTGTGAAGCTAGATAATCTTAACCACTGGTACATCTAGAGTTCCCTTTGGCAATAGGTGGGTAGTGGAGTGAAATGATATTGACAGCAATTTATCCGCCCAGTTGTTGAGAGGGAGACAGATGTTATCTTTTAGTTCTTTAGTAATTTCCCTATATAACATTTAATTTGAATGTGATTGGATATTTTTGAAAATAAAAATAGAACTCAGAGCAGTACTGCATACGGCAAAGAGTGTGTTTATTGTGATGGACTGTAGCGTGTGCATATATATTTTTACCTTTAATTGGATAAAATCAGAACTACTCATCTGGGTGCTGTGATCTTTACACTGCTAACAGCTAAACGAGATGTAGACCTGAAAGAGTTGAATTCCACCCCTCCTGTGCTGTGAAATTTTGAGGGGGCCAAGACATCCAGCACAGTGGCAATCATGAACTCCCTATGTGGCCATGCATTTGTTTCTATGTTGACTGTCTAAAACCCTGTAGATTGCTCTGATTATTTGGTGTTTGTTTTGCCTGCCTTTCCTTGTTTAGAAAGACGGTTAAGTTCAGATTTTAGCAACAACCCAGGCCAAGTCTGAACAGCATGGGAATCTTACTGGACAATCCAGTGAGATGACACATGGCCACAGGATATCCTACTGACACTCCCACATCACCAAGAATGGATCCTGTAAATATTAAAATAACCACGTCTACCTGGAAATGCACCCACATAACTATGTAATGAGTTGGCCTATTCAACTGGATGCTGTTCCTGAAGGTGTTCCCTCTGAAAGGCGGTATTGTGGCCAAATGCTGCCCACAAAGTTCTACAGCAGGACTGTGGCTACGACCAACTTTAAATGTGAAAATATGCCCATACGTCTGCATTAAACAGGAATGTGATTGTGTAATTGCTCTCTATTTTTGTTTATTCAAATTCAGCATGGAACTGGGGCTCCTGGTAAACTGCCAGGAAGCCATATTCCTCAAATGGGTCAAGTTTGGGTGTCCCTATTATAGCACAAGTGAATTGCTAGTTCCAGCACTCAAATGACAGAAGTACCATCCTCTAAAGGCAATTAATATTATTGACAAACATGGTAGCACTCACCCTTTCCTTTCAGCTGAAAAGCAATTAACCAAATGACGATGTAGTTGACACCAGTGTGAGAGAGCGTACAGTTGCATGGTATGCTACCCAGAACCAAACTGTCACATCTTCATACATACTGCCTTTGCTGAACCAGTGCAGAAATCGTGTCCATTTCTAAACTTGGCTATCTGGAGCCCTCCTGGCCTATAATTTTTTGCTAATGTGCAGCTGGACTAGACCATCAATTTCATGTCAATAATATTTTGGGTTATTAACTATTATGGTACCTGAGCAGAAACACAATGGTCTTTGGGATGAGATCTCAATTTTGAAACTGTCTGGGGGTTATCACTCTGGAAAAAGAGTTTGGTTACAAAACACAGAAAATTCTCATAAAAGTTGCCTCAAGGAGACAATGGTGGGTTGTTGTGCAGTTATTTTTTATCTCAGTGAAGAGAACCTGCTAGAGACACATCACCATGGAACGATTTATTAGAAGGAAGTGAAATCAGATTTTAAAATGGTATTTGACTGAATATCTTTCAATGTGTGAGTTATTGTTGGTTTCTGTCCTTAATGTATGAGAATATATAGGTTTAATTATCATTTTATGTGTTTTTCTTATTGATTAGTAACATTGTGCTTGTAGGCTTTATGTGGGAATGAGAAGTTTTACGAACAAATTTTTGCAGCCATACTAGTTAGGGCTTTCATTTTATATCTTACAAATTAAGGGTCAGATCTGGCCAATATGTGGACCCCCAAGGAAAACCTAGGTGTTGCAGAGAGTGATGTTGCATTCACTCTTCTTCCTGAATCAGTATAGACCCAATTCCTGTGATGTTAGGATGCACTTTACTATGGAAATTTTATCTTTTGGATGAGACAGAAAACTCAAAACCTGACCACTTATGGTTATTAAAGATCTCATCTTCTCACAAGGGCAGAGGGTATTAACTCCAGGTTCCTGGCCAATATCCAGTTTGGGCAATTGGATTATTTCTACCTAAATTCCCTCTAGAATCTCTTTTTGATATAGCGTTCTACCATTTATGCCCTAAACTGTATGCTATTGAATAACTGCCACATTGCACCCCAGAAATGGTTGCATTTCAGTAGTGGGTGTGAAGATTTCAAATAGTGTATGAAGTGCTCTGGAACCTTTTGGCAAGAAAGGTGCTGTATAAAATGTATATGAAACATAAATGATGTTATAACTCTACAAAGTTTCAGAGAGTTAGCACAGAATGGTGAAATAAGTAGAAGATGCTCTTTTAGACTATTTATAAATGACTATAGTTACTACACCACTAAGAGAAAACATTACGTGGTAATGGCTTCCAAGGCAACAGAAATAGAAGTCAATGGGAACGCCACAGTAGAATCTTCAGGCAAAATTTGGTTCTAAAATGCTACAGGGAAAAATTCATCCCTGGCGTCATGCCCCTATCTTCACTGCAGGAAACCATGGCAAAATTTGGCCCTGGATGAGAATGTGAGATAATACTATACGATGCTCACTTTGACTGGCCTCTGGTTCCGAGTCTTCTCGTTGTTAACTGTGGAAATTGTTGTCTTATTATCTGCAAATAAATATAGTGACATGTTAACAAATCCAAAAAATCACATATGCCAATACTGTATTTTTAATATAGCCTGTTTTGGGTAGCATGAGGGAAAGGAAGAGAAATTGTATTGAACGTACGCAGGGGAACCACGAGAAATTTGTCACCTAGTGTGCACAATTGCACTCACTCTGCAACGGTATGTAGGCCCAGTTCCCCATTCCAGTTTGTTGCAACTTGGTGGCCAGGATCACAGGGCCACTCAGGGTTGGCCTGGTGCCAGGTCGCAACACCACTCACTGAAATGGGGCCCTGCGACCCTCCATTATGATAAGTTTGGACCCATGGCCTCTCTGAGTGGCAGTGCAACCCTGCACGCTGGGTCACACCACCACATAGGGGTGACGGGTAAACTGCCTATTTTCCCCTCTCTCTGGGAAGCTGTACCCCACTCCCCACATTGGCACCCTTGCCAATGGTATGCACCATGTGTAGCAAACTGAGCTGTGGGCACCACTGCACGTACATGTAAAGTGTGACAGGAGAAATCTGACCAAATTAGCTTTTTCTAAAAAACGATGTATTAATTTAATCCCTTTACTGAATGATGCAAAACAACAAATGAAATTCAGAACAACTCCATTCACTTAAATGAAATTGCTCTGAATTTATACCAGAGTGAAACGTGATTCATAAACTCTAAGGGCACAGTTCTTCCCTTAAGCTTAATGAGAGTTTCACCCAAAATTGGGTGTACTATTAAAGTTGCTCATATATGTGTTTGCAGGATCAGGGGCTTCATGTTACCTGAATAAGACATTAACTATTGGAAAATTTGCTTGGTGTCTGGTCAAATAAGCCTGAGACTTTACAATTTAGGTAACTTGATTATGAAATATTAATATGTGGGCAGTATCTCATCTTGATGGCTCTGGAAGAAGAATGTTTCTTAGAATGCAGAAGCAGCAAAGAGTCCTGTGGCACCTTATAGACTCACAGACATATTGGAGCATGAGCTTTCGTGAGTGAATACCCACTTCATCGGATACATGTATTCACTCACAAAAGCTCATGCTCCAAAACGTCTGTTAGTCTATAAGGTGCCACAGGACTCTTTGCTGCTTTTACAGATCCAGACTAACATGGCTGCCCCTCTGATCTTAGAATGCAGTAATTCTTTTGGGGGCCCCATGCTCCTGTTATTAAAATACTTGCACTGCTACCAGAGGGTTCCTTGGAAAGATGTTGCTGTTTGACAGAGGCCACAATTCTGCTATATGAGGTTCACAGTTGTGTTTACACGGATAGGGCAGAGTTAATGCAGGCTTAATCAACATTCTGGATGTAGAATAACAGTGCATTTCACAAACAAGATAAAGAAAAGAATTTGAACACTGATTTATGCTCAATTGACAATGAAGAAGACTGGTAACCAATACCACATCTTCAGTGCTAGCAACATTGAGGACTCAGACCATTATTAATTCAAACAGTAGATCGTGCCTTCAATAACTATTGACTCCTTCATGCAGTCTAGTCCCTGCACCAGTGCAGAGCCCCTTTGTATGGGTCTGCCCAACTCCTACTGAGATCCAAGCGAGTGGAACCTCCCACAGGAATGAGCCCAGTCTGCAGTAGCACATGAGGCATGATGAAAACTCTTTCAGCAGAACAGCCAAAACAAGAAAGAAAGCAGTAGGCCTTGCAGATTGGTATGGAGGAGGAATTTCTTCCTTTATCTTATTCCTAGCCGTTCTATTTTCCACCCTAGATTATTGCTGAATTTTTCTCATACTCGATGAAAGCCATGTAAAATTAATTGAAGACAAAGATAAAAGGAGCTGTTCATACAGAAGAAAATGTCCATTAAAGATGAATTAAATAATATGGACTTTTTCATAAAGTTGTATTTTACCACAATTGGTATCAGCAATCACTGTCTAACCCTGAAAGATGATCAAAAGCTCTGGAAAGGGCATTTGGATCAAAGGTGTTTTATAAAGATTACCACCATATCACATATTTAGCTTTTTCTTCACACATTTCTTGCCAAATCTACAAATGGTTTTCCTTGTGCCACAGATAATCTATTTGTGTTTGTTTCTCAGAACCTTGCACACACTTTGGCTTATATCAAAAATGCTACGTATGTTCACACTCACTAGGCTGTTCAGCTTTAATTTCTGGAGCAAAACTTCAGCAAACAGTAAAACACTTTTGTGGAGCTGTGAAAGTTCAGCCTAGCTGTTTGATAAATGAGCAGACGGGCAAGCAGCCCCTCTTTCTTTTTTTGTATGGATTCAATGAAGCCTGCCTAAAGAACACCACATGCTGTTCCAGCTACTGATCTAACATTCCGCAACATCTCAACCTTCCAAATTCCCTTTAATTACACATTAATCCCACCCCTCTCTCTTTCAGTTTCTGCAGACAAGGTTGGGGGCTCCACAGGGCTGTGGGAAAAAAGGCAATGTTGAAGAACCACTTTCTGGGGATTTTTTTTCCTTTTTTTTCTTTTAGTGGTTGCTGTCACTCAGAACATACCATTCCACTCCCAAAGTTGAATATTACAGCAATAGATTCAAAAGCAAACTTACTCTATTTTACTTTTACCCTAATTTTTCAAAACCAAAATAAAACAATGGAATAACTTTCAAAATCTGTCAAGTGCTGATTAAATGTTATAGTGAACACTGTAAATGTTACCATATGAACCATATACTGTGGGAGTTCTTAAAATTTATAAATCAGATATGTTTACAAACCCGGGCAGAAATGATCAGGAAAAGAGAAGAATAAATAAAAGCAGAAAATCAGCTGATTTGCCTTCCCTCTTTCCCCTCCAAATCCAGTATGTTAACCAGTAAAATATACTTTCTGGAGCACTGCTGAAGTGTGTGTTGCTTATAACAGTATTCTGTATAAATTATTTTTTAAAAAATCCAGCAAAACTTTAAAGGAAAATTCCAGGATTTTTCCAGAATACACTATGGGTGGATGTGTGGGTGGGGTATAAGTTCAAGCACAACAAATGTTATTTAAAAAATAACTTATTTTCAATATTCATATTTAAATGGTTATAGATGACTTTGTTCTAACTCCATGGATGGAGCTAGTTCCCTGCCAAGAGGCAGGAAGTGAGGTTGAGTATGTGGGGGAGAAGCTCACTGTGCATTGAAATCAATGAGAAAAGCAGATGTGTGACTGTTGGTTTTAAAGTGTGTTTCCACCCTGAAAAGTGACTAAAAAACAGTAATATGGGGTTTCATGTTTATTGACTTTCAGTGACTGACAGAAAAAATTTCCCCTTTTTATAAGTAAAAAGATGCTTTTTTCTAGCTGTCAGAACTGAAAATTCAACTTAGGATCTGAAAATTAAGCTAGGTTCTTTCCTTCCCTTCACCAGTAAAGAAGATTCTGTGGGGTGGCTGCAAAGATACCAATAAGGGCAAGATCTGACTTTACAATTTGAACTTGCTTAATAATTCTGTTTGTGATGTGTGAACAAGAATAGAATCCAGCTGCCTTCCTCATGGCGATCTTGGCTCTGCAGTAGCAATAGAGGTAAAAGATATCATATGAAATCGTATCTATACCGGAGTGAGTTGAAATTTGCCATTGATTTCAGTGAGGTCAGAATTTCACCCCATATGTCCCTAAAGTGAGCAAATATAAATCTGAAAACAGAGAGAGCTCTGCTGAATAAGAAGATGTCATTTTTACATTGTCAATTTTAATACTAAAACCACATTTTTACATTAAACTTTGTTTTACATGAAGTTTCATTTGGGATTTTTTAGTAAGATGGCGCCCAGGAATTTCACATAAAGATAATCTGTGCTCTCAATACTATCTCAGGAGCCAGTGCTCGACTGATTTCTTTCCCTGCTTAATAACTTCAGCTCTGTCCCTTTCATATGTGCCTTGGCTGAGTCCTGGTCTTTCCTTCTTATAAAAGGGAATCTTATGTATTTTCCTGTGAGCTATTTAAAAATCTCCCTTAACATTTTGTAAAACAATCACACAATTATATAGTCATACCTGATGCTCCTATTAGCGAGTGCCTCGGATTTAGATAAGGCAGGATTCATTACTTCCTAAAATCAGAGCTGTATATTTGTCTTCTCTTTTGAACTATTACCAAACACATCTGCATTTGTTTAACCCTTTTGACGTTAATCCTGAAATGTGGTTTTATGAAAGTGGACAGAACGTCTGTGTTGTGTTTTAATGTTGTCAGCGAGAAGTACATGAGGGACCCTTTTCTCTGTGTGTGTGGTGGGGACAAGTGACCTTTCCTCTCTGAGGCTATAGGGGACACCAGAGATAATCTGAGGAGGGCTCCCCTCAAATCATTCTTATACATTTGAACTTAAACAGTTGCAATGTAACATGCAATATCTATTATATAGCCACAAAAACAGCAAGGAGTCTGGTGGCACCTTAAAGACTAACAGATTTATTTGAGCATAAGCTTTCAAAAGCTTATGCTCAGATAAATCTGTTAGTCTTTAAGGATACAGACTAACACCGCTACCCCTCTGATATTATATAGCCATTACATTAAGCAGCATTTAATCCAGTGGTACTTTTGAAACCTAGAATAGTTGCCTGAGTAAATTTAATTTAAATAGCAAGTTAAATGTACTTTTGGTAACTCTTAAGATGTTGAAATAAACAGTAAACAAGTCATATCAGTGGAAAAAGTTACCAAATGTTTTATAAACAATTATATAGAAAAATATACAAAAAGTGCAGATATCTATATTGTACTCTGCATGTGCCATGTAAGAATCAGGCAGGGATAGCTGCAAAAGATATAACTATGCTGCCGAAGTGCACTCCGCCCTTCCGATTTATGCCAGCTGTAATTTCCATTATTTCATCACACATGCCTCAGCAGTATGAGACTCAAACACAATCAGGGTCCTCTCTATCTTTAAAATGAGACGTGTATTGTCTATTCTACCTTTAACCTCTGCACCAGGGGCCATCATCCCTTATCCCATTCACCAGTGAGCTGTGAACTTTCTACTTCCCAATTATTCCACCTAAATTCTTCCCTGGTATGAGGCTCAAAAACAGCTTAGGCCTCAGTCTTCATACTGACAGCTAAGGATGGGACAGACCAGCCATCTTTGCGTTCTTGTGAAGACTCTAGAACTTTTTGGTGTATCAGTTAAAATGTTGCATTTTGCAAAACCTTTTCAAAAAAAGATTCCACTTCATTTAAACTGTTATTTTTTGAAGGTAAATTTAATTTTTACAAGTGTATTTGAGCTAAATGGAAGCCTGTGCTATGCTTTGCAATTCTCTCTACTTCTGATTTGAAAATTAATCTTGCCATGCTCCTAACACTATCAAGGGCAATTAAATAAATTTAGAATAAAACAAAAACTATATATTAACAGCCCAGAACTTGAAAGCTGCCGGAACAAAACAGAACTCCCACCACTAAGATTCAGAGTTCCAGTCTAGAACTCATGATTACCAAGTAAGTTCTAAATAAGGCGAGAGAAATTCTCTTACCCCTGCTAAAAATTTCTGCCATTCAGGTTTGTCTCCAGTTTCCCCAGCAGGGCCCGTCATTCACTGAACATTGACTGATGAGCTGTGCACTCCCTAGGACTTCCAATACTGCACCCAGAGCACATTCTTTGCGTGTGTGAAATGAGATACAAAACGCAGTGTGTGCTATTCCCCAGTTTTAGGGTAATTTTTTTTATTGCTCTGGTCTAAGACAACTCTGCCAGGGTGGTTATTCTCCTCTTGCTTGTTGCAGGGGTGAGCTCACTCTCTCAGAGCTGGGGTATCTGTATTTCCCATTAGTGTTAAAACACGAATCCCATTAGTGTTAAAACACGAATCACTGCTGGTACCTTCAATCTTATATAGGAAAGGTGAGGTTCTCACAAGTGTGCCGCTTTGACCTAACTCTGCTCCCATTTAAGTTTTACCAACTACTCCAATGCCAAGTGCTTTTGAAAATCCCACCTGAACCCCACCATACATATTCTAGGATCCGTCCCCTAATTATAGGACATCATGTAGATGCGCTGCCCCAGGAAGAACAGAAGGAATGCATTGTATTACAGAGCCACACCACTGAGACGCAATTCCTCCAGAGCACCCCTTTTCCACTGGTAGGAAGAAGCATGACAAATCAGCCCATTGTAAAATAATACTCTCCTCCCCCTGAATCCTTCTAGCTCTGCTGGCCCATGCATTGTGGGGGAGGAGGCATGACCTGTGCCTATTGCTCACTCCCACCAAGCCCACTTATTTGCGAGGGATGGGGGAGGGCAGGAGCATTGGGAGGGTACTTTACCCCTGCTCCCAAAGCTGTGTGATTCCAATGGAGGAATGAGGTCATAATCCAACCCTAAATCTAAATTGTGATATTGAGGATTGCTATGTCCCAGCAGATACTATCAAGCAAGATAAGGCAGGCTCTTTGTACCCACTTTAATCACTGGTCCCTGTTCTGACAACTACCTGTTGAGCAGGATCTTACCCTGCAAACAGTCCTACCAGCTCAGGCCCTTTAGGGAAGTTTGTGAAACCCTTGCTTGAATCCAGCTATGTACAAAATCTTCCACTGCACGAGTTCATCCAGCTCGATGGAATTCAGCCTAATTCACACGTGACACTGCACCCCATATTCTTCACAGTGATATTATGATGATAGGATTATGGCATAATTATGATGCATTTTGTACAAGGTAAGTCATGTGAGGTGCCATTGAAAAGGTTATGGTTTGCTGAATATACTTATCCTATTTGTATACTGGCATCATTTTTGTATCTGAAGTTTTGAATATTGACTATGTATCTGTACTTCAAATGTAGTTACACCTGGGTAATGCCCACTAGACAAGGTGCTTTTGGTCTAAATAATAGGTGGGGAAGGGCCTATTCAGGGCAACAGGCCATTACAAAGAACAATAGGCCTTAGGAGAGACTTATCTCCCACCTCATGAGCCTTCCTGAGAATGCTACAGACAGCCTCTGAGTGATGGCTGCTATGACTCTACAAATGTGTGACCAGGTCACAAGATGCTGGACTCCATCTAGGGATGTCAGTATTTTTCCACAAACTGCTCTGGGAACCAAGTTTTGAAACAAAGAGTTCCTTCCCTATGCTAAAGGTAGGAAGTGACATCATGAGAGGCTCTTCATTCCACATACAATAAGACTCCTGGAAACACCTGATGAACAAAGACTGAACGGGGGGAAGTGCTGGACCCAGACTAAAGGGATTTCTAGCCCATGTATGAAACACCTGGGGAGTCCAAGCTGTAAAGCAAATGCAGCTTGTCCCTTAAGAATCTACAGCCTGCTTGTATCATTTCTCAGGGTGAGAATCGACTAATTCATATACAATCTATTGAGTATATTATGCTTAGTTTGCATTTTTGTTTATTTACTAGATAATCTGCTTTGATCTATTTGCTATCCCTTATAATCACTAAAATCTAACTTTTTTTAGTTGTTAAACTTGTTTTTGCTTTAATCTAAACCAGTGAGCTCTGACTGGAGTGCTTGGGGAAAATCTCTGCTTGGTTACCACAAGCGTGCATTGTTGTCTTCACATTCAGGGATAGGCAGCCAGGTATTAAACCCATATACTGGCAAGATCTGACTAGGGCAGGACGGAACTGCACTGGGGTCCCAGGCTGGGAAGCTGGTGGTTAGACAGCCTGCATGTAACTTCAGCTGGGTGTGAATGCTTGTGAAAGTGCAGGCTGGAGGGCTTTACAGCTTGTCAGACAGTACAATGTGAGAGGGAGCCCAGGCTGGTGGGTCAGGGGCTCAGTGTTACCCCAGTTCCAGATGGCATGCCCAAAGAACCCGTCGCAGCACAATCAAACAGACTGTTGTTTTTTCAAGATTAAAGAACTATTGAACACTTTAGCCCAGACTCTCAGTTGTGTTGTAGCTGCCTGTAATGGCCAGGGTGTAGGCAACTGGACCAGTAATGTCTGTTGAGCCAGGGTTGAATGCAGGACTCAGAAGCAGTCACCAAGCAGAGTCAGGAGACAGGTATCAAGGTCAAGCCAGCCTAGCATCAAAGGCAGGAGTCAGGATCAAGGCAGAGTGAAAAACAAGGTTTGTAGCCATAGCAAGCCAGAATCTGCATTGTTGCTCAGACAGCTCCCTGGGCCAACTTCCTTGATTAAACAGTTGGTGTGGATCAATCAGGCGGCTGCAGGGTTCTGTTGCTCTGGCCTCTTCAGGAAGTACTTCCTGGCTGTCTTTGCCTTTGCATTTTAAAACTGCTGAAATGTGAACATCTGAAAACGGTCGCACAATGAGGACAAGCTTGTCAGGAGGAGATTTACAATGCACACTCCTGATTAGTACGCAGGGCCTAGCCTGTACAGTAACCATCTAACAAGGGCAAACTCATCTTCAGTTCTCTCCTCTGATTGATTAAACTAATTCATTTGCTTTAATGAGGGAATCGCATTTCCTTCATCTTTGAGTCCTAAGCCAATTGGTTCTCAGGACCCTAAGGAAACATTACTGGTGAGAAGGCAGAGATGTATTTTTACATTTTGCTAAACACGTCTGTACTGTGTTTGACTGTCCTCGTTAGTATTGGGCCTGAAGTCTATGGCATGGACAATTGTCATATAAGTTATATTTTTATTAGATATTGTTTCCAGTCAACGGGAAAGAAAAAAAAAGAATGGGGGGAATGTTAAATTTAAGGATCAGTGTGGTCCACTAGACAAGAGGCTAGCATAGGAGCCATGAGATTAGTGCTTAACTTGTGCCAGGACTTGCCAGGACTGAGCCCCAGCACCTCTAGGCTTGCTGTGTCACTTATGAAAGTAAAAAAAAAATTGCTTGAGCCCCAGCACCTCCTTCATTACCAATTAAGCATTGCAGTAGATGTTCTGTCCCTGGTTCTGCTGCTGAACAGTTGTGTGACCTTAGGTACATTTCTGTGCCTTAGTTTCCCCATCTATAAAACTCAGATGATAGTTACTGGCAGCCTGTATTATAGAAGACGTCACATTAGATGATCTAGTGGTTCCTTCTGGCTTTGAACTCTGACTACACTGTGGATTGATCATTAGCAAAATTTGATTTTGAAACTTTTCTAGTTATAAGAATGAAAAAAATCTTGTCTATAGAAGGCCTGTTTCTTGTTTACACTAAAGCCTTGTCTACATTAGAAGGAGTTTGCTGGTAAAGCTATATTGGCAAACACTCCTAGTGTAAATGCAGCTTACACCAATAAAAATGCTTTGCTAGTACAGTTTATACAGTTCCCCAAATGAAATAAACTATATCAGCACAAGGACTGCATCTACTTAGAGGCTTGTGCCAGTATAGAATATCATAAGAATCAGTGACATTACTCTACTCCCCCTTTACATTTAAAAACATGGGGCTTAATTCTCATTTGCATCCAGGCCACATTACACCATTTTGGCAGCGTACCCTTTACACTGCCAAGGGTGGTGTACGGTGGCCTTAGTGTGACTGACAATCAGCCTGTAATTTTTTGCACTCTTCTGGATGCCTAGTGCTTTCTTTTTCCCTTTTAAAATATTTATTTGCTGCAGCTGGCCAAAGACGTAGCAGCATCACATCAAGATAAGGGAACAATGGAAGGAGGTATAAAACCTCCAGGCTGCACAATGGAGTTGCATGAAGAACACTGAGAGGGAGCATAAACCCATCACGAGACACTGCAGAGTTCCCCTTTGGAGACATGCAGGATCTCTGAGACAAGTGTTAAAACAGAAAGTTGGGAGGGTAGGGGGAGAGATTACATCTTCAGGAGGAGGGATTAAGAGAGTGAGGAGCATATGGGGTCATGAAAGAAACAGAGGAAGGAAGGGGCTATGTGAGAGGACACTGGGGAAGAAAAGGGGAATGAAAGGGGACAAGGCTTTAGTTATTGGTAACTTTACAGCAATGGTTCTAAACCTCCAGTATGAATCAATGTTCACCTGAGATTACTGACAGATTTGGGAATGGATGGAACAGTTGAGAAGATTTTTTAAATTAAATGTTTGATTCACTGAGTCCTTTGACTTTTTTTTTTTAAATGACCCAAATAATGGGGTTTCCTGTATTTCTGCCTGAGGAGTATTTCACAAGCTGAATATTCTCACAGTCAGAAAAAAACTTTTCCTCATATGCAGCCCAAATTCCTTTCTCTTACTTGTACCCCATTGATCCTAGTTAAATGCTTCCCTGTCCCCTCCCACTGGCTGCAAGTACCAATCTAACTAATACTGCTCTCTCCTTAGGGTGAAAGCCTGGTTCCATTGATGTCATTGGGAATTTTGCCATTGACTTCCCTAATTTCAGCCTCAGTCAAGGTCTGCCTTTCTTTAATTATTACTTAGATAAGTTATACAGGTAAAAAAGCCAAGCGTGCCCAAGGCCTTGTCTGTGCTAGGAATAAAAAAGGGGGTTACTTGTTACTACTTGTTAGCAAACCCTTTTTCCTAGTGTGGATACCCCTTAAGTGCCAGTGAGGATTCTGTTAATCGTCCCTTTTCTGCTAAATCTGTTTCTCCACCTCTTTTCACTTCTCTTGGTCTTTTTTGAACTCCCTTTATTTTTGTTTCCATTTTACGTGTATGCCATTTAAAGGACGTTTTAAAAGCACTCCTGAGCTGAAACCTTGAACCCCAAATCTTGGTCTAGACCAAACATTCATAGCCAAGTCAGAGATCTCCCAAAATGACATTTATAAGTGAAACCTTACGTGTACCGGTGGTATCAGTGCTGGTATATTAATCGAGAAGAAACAGCTGACTCAGAGGTAGTGTGCTAGGGTTTTACTCATTGCACATGGGTAATTTTTAGCTCAGGACAGAGAGCTCTGTGCTGTAAAACAATCTACTGAAAAATAAAATCAATCAAAAAGCAGGAGCCCTTATGTTTAACATTGCTCACAAAGTTCAAAGTTCAAAGATGAATCATAAATTCAGTGAGATTCACTCAAAGGCGAACTGTCCATAACTTAACTAACAGATTTCACAGAACAACTAGCCTCTTTCTCTGGAGTAGAGGACAGCTGCAGTGCCCTGATGAGTTGTAATAAGGGCAATTGTGTCTGGGTTTCTGTTCAGCCAGCTAAATATGGAAACCCTCAATTGGCACCTTCTCATTTGTGCCTGGAAGGACAGCCCCACTTCCAAGGCACGTATGGCGCACACATTTTAAAAGTACTGCGTTTCCAATTTGTTAGAGCTCCAGGAGTGTATCTACACTAAGGGAGAAATTGACGGCAGAGTCATTGATTGCATGGAGTGACTGTTGGCTTCACTGGTCCTTGTAATGGTTTAGTATTTCCGCACAGCAACAGTGGGTTTGACAGAGCCATTTTGCTACATTCAGATTCCTACAGATAGCCTACAGCCTCACTACCACAGCTGTACCAGTGCACTCAGATTCCTGATATACAGATCCCTGTTGCTGGGAACATGGGGTTGGGGGTAATTTGCACATAGGATGCAGTGAGAAGGCTCATTTGTGTGGGCTCATGTCTACAATGGAGAAAAAACATTGGGTCAGCTAGAGCTGAGCTAAATCCCACTCTAGGTCAGGTGTTGCAACCAGCTGGTAAAAATCTGTTTTTGGGACAGCTGCACCTGCTTTGTAAGTTCAAGATACTCCAACTAATGCTTCGGGGAAGGGAAAAGGTCTAAATGCCTCTTCACCTAATGTAGACATGATGGGAAAGACCAGTGCACTTTGAGAGGTCACAAGTGTGGCCTGACATTTCAGACAGGCAAAGCATGTTTGTTTCCTGGTGAAACAATTTAAAATTTTACAGCTTATGCATCATTTACAGACATTTTTGTAAAAGTAACAAAGTTATAATAAAGATTTTACCTGTGTAACAAATTTCCTACAGATTGACAAATTTGGCACTAATTTCCATTGTTTCTAAATTAGTCATTGGAACAATATTAACCACTTAGTAGCAGCAATATAGCAAATAGGCTGAACAGAAGTTAGAATAAAAATATTCTTTCCATTTACTGCATCTAAACAGAACTTTAACACAAAGTCAACCTAACCGATTAGGGCTTTAGAGGAATTAATTCACCAAAATGTTGCCACACAATGCATTTTACTTGCCTCACTAAACTACTTAAATAAACACGAAATACAAAAAAGAAAAAACATCCCGTTAAATGTTTTCTCTTCTTTTGGCTTCTATGTTAGGAAATAATACAAGCAACATTTTTGATTCTGTATATGTATAGCACCACTGTACAATTAATGTTGTAAACAGTAAATGAGACTAGCTTCCATTGAAATTAGCTTCAGAGTGATGCTTGCAAACTTTTCAAAAATGCTTGGCAAATTTCAGCATGTTGTATCACAACATACAAGATTTAAAGGTCCAGGGTGTTCTCTTGAATAACTCAGTTAGGGTAATATTTACTGGCAGACTGTGTTATAGAGGAGGTCACATTAAATGATCTAGTGGTTCCCCTACTTTTAAGTAAAAATTGACATAATCCCATTTTGCACTTAAGACACCCTCCTATCTGCAAATTCAAAAAGTAAGAATATCTGGTAATGTTCCAGGTTACTGAGAGCTCCTAAAAAGACACTGAAACTCAGTATTGAAATACACAGCTAAGTTTTATTGATCACATCTGTACTGTGGGTGAAATTCACCACTCACAGAAGGCCAACACAAGACATATAATGGGCCTGGTTCTCCTCTCACTCATGTTAGTGTAAATCAGGAGTATCTTTACTGAAGTCAATGGGCATTCAATATTTCTGCAGAATTAATATGCACTTCTGTCCACACTAAGAGTTTTTATGACCTGAATTGTTGCTGTTTAACACTTATAAATATTGTTATTACTGTTAAAGCAATATTAAGGAATAACAGAATTATTTACATTCTCTTGAATTTGGCTTCCATGTTGCCGATGCCACAAATGTAATTTTGAAGCAAAACGGCTGCCATGAACAGGCAGATCATAAAAACCATCAATTTTTTAAAATGCATTTTCACTTTAACCACGATGAAAAGCGATCCCGACCTTCCGAGTGTTTAAAATGCTTCACATTTTTCTTGGAGTTTTAATACGCACCGTATTCCTTTGATGCATCACCACCTCTGACTTGAAGTGACAGTTTTCCTGAGGCTAGAGCCTTTATCATTTTAAATATCAAAATCTAGCCAGAGCAAGGTTAGGGAGCAAGGCTTGTCACTGCAGTTTAGACTCACCTTCCCAAAGCTGGCAGCGTTAACAGGCTGCGTGTCGTTTTTCTCACAGAAGTCCAAATAGTGCATGTAGAGAGCACTTCGAGGAATGCAAACGCCTTCTGCAATCTCATAGTTCTCCTCCAGCCTTAAAAAGCAAATACCAAACAAAGAAAACTGCAAATATGTTGGCTGCCCTGAATTATAAATAGTGTGCAAACCTGCACATTTAAGTGACTTTCACTTTTCAGCTAACCTCTGTTTTATTGTTACCTCATCTTTCCAATTCACCTCCACCCCATTTGTCCATCTCATCTACCTGTTGCATTCTATCTGCTATGTAGATTGTGAGCTCTCAAGGGCTTCTTTGTTACTTGTCTGTACAGTACGTAGCAAACTGGGGCCCTGATCCTTGATTGAAATTCCCAGGTGCTATTTTAATAACAAATACGATTATATCATAACTTTAAATCATATGGGTTAAACGAATGAATGCACAATGACAGAATAAAGAAATCTCTAAGTGGCAACATTCTGATGCGCCCTAGATGATGAGTACAAGCAAGAGTCACCATCAACATCCTGAAATATTTTAAATACTTTCACTTCTAGCTGATTTACAGCAAGTAAACAGGAGTAGCTAAAATAAAATATTTGCATCAAATGGAAGGCTCTCCACAGATAATGTTTTGTACAATGGTTTCTTACAGATGCTGATGTACAACACAGGATAAGAAGAATCTACCAAGTGCTGAACGCAACATTAAGATATTGCCCTATTCTACCTCATAGAAAATAATAATTCCCCACAATAGATTTAATTTTACACACAAACGCTTTGCCATTATAACATGAGATTCTCCATATAACTCAATAATTATAAAGCTGTTGATGTGAGACCATGTTGCTTTGAAAGTTATTTTATGGAGGCTGATCTTTCCTGAATAATAGAGGACCCAGTTCAGGCAAGTACTTAAGCACATGCCTAATTTGAAACCCATGAGTACTCCCACTGACTCCAAGGCTCCTACTCACACGTTTATAGTATGTTGCTGAAGGAGGGTCAGAAAGGATATGCTTCGTTTTTTTGTTAATTATATTGCTGGAATCAATATTTGCTCAGGAAACCTGGATTTTAAAGCAAACATGGTCCTTGAAGTAGTTACCTGTAAAAGTTCAGATCTCCAAATAACCTGAGTTTCTCTGTTTCGCTGCCTTTGGCAGACCTTCTCTCCATGTCAGTTATTGTGACCATTTGTGACTGCAAACTATTTTAATAAGATATCTGGCTGGATGAATGGAATTGGTTTGTAAGGGCAACATCTATTCTTCCTTGGTTTCTACAGGAATATCATCACGGCATCGTTCCCCAAATTCATAGACCTTTAACAAGACCCCTTTTCAAAACCCAGTGAGTTCATTTCTATACTACAGCGGCTAATTGGCATGTCAGCTTCCCTGACCAAGACAGGACAGAAAGAAAAGCAGTTAATTATTGCTGCTCATATCTGATGAATTTCTCTTTTTCTCTTCTCTTTCACAGGGAGTCATTAGTCTGACACTGAAGAATGCTCCATTATACCTGAACTTTTTTTTAAATGATCAAAAACCCCATTTTGCTCCACTTCTTTTATTTTCCTGCCTTTTATTTAACAACTTTATCATATTTTGAATTCAGCTTCATCCTACAGTATTGTGGAAAGATAATGAACTCAATCTTCACCCTAACAAATCATTATCAGAAATATATGTGTGTCCTAATAAAGCAATCCAGTAGTTCAGTATGAAAGCTTTTGTACCACTCATGGTATTGCAATAAAAACCCTAATGTTTCTACAGGAAAGACAATTTTATCTGCCTTTATTACAGTTCCCCTTTGTACTTATACACTGCTAGATTAAAAGGGATTATTCTGCATCTGAGTAATGTTTGTAAGTGCTGATCATATGGACTTTTATTCTGAAATGAGAAGCAACATAATATGCTAAGCTGTTGCAATGTAACTACAATTAATTCCTATATTTATTGATGGACTTACTATGCCAAGGAAGGCATATTTCTCACAATCCTCTCTTTCCCCTTTCTTAGTCCTGTTTACATTATTTTGCCACTTATGCCCAATGAGTCATTTATATCACCATTTATATCACTGCTGAATTTGGCCCAGACTTTCATGTCAGTTGCACATGCTTATACACTAGGCTGTCTCCCACTGAATTTGGCCTTTTCTCTTTTACAAGCATGCAAAGGCAGGGTCCAAGGCAATTGCAGGCAGAGCTGTCAAACAAACACATGAAACTAAACTACTAGGTGTGTCTTGTCCTGTGTTTGTACAACATCTAGTACAATGGGGTCCTAGTTCATGACTAGGGCTCCTAGGTGCTACTGCAATATGATGGTTAATCTGATGCTAATGAGTCAGGCTTTTTAGAACAGTGCAAAACGACATCTTCACACCATGAAAGCTTAGCACTTTACAGCAGACTGGCCAAGATATTTGAGTGTCTGCTTGTATACAGTATAATCTATCCAGTACCACAGCTTCTCCAGGTGAGACCAGCAACATTCAAAGAGATAATACTAAGATAAACAAAGGGAAGAAACACCAAACTACTGTTGTATGTCACAGCTGCTGTGAAGCTCTGAGGCATTAATCATTAAGATAATTGAATTGTTTAATCTGACATCAGAAAAAATTATATTTTAAAAACACAGAAAAAAGTTGCTGTGTTTATGTCAGTGTCCTCATGTATTTTTTTGAGTGGAATATTCAATAGAGGGAATTAAATGCTCTGCAAAAAGTCAAAAGGGAAAATGCCTGCACTAGATAAACATGGGAGAACATAACGGAACATGTAGGTAGCAGAAAGCAGATAGACTGCATGATGCAACAAGCCTTTTACATTTCTAAATTCTAGGATTCTCTGGCAAATGTTTCTGAATGGGCATTATTGTGCAGACTGCATTCCAGCAGAGTTCAATATCCCAGGGGTTTAGGGATTTACTAACCTTTATGAATGAGGAAGCTTGGAAGCGTTTGGCTGAATATTGTTTATAGTATTTGTATGTTTTCTTTTGAGAGCAGTATCACTGGCATGTGTTCCAATTCAGTCTCACTTCTTGGCTACTATGTTATTTGCTCCTTTGAGGGGGATGGTGGGGGCGAGAGAGTTCTAACTGGCACTACCACAAAATAAACAATGTCCTGATTTATGGCTGCTAAGCCATGTTGGCTATTTTATTTTAGATGGAGTGTCCTACGTTGTTTTGTTTACCTTGTACTGAGGTAAAGTAGACTGGGTGAATAATGCATAGTAACAGTATGCCTATGAACATTCACTCTTCACTTTTTAATGAATTCTGTTTGGCCACACTCACTCACCCTTTTCATTCACTGACCACAAACATTTGAGATACTGAATTTCTTTGGCATAGATACTTGCAGAAAGTGATTTTCAGAGTCAAATTATACATCAATTTAAATTTGCAAGTCCGAGTGAGTATTTGAATCAGAATTGTTTATGGGTTCCTCCAGTCAGAACACTGAATACCCACAATAAGTTGCTCTAGATCGATCTATAGTCAAATAAAATGAAAAATGTCATTGAATAAACTTTAAACAACAAATGTGAGGAAACAGCAATCTGCTCATGAATATTCCAAATGCAGGAAAAGAGGCAAATTCATTGGATAGATTATTCTTTGCAATGTATTCGTTCAGGTCTACAGTGAAGCATGTTGGAGGTAGACCACCAACCCAATTTTCATACTGTTATGGACAAATTAGAAACCTAAAATGGGTATTTGAATGTTTGAGTGACAGACTAAGGGTCCAAGTGCAAAACTGGGTATTCATGTTTGAAAAATGGCTCCTTTGCTTGATGTCCTTTTAAAGACATAGGTCTCAAGAGGCTGACACAGCAAGGTAAGTATTCCAACATTTTGCTAAGTGAGGTACCATAAGGCAGTAATCCCTTTGTCACTTGACATATTGAAAAGTACTGATAGCTGAAGTAGAGTGGAGCTAACAATAGCCTCTCAAGTTATTTACTTTGGAAAGTATTAAAACAAGTCCAGAGACATTGATTTCCAACAGGGCACCTAGGGTCCAATCCAAAGTCCAATGAGTGTTTCAATTGACTACAGATCACAATTCTAGAGCACAATCCCACCAGATGCAGAGCACTTCCTGCAAGGTACTTTGTGCCCTCAACTCTCTCTGAAATAGACAAACTAACAAAAATAAAAAGACAACCAAAGTAGAAGACACAAGCTACGGAAATAGAGCTCAGAAGATTGTGTCGTCATAACACAAATGAAAATGCTGCAGTAAATAAGTGTGAAAAGGTGCAACATCCCTCACTTATTCATAGTATGAGACACAATAAGGCTCTAATGCATTCTCATCTACTTTCAACCTTGCCCCTCATCTCCTCACCCCTGCTCCACCACGTAATTTCTCCTCTCACTCTTTCCTGTCTTCCTTCTCGCTGATGGGATTATGACACGTGAGGTGAATCACACAGTCAAACTCCTGCTGTTCTTTTTCCTCTTGTACCTTAAAGCATTTGGACATCATCTAACTAGTGCTGCCAGCTTTCTAATTGCACAAAACCCAACACCGTTGCCCCACCCCCTGCCCTGAGGCACTGCCCCTTCTCCAAGGCTCCACCCCATTCACTCTATCCTCCCATCCCTCTGTCACTCACTCTCCCTCACCCGCACTCACTTGCTTATTTTCACTGGGCTGGAGCAAGGGGTTGAGGTGTGGAAGGGGGTGAGGGTGTTGGCTGGGGATGCAAGCTGTGGTGTGAGGCTGGGGCTGAGGGGTTCAGGGTGCAGGAGGAGGCTCCAGGCTGGGCCGAAGGGTTCGGGGTGTGGCAGGGGGTACGGACTGTGGGCTAGGGGTCCAGGCTCTGGGGTGGGGCCAGAAATAAGGGGTTCAGGGTGCAGGAGGGGGATCTGGGCTGGGGCACAAGGGTGCAGGCTTGGAGGTGGGGCCGGGGATGAGAGGTTTGGGATACAGGAGAGGTTTCCAGGCTGGGGCCATGGATTCAGAATGTGGGAGGGGGTTCCCAGCTGAGGCAGGGGGTTTGGGTAGAGAACGAAGTTTGAGTGTGGAAGGGAGCTCAGGACTGGGGCAGGGCACTGGGGTGTGAGAGGGGTCTCGGGATGTGGGTTCCGATCAGTGCTCATCTTGGGCGCTCCCTGCAAGTGGCGACATGTTCTTCAGCTCCTAGGCAGAGCGTGGGCAGGTGGCTTTGCACACTGCCTCCACCCACAGGTGCTGCCCCCAGCAGCTACCATTAGCTGTGGTTCCCAGCCAATGGGAGCAGTGCTCAGGGCGGGGCAGGGGCTGCACATGGAGTCCCCATGGCCATCTCTCCGCCTAGGAGCCAAGGGACACATCACTGCTTCTGGAGAGCTACACGGAGCCACGTAGGGAGCCTGCCAGCCCTGCAGCAACCGGACTTTTAATGGCCTGGTTAGTGGTGCTGACCGGAGCCACCAGGGTTTGTTTTCAACCAGGCATTCCCTACCGGACACCTGGCAACCCTACATATAACAGGGATGGACATAAGCACCTGGTTGAGTGCTTTGCTGAATCGGGGTCCTGAAGACTGAAAAACTCTTGGCATTTATTTTTCCTTATCGTTTTAAAATTAAACAAACCAAACCAAAACCCTCATTGCTTAGGTGGCAAATACATCTGCCCAAAGGACCTATGCAAACTGGATCTGAACTTGCTCCATGTACAAAAAACATAATTAGGACAACCAGCAAGACACATTATCATATAGAGTGTAACCGCATAGAATGCCCATATGCAGTGAAAACACTACTGCTTTGTGAGGTTTCTCAGGCCTACAGTCTTTTTAGTTGGGGACAGAGCATGAAAATGATAAGGAATTATCAAAGGGTTGTTTTTTTTTAAAAAAGGAGTCTTACCATTGCAGAGTAGCTGGAGTAGAGTGTGGTTTGGATGCTCTGTTATTTTCTTTTTCCTCATCTATTGAGAAATAAAAAATGGTATGTCATTTCAGTGGGAATTGCTCAGGCATTTGAGAGCTGATAAGGAATCGTCTATTCAAAGAAATCTGTCAGACTTCACAGCCTTCCAAAAATAGAGACTAAACTCTGGAAATATGTAAAATGGTCCCCCTACACTAGTTCACTGCTAAAACTATGTATATTTTGGCTTGCAGCAGGCCCTGACAATGAGAGAGGAGTTGTGTATAGGGGTTATTGTTATGTCATATGTAACAACCCCCCATCCCAACATGGTCATTAGAAGAGTCAGAATCTGGGACCTTCAACACCACAGCACACAACCACTCTACCACTTGAGCCTTGAGTCCTAATCAATTCTTATAACAGTTAAAAAAATACATTTTAAATAATTCCTGGGCAAATGTGACTTGCAAGGGCGTACATACTCAGAAGTATTAGATGGTATCAGAATCCCTTTCAGGAGGGCTGTTTAAGTAATGTACAGTACATCTCTGCTGTCACCAGAACTCCCAGATGTACTGATATCCAGGTTCCTCATTTCCTAGTTTGTAATAGCACATGGACCATCAATCAGACAGCACATCTCCTCCATATACAGGATTAACTACAGAATATTCACAATTTAACCTAGCCCTTGAGTCATATTTGAAAGCCAACACATGCAATAATGGTCAATTTCTCCACGCTGTTTCTGTAATACATTTTGGTTTTTACGCGACAGGGTTATTAGCCCTGTGCCTAATCCCCAACCTGGAGGATCACGGTGTCTGTTTTGTCTGGCCCCTCCTTCACAGACCAATCCAGCATGGTTGAACCTGGCAGGAGCAAAAAGCTGCCCTCCTCTGGCAAAGACTCTGAGGATTGTTAAATATAGTCTCTGGAAATCATCAAAATACAACACCAAAACCAAACTCAAGATTTATCAGAACTGCATACTTTCAACATTACTTTATAGTGCAGAATGAGGGGGAATGACAAAGTATGACATGTCCAAACTGTCTTCACTCCATACAACCTGCCTCAGAAAAATCCTTCGCATCTTTTGGCCCAGGACAATCTCAAATCAAGACCTGTTCACACAGTGCAGCCAAGCAAATCTGAACACCATCATTGCCACGAGGTGTTGGAGATGGATTGGCCGTGTGCTTCGGATGAAAACTGATTTCTTCACCAGAGTAGCAATAAGATGGACATTTGAAGGCAGGCAAAAATGAGGCTGCCTGAAAATGACGTGGCAAAGAGCTGTGGAAGCCGAGCTGAAAAGCCTGGGGCACAGCTGAAAAGCTGGGGAACCATTGAAAGACTTGCCAGAAACAGACAGGAGCAGAGGAGCTTTGTTGCTGCCCTAAATGCCAGAGGCATAAAGGGTACTAACTAACTATTGAGTCATGCCAGAATGCTCCGGGATGCCCTTCCAGCACTTTCTGGGGGAGCCAGAATGGCACCTAGTGGTACTTCCTGATCTTGTTGGGTACTTCTTGAAGGCTGCATTCACCCCTTGAGTTAGCCAGCCTATTTGAAAGAACTTTGGCCCCCACCACTTTGCCATGTGTTGCTACACAGCTTAACTGTATACATGTTCCACACTTCTCCTGGCTAGTTCTCTCAGATCCCCTACACCCATTTTGGGAAATGTTGATGTATATCTTCTTAATATAATACTTCCTCAGTACTGCCAACTCCTAATGTTCAAAACCCATGAGTCACGGGCCAAAACCAACAACAAACCAATAAATCTTTGTCCCCTGGTTTCTGAATCATGAAGTGCCACATTTTCCAGGTTCTCTCTGCACCACAAGGGCTAGAAAATTGGATTTTTTTAAAAAAGTGAAAGTGGAGAGCCTCCCATAATCACAGGACTCCAGAAGCTGGGAATTAAAGAAAAACACCAGATACCACGATACTTGAGATAAAAGTCAATCATCACAAAAACTGGCAATATTGCCTCCTCTCCTTTCTTACGTGCTTTGATGAGCAGTGAAATAATTAACAATGATGCCATTTAAAGTATCATCATCCCAGTGAGCACCCACTTAAATGAGTGGCTCAGATCACATTTTAGTGCTATTGTTTTTGACTCTCCGCAAACTCCTACATTCCTTCAGTTACACTCACTTCACTTTTTGAAGGTTTTCTTTGCAATCATAATAGTTGGAGACCAACATTTTTTTAAATGAAAGAAGAAACTGTAGAATCTCTCTGTGCCCTTCCTCCTACTCAGCTAAGCCAGGCGGGTTCAGGACACACGCTGAGAAACACTGCTCTACTTAATGCTGCCCAGCACTTTAGTGTTGACTTCCTTAAAGGGGACTGATTTAGGTTATATTAAAGGAAGGGTCTCACCTGAAAGTTAAGAAATGTCAGATTTATGGTCATCTGTATAACCTTAATTCTGTCCCCTTTTGCATAGGCATATTATACAATCTTTAATTACATTACCACATTCTGCTTTCTTACACAGGACACCTGCCTCATTCAGTGCACCGGATAGCTGCACAAATTTAAATAGTTTTTTAAAAGGTAATTTCACAGGGTTTATTTAAAAAGGAAAAGGGCGAAAACAAAACCTGTTATGTACATCTGTAACAACTTTCTCACCGGGGGAGCCTGCCCTGACTGATTCTCTCTCTCTGTCCTGGAAGTTGAGGAGGTCCAGTCCCCTGATGTGTCCCTAGGGGATGGGGAGGAAACATGCTGTTGGGTCTCGTGGGGCACCCAGCTGGTTTCTGCCACATATGGTACTCCCAGAGGGGCTATAGGCCATGTCCAGGGAGGGAAGGGGAGCCCAACCTGATTCCCCCCCACATACACACTATAACTGCTCTGGAATCTCCCAGACATTCCCAGAACACTGTCTGCTGCAGCTTTGATGCGGGCAGCATGAGGTCAACCTCAGGGCTGGTCTACACTATAAAATTAAATTATCTTAACCTACATCAAAAAGTTTTCAAACTGTGGTCCACGGACCACCAGTGGTCCACAAGTTCCATTCAGGTGGTCTGCACATTGTGTACTCTGTTCATAAGAACATATGAACAGCTGTACCAGGTCAGAACAAAGGTCCATCTAGCTCAGTATCTATCTACCGACAGTGGCCAATGCCAGGCGCCCCAGGGGAAGTGAACCTAACAGGCAATGATCAAGTGATCTCTCTCCTGCCATCCATCTTCATCCTCTGACAAACAGAGGCTAGGCACATCATTCCTTACCCATCCTGGCTAATAGCCATTTATGGACCTAACCACCATGAATTTATCCAGTTCTCTTTTAAACGCTGTTATAGTCCTAGCCTTCACAACCTCCTCAGATAAGGAGTTCCACAAGTTGACTGTGCGGATAGTTGTCTGCGGATAGTTCCCTCTAAGGTGTGCGCCTGGACGGCGGCACATGAAAGAATGAAGTGCCACCCACCTAATCATTGGAGCCGCGCAGGCATGGCTCCAATAATTAGGTGTCTGGACCCTGGAGAAGACGCACATGTAAGGTGAGGTGGGCCTTGGGGAGAATAGGAGGTAGGTGGGAGAGGGCAGTGGGATGAGAAGTGGGGGTGGGGGAGAATTTGGGATGTGCAGGGCTGTGGTGGCCAGAGAAAGAGGTGACTTTTTCCAGCTCCAGGGCTGCGGCTGCCGGGGAGAGACCCCCCCTTCTCCTTCCCAGTCCCAGCTTGGGGGCTGCCATGGCAGGGGAAAGGGCACATCCATCACATTAGAAAGGTGAAACTACAGATATGAAAATATGAGTTGTGTGCTTTTATTTGTAGAACAAAAAAACATTAATTATTATTAAGGTTTTCTTATATAGTGCTTTTATCCAAAGCGGTTTACGATAGTTAGCTAACAGTATAAACAACATTTGGAATGATCCCATTAAGTGGTCCACCAAGACCTCAGCAATTTTCAAGTGGTCCACAAAATGAAAAGTTTGAGAACCACTGACCTGCATTATTCAGAGCTGCAAGAAATTTCACATTCCATTCGACGTCATTAAATCAACCTAGACCCAGTGTAGACACCACTAGGTCAAAAGAAGAATTCTTCTGTCAAGCTAACTACTGCCCCTCAGGAAGATGGACTTACTATAGTGACTGAAGAACCCTTTCACCGCTGTAATAAATGTCTACACCACAGTGGCACATAGCAGCACTGCAGCTGTAGCATTTCAATGTAGACATAGCCTTAGAATTGTATGTGTGCGCGTGTGTTATTATTCCAGCAGGCTGCCAAAACTTTCCTGAGGGAAAATGAATAAGAGAAGAGAAGTGGCCATTTTTAGCAGTTTATCTCTCAGCAAAACCTAAAGAGAATTTTGTGAGACAAAGAAGAGGCACTTCTGTAGTCGGAGGAGGGCATCCCTCCTGTTGAACATTAAAAGTGCTCTGCAAAAAACAATGGAGGTGTGAGAGTTTGCAGAGAACAGATCACAAGCATCTTTCATAAAGGAAAGTGTTTGGCAACCCAAATACAGATGTCACTACAAGTCCCCCTACAATATGGCACTATCTAACTTTTTTGCACACCAATGTCATTTCCAATGTTGCTGATTTTTAAGACAAAATCCATAAACAGATGCATAAAGGTGGCTTCAATTATTATTTCAGGAGTCATGCATAAGAGGCCAGAATTTGTCCCTAAGCCTCCTCTTCCTGTTATGTTTAGGGTTATTCTCCCCAGACATAAGGTCACACATTAACTCAGTACTTTCCACTTTATTGTCTAATTTATTAACAAAAATGGTAAACAAAATGGGAACAAGTATCAGACCCTGTGAAACCCAGAGGACGCTGTTCCCTCTACAGACTGTAATTTCTAAACTTATTCTGTCTGTTCTGGTCAATAAGCTAGCTTTGAGATGTTTATCATCTTTTCATCTATACCAGCTTGATTTAATTTTCCCTTAGGATATCATGTGACACTATATGAAATATCTTACCAGTATCTAAATTATACAGCAGTATAGTTGCTACCCCCATCCATTTAGTTGCTGGGTTTTCATGTAAAGAGCTATGAGCAGGTGCTTTAACCAATCTGATAGCAAGCACAAGCTATATACTATGAATAGTCCAAACTCATTCCTCCGTGGCACTTAATATTATGAACACCAAAATTAATTATAAGATCACAAACCCCAGGTAAAACCATCTCCTAAGGTTCGTCTGCTCCTGGGTTCCTCCTTTCAGACTTTGCAGCCTACATACTAAATCCTCCTTTATATCTCAGTGAGGGAATGAGCTTAATGGTGCTCAAAATTTTTCCAACAGTTTTTTTTTTAAATTGAAAATTGGATTCTCAATAAATCTAAAATATTCATGAAAGTGCTTCTTCAAAAAAAAATCCATATTTTTTGTCACAAAACAGAATTTTTTCAGTTTGTCTGGTTTTGGGCAAATATTTTTCATTGATTAAAAAACAAAAACGAAAACAAAACAAACACCACCACCACATTTTGGTTTGTTTGTTGGGCAAAAAGCCCAGATTTTCCAAAAGATCATTTTTTTGTCATCAGCTCTAGAGCTACCTGTTTCACTATGTTATTTTCATTTAAGTGAAATTATCATGAATGTGGAAAGATTACCATTAAGAACTCCAGTTGTGTCTAAGATGGTGAAAAATTAGATGATATTTTTGTAAAGCAAAAGGTGATCATTCATAATTGTAACATCATAGCCACAAATAAGTGCTTGTTTAAAACACTGCCAATTAATTACAATGATAATCCATGTGTTCTAGAGATGTAAAATAAACAAATGGGATTTGCAAGGTTAAAAAGGTATTGTGTGGTTTTGATTACATCATAGTAAAACCAAGGAACTGAGACCTGAAGGGGCTGTTGCTGGTTCCAGAACACTAATATATATGAATCCTGCAATCCTTTTTCATTCCTTTCTAACATTTGGAAGCAGTGCTTAATTTATAATGAAAGAGGTGCTGGGGCTCAAGCAATTTTTTTTACTTTCATAACTGATGCAGCAAGCCCCAGAGGTGCCAGGGCTATGAATTGCCAAGCCTAGAGGTGCCAGGGCTCAGCCCGGAAACAAATTAAGCACTGCTTAGAAGTGGAGGTGAGGAGAAGGCAGTCTCATGGAAGAGAGGTTGAGGGGTAGCTTGGTTTTTCTTTGTGTTTTCTTGGTGAGGTGGAGAGGGATAATTGCACCTGAATGAGGAGTGATGGGGGAGATGAGTTTTAGGTATGAAAATAAACATATGCCCGTATGCCTTTTTGTGTACAGGCTTGCTTACTTCTTCTTTATACAATATACTCCTGTGATCTCATTAGCTAATTGAATAGCAGAGCTATGCATTATATTTAGCCTTCTTTTCATAAAGAAATACAGCCAATATTATTTTTCCTGTTTTGCAAAATTGACATGAAATTGGAGATGGAATGTTCTCTTTCAATCTTGCCTCAGGTCAGGTTTTGCAACCATTCGTACAGCAAGGAGATAATAATGGGTGTCATTTTCCTTTACTTTTGTGTTTATTCTTTTATTGCTTCACCACAGAACAGTGCCCTACATTAAAACAAACTACTGTTATTTAAATGAATGCTAAGTATTCTGTAAAAAAAATATAGAAATGGGAACAAATCCTGGCTCAAGGTACTTCCAACACTAAAGTTCTCAATACCTCTATGGCTGCAATTGAAGAAAAGCACTTGAAAGACTTGAGGGCTATCCTATGTCTGCATGCACACACTTGCGGATGCACACGGCAGCTGCACAGCACTTGAAATAGCACCTCATCTCCAGGAGCTGAGCTAGTGAGTCGGCTCTCTCAGTGACATATCCAGCAGTCAGGATGCTGCCTGTGAACATCAGCTGAATTATACCTTCAGGACAACTGAGCAGGGAAGATGGCCGTGCTCCCCCGCTGAAACTAAGTGAAGGACTCAATGACTGGGGTTGCCAACTTTCTACTCACATAAAACTGAACACCCTTGCCCCACCCTTCCTCCAAGGCCCCACCCATGCCCCGCCCCTTCTCTGAGGCCCCAACCCTGCTCACTCCATTCCCTCTTTCCTCTATGGGTTGCTCTCCCCACCCTCACTCACTCATTTTCACCCGGCTTACTCAGGGGCTTGGGGTGCAGAAATGGGTGAGGGCTCTGGCTGGGGGTGCAGGCTCCAGGGTGGCACCAGGGATAAGGGGTTTGGGGTGCAGGAGGAGGCTCCAGGCTTGGCAGTGTAGCCAAGGGGTTCCGAGTATGGGAAGGGGCTCTGGGCTGAGGCAAGGGGTTGGGGTGTGGGAGAGGGTACAGGGTCTGGGAGGGGCCAGAAATGAGGGGCTCAGGGTGCAGGAGGGGGCTCTGGGCTGGGGTTGAAGTGCAGGGGATGAAGGCTCCAGCTCGGGGTATGGGCTCTGGTGTGGGGGATGAGGTATTTGGGGGGCAGGAGGGTGCTCTGCGGCTGAGAGGTTTGGAGTACAGGAGGAGGATCCAGGCTAGGGCAATGGGTTGGGGGGATGAAGGCTCTGGCTGGGGGTTCAGGCTCTGGGGTGGGTCTAGGAATGAGGCGTTTGGGGTGCAGGAAGGTGCTCTGGGCTGGGATTGAGGGGTTCAGAGGGTGGGAGGGGGATCAAGGCTGGGACAGGGGGTTGGGGTGCAGGGGGGCTGGGCACAGGGATGAGGGGTTTGGGATGCAGGATAGAGCTCCAGGTTTGAGGGGGGCTCAGGGTTGGGGCATGGGCATGGTTCCCAGCCAATGGGAGTGCAGAGCTGGTGCTCAAGGCAGTGTGCAGAGCCCCATGACCCCCCTACCTACGAACCAGATCTGCTAGCCCCTTCTGGGGCACAGCACAGTGCCAGGACATGTAGGAACTAGTCCACCTTAGACCAGCAGCACCGCCAACTGGACTTTTAACAGCCCAGTGCGTGGTGCTGACCGGAGCTGCCAGAGTCCCTTTTTCACCAGGCATTCCAGTAAAGAACAGGCACCTGGCAACCCTATAATAGCCACAGCCAGAAAGGCCCAGTCAGCCAAGAAGAGACTGGGACAATTAGGTCCCAAAAACACCCTAGCCCCTACACTCTCCAAATGGCAATAGGGATGAGGAGAGAAACATCTCACATCAATTATTTTTCTTCTTTACAGTAGGTATAAGACCCTGGCCCTCTCTTTCACCCTACAGCAAAGACAGTCTCCCCTGACCCCCAGTGCTGCAATTCCCAAGTTGCCAGAGAAGGGGTAAGGAGAAGACAAAATGTAAAAAATGGGGTCCACTTACTATGTATAACCAAAAAACTTCAACCCTGAGCGTTTCTTTGGCCAGTGGTTTTGCCTTTCTCCTGACTGGAAGCTTTGCTGAAAGGCTATCAGTATGCAGCTCTGTTTGTGGTTTGCACATGCTACCAAGGCCAAGTTTTCATAAGAGTCTATGATTTTGGCTGCCCCGCTTGAGAGATTCCTGAAATTTCAGAGTCAGACTTCCAACCAAAGTCAATGGAATTGGGGGTGCTCAGCAGCTTTGAAACACAGACCCCTACACATGTTAAGTTGTATATGCACAAATTGAGGGATGTAAAATTAGTGGACACTTGAAAATTTTGATTTTAGTCTCTAGGTCTGTCAAGCAGCTGGGAAGAATCTCCCCTTATACCTGCTGGGACATCTGGAAGGTACTGACCCCTCACGTCATCCCCATGCAGTTCAATGGGTGCGATAGGACCCCTGAGACGCAGTGGAAGCAGAGGTCATTAAGCCAAGCAGCTCCACAGTTTTCAGATGAACAGCCCCTCCCCTGTCAAATTTCCACACTAGGTCTGACTGTTCTTAGGATTGGTGGGCCCAGTGCTGAAATGAGCTAGATCAGGGGTTCTCAACCTTTTTCTTTATAAGCCTCCCCCCTGCCGCATGCGCTATAAAAACTCCACAGCCAAGCTGTGTCAGAACAATGTTTTTTCTGCTTATAAAAGCCAGAGCTAGTGTTAGGGGGTAGCAAGGAGGACAATTGCCCGGGGCCCCACACGATAGGGGGCACCGTGAAGCTAAGTTGCTTAGGCTTCAGCTCCACGTGGTGGGCTCAGGGCCCCGGGCTGCAGTCCTACATGGCAGGACGTTGGCTTTCTGGGCCCTAGCAAGTCCAAAGCCAGCCATGGTTGGGAGCCCCCCTGAAACCTGCTCACAGCCCCTCAGGGGACCCCAGACTCCTGGTTGAGAGCCACTGAGCTAGATGAAGGTAAATAGTTACCATATCTCTCACTGTTATGTAGCCATGGGTGAGAATCTGGCCCCGAGGGCAGATCTTGTGTTCCTTGTACAGGCTGGGAGTTTCCAAAGCACCTACATGACTTAGGAGCACAAGTCTAATTGACTAGAGATGGCTGGAAAATGGACAGTTTTCCTCCCCCAGGAAATATTTATATCTGATATGAGTCACTGTTGAAGACATGATACTGAATTAGATGGGGACCTCAGCTCAGATTAGCTATGGCAATTCCTTTCCACATATATTTCAGAAAAATATATCTGCTAATTTAGGTGCATTGAGTCAATGTCACTTTTATGGCTCGGGGTTTTGCAGGCATGGCTTCTGTGGGGTCTGCAGGCATGGCATCACAGAAAGTCCTGAGATTCAGACATCAGTCCCAAGGGTCTCAGTAAGTACTCCTAAAATTGCTGAGGCTGAGGTGAAAAGCCTGTGATTAGGTATAGATGCTGAGCCAATGACTTCACATGCCTTGACATCAGCCCAACAGGCTACCAGAGATGAGAGACTGACACATGGTCATATAAACTCCTTTCACAGATGCATTGGGAAGCAGAATCAGCACAGAGACACTTGAAATATGGCACTTCTTTCCCTGATCCTGATTCTCAGAAGACCCATTACAATACACTGATAAACCACAGACGGAATTTCCTTGGCCCACCAATGAAGTGGCCATCTTAGATGCTCAGGGGACACTTGGGAGTTAGAGGAGGTTTAATACTTGCTATAAAGCAAAAGAACATTACCCAAAGTGACCTCGACACCAGTTAACTCCACCTGCAGTGGAATCACTAGCCAATCAAACAAGCCCAAACCTGCACAGAACCAACATACTCTTTGCAGATCCAGAACAGAAAGCTCTGGAGTAAGAGCTATCCATACTATAAGACATTAATCAGATAGAGCCTGATCTGAAGCTCAAAGTTAAAAGAAAGACTCCAATTGGCTTGGACTATGGGCCTGATCTAAAGCTCAGAGTCAATGGGAGTCTTTCCGCTGACTTTGATGGACTTTGGATTGGGTCTGCAGACGTTGTGAGCATTCTGAAAAGTATGACTGCTCAGCATTGAACTCTTCGGCTATTAGGAGTTAAGTCATGTCAGGCATCACTTGAAAGATGGCTTTATTCAGGTTTAGCACACAGTTTGAAATTGATGTTATAAGATATTAATGATCTCCGTCTACACAAAACCTGGAAAAACAAATGATTGTTGTGAATCTGCCAGAATCATTTGCAGAGAAACTCCTTAATTTCTAAAATAAAACCTGGCAAATGAGTGGTTCTCAACTATACTCATCAGTTTGCTTCAGTGAATTACAGCATGTGTTCTCAATTTGAAGGTCACAAACAAGTGTCAGGAGGTTCCAATCATTCTTCTCTTCCCATATTTCTAAAGTAGAGGGTTGTCCCACCTAGATCCCTGAGCAGAGGGGAGCAGAGTCCCTGTATAAAAAGGACCATTGGATTATTGTACTGTCATATCATCAACACCATAGCAACTGGACATCCTCAGAGTAATTCTCCCTTAATGCAAAAAAAAAAAAAAAGAAAAAGGAGAGGGGACAGTCGGGTAGATTGGATGCAAAATATGGGGTGGGCGGATTGTTTGTCTTCGTTTTTTAAAAGCATAGTAAACAAATGGATTTTTAAAACATTTCAGTTAAAAGTGTTTATGTTTAGACCTAAGCAATCTCCTGCAGAGTAAGAAATGCAAACATATATTGTAGCATGGGCTAACACATAAAATGCAGAGACGGAAAATGACTTACGTTGTTTATTTTCTCTATCCAAATTGAGTAAAATGAAAAGAAAAAACCCAAATGGGGGGAAGTAAATGGTTAATAAAAAAAGGAAGAAGAATTTTAAAGAGAAACTCATCTCAAAAATCATTTCTGCCTGATTTTTAAACATGTTACAAGCAACACCTAAAATTGCTATAACTGAAGATAATTAAAATATTTTTTCCTCTGACTAGATTTAAAATTGCCACTGTCGCTTTAATAACCTAAGGTAGTAGTAGCATAGGTAAGGGCATATTTAACATGTGATTGTAACCTGAGAGTCTATTTTTAAAAATGTGATATACATTAGGATGGATTTATTAAGCCACTGTTTATTGTTTTAGTCTGCGTTCCAAGTGTCTAGTGGTCACCTGTTAAAAACAAAACAGATGATTTTACTCCTGATCTAATCCTGACAGTTGCATTTTACAGGTCATAACTTTTTATACAGCGAGCCCTGAATTCTGCAACCTATTCTATTCAGGCAGACCCCTGTGCCCACGCAGAGCCCTACCAAAGCCCTGGCTCTGAGTATCCTGATCTAACCAACAGATAACACTACTTCTTCTTCAATACACTTTTAATGGGAGGCCAGCAAACGTTCCAATGAAAACATGTATAAAATTATCAGCTGTCACAGTAACCTGGCTCTTTAGACTACACAACTGAAACGCTCTTTCATTCCAACAATGACTGGATTTGGAAACCTGAATACACACTATTTTACATTACTTCGATTGTTTGTACAGCACCTAGCCCAGGGGAATCCTGGTCCATGACTGGTGTCCGTAGTTGCTACCACAACACAAATAATAACTAACAGTTTTAAATCCCGTGTATAGTGTAACTGTTTTTTTGTGTTGTACAACACGGTTCACTTCATTTACCAAATCATTGCCTTGAAAAACAGCACAGTGCAACTAAGTCTACGCCTATGCTGCGATCCAAGGTACACTTGCAGTACTGCTAAAAATAGCAGTACAGATGCAGTAGCCCAGGCTTTAGCAAGGGCTGTACAAACATGCCAGAATCCAGGGTATGTACTTGCATTGCTAGCCCTGTTGAAGCCAGTCACCTTCTGTCTGCATTGCTATTTTTAACTCTGTTAGCGGGACATTCCTACCTGAGCTGAAATCACCCCTTGGATTGCAGTGTAGAACTACCCTCATTGTAAGGCATATACTTTTTTCTTTATATATTCAATATCATGATGAAAGAAAGATAGTTTTTGAATATAAGCGTCAATGTTACGATGGCATGTTTTAACAAGTTAACTTCTGCACATGGGCATACCCATAACCTCACTTAAACTGAATGAAAAATTACTTACTTTCGTCATTAGATACATTCCCCAGAGAGGTGTGACTGGAATACCGTTTGTTTTCACTTTCATTGAGACATCTTTCAATCCAGCTCTCTGCAAAATAACAAAATTGCTTTTTTGTCTTTTGAGTAAATACAAATCTTTTGAATGATCTGAAATCTACAGTACAATTAGGGTTGCCAACTTTCTAACTGCAGAAAAATGAACACCCTTATCCCACCTGCTGCTCCTGCCCTGCCCCCACTCACTCCATCCCTCCTTCTTCTGTTGCCTGGAGGGGGTGCAGCCTCTGCAGGGGGCGGGGATGAAGGGTTTGGGGGTGCAGGAGAGGGCACCAGGCTAGGGTGTGGAGCCGAGGGGTTTGGAGTGTGGGAGGGGGTTCCGGGCTGGGGCAAGCAGTTGGGGGGCGGGTACGGGCTCTGGTTAGGAGCGTAGGCTGCAGTGTGGGGCTGGGGATGTGAGGTTTGGGGTGCAGGAGAGGGCTCAGGACTGGGGCCAAGGGGTTCAAAGTACAGGAGGGGGCTCAAGGCTGGGGCAGGAGTGCAGGAGGGAGTTGCGGGTGCAGAGCAGACTCTGGGCAGCGCTTACCTGAGGTGGCTCCCAGAAGCAGCAACATGTCCTGTGGCTCCTAGGCACAGGGTCGGCCAGATAGGCTCCATGCGAGGCCCTCACCCACAGGCACCGCCACCACAGCTCCCATCGGCCGCAGTTCCTGGTCAATGGGAGCTGCAAAGCTGGTTTTCAGGGTGGGGGGCAGCACACATGGCCTCCCTGGCCACCCCTGCCCCTAGGGGTGCAGGGACCTGTCATTACTTCCGCGAGCCGTGCAGACCCTCTGTGCCATCAACCAGACTTTTAGCAGCCTCGTCAGCAATGCTGACCTGAGCCATCAGGGTCCCTTTTCAACCCGGTATTCTGGTCGAAAACCGAACACCTGACAACCCTAAATACAATCCTCTCTTCTTCTTCAACACTTAGCCAGACAGTCAGTTGGTCGTAGCACTAATTTGTCATTTGGTTTGTTCCTGTGCAACTGTGAAAGCTTAATGGCCTGAGAGTCCAACATTGGAACAGACTTGATGAACTCTTTTAATAGGGAGTCTCCCCCACAAGTCTGACTTGAACCTCATCTTGGTGGAGGAGGTGTAACAACTGAAATAGGGGATTGCTCATTGGAGCTATGCCATCAGCGATGAAGGCTTGTCCAAAATATCACCTTGGGCATTATGCCAAGTGGACAGATCCAGTGTGAACCCTGAAAATGATGGCTAACACAGGCGGTGAAGATGCAGGGTAGAAGCTGCACCTAGCTATCCAAGATGAAGGAAGTCACTTAGAAAGACTCAACAGCTCAGGTTGCACAGTGTGAAGCCAGTACTGGTAGACCAGGAACAGGGTCACGTTACTGTGCCTCCTTCTCATCCCAGGGGGACGAGATATTTCCCAGGATAATCATTTGCTCTTCTAAATACAATACAGGACCACAATTTTTGCTAGATGCCTTTCTGCTGGATTTCATTCAAAACTTGCCCAGACCCATGTACAAGAAGAATCCTCTTCCTGCCTTCAGCTATCAGATTTCTGTTTTAAAAAACTACACAGGCTGAATGAGATGTGCCCATGCACATTAGGAGTCTTTTTCACGGAGACCAATAATTTATCTGACACATAATTTAATGTGACAAGACAAATCAAGGGCCTTGTTCTCCTGAAATGTTTTCAAAATTATGCAGGGAATTGAAACAAGTGCACGATGACTATATGCCTAGGCCTCAATCTTGCAAAGCCTTATGCATGATTTCAATGAGACTCTTCACCTGTATAAAGTTAACCAAGTGTGCAAGTTTTGGCAGGATTAGAACCCCTACATTGAGGCCCAATCCTGGAATCAGATCCGCTCAGCTGGACAGTTATCCTTTCATGAATTCCTCCTCCCAACAGATAAAAGATCTGGCCACGGAGATCTGATTACAGGAGTGTGGCCTGAGATGCCAGGTCTTCAGGACAAGGATTGTATCTTCTCAAGTGTTTGATTGTACTGCTCCTAGAACAATGGAGCCTTGAGTCTGGCTGGGACCTGTGGACACTACTGCAATGAGTGTAATTCTTCCTCTCACAAAACTAGTATTAATGGTCATGTGTACAGGCAGGAAGAGGTAAAGATGGGTGGAACTGACCATGGCCATAGGTGGGGTAGGAAGAGGGGGAACCCAAGGCTGCAAAAGTGGCCCCCTACTGGCAGCAGGTAGCAATCCAGCTGAGAAAAGATCAACAGGAAGTAAAGTTAGTCAGAGCCTGGTATATAGCACATAGCCAGGGCCAAAAGTATTGAAAGGGATCTGGATGACCACACACCCACTTTACACCACACAGCCTACACAAGAGATCTAAAACATTAGTTTCAGGGTGCAGTGATGGGCTGGCTGAGGTCCAGGGGATGGTTGTCTGGGAGATTTATCATCCTGTAGGTAAACATGAATGCACTGGCATTGTGCGAGCAGCTCGCTGCATTGCTGAAGTGTATCCGGTGGTTTTAGAGTGTTAATTTGAGGGTATACTTAAAAGTTATAAAAACAGGACATGTGCAGCTTTGGTTAAGAATTGAATTTGAATAAAGAAAGACCTAAGTAATCATGGTCAGACAACATCCATGAGAGCAGCCTCATGCATCTAGGTGCACACGTACACACGCAACAGGGGTCCATATAGAAGTACTCCAGAAGGGTGACATGAAGCAGCAAATCACGTTTGCCAGAACCCTACCAGAAGTCTTCAGTTATAGTTGTGCACGTACTGTTCAAGCTGGTTAGCCCCTGGACCATAGGTTGCAGCCGCTTCATGTTGCACCCTCCCTCTATCTCTATTCCGTATGCATTCCTGAAAGGAATAATGTTGTAGTGCAGCCTTCATTCCCTTAATTATGCCTACATTTGCATGCATCACCCAGGGCCGGCTCTAGGCACCACTGCTCCAAGCATGTGCTTGGCGTGGCACTTTCCAAGGGGCGGCACTCCGGCTCTTTTTTTTTTTTTTTGCCTTGGGGTGCAAAAAGCCAGGAGCCAGCCCTGAGCGGAGATGAGCTGCGACTGTGGGGGGGGGGGCGCAAGGAGGGCCACAGGAAGTAACCCTGGGGGCGGAGCACGCAGAGGAACCTCTTTCTCCCCCAGCTCACCTCCGCTCCACTGCCGCCTGGTGCCCCAAGTGCGCCGCCACTCTGCTTCCCCTCCTCCCTTTCAGGCTTGCCACGCGAATCAGCTGTTTTGCAGCAAGCCTGAGAGGGAGGAGGGAGAAACGGAGCGGCGGTGGCGCACTCAAGGGAGCGGGCCGAGCGGAGGTGAGCTGCGGCGGTGGGGGGCACAGGGAGGGTCGCAGGAAGTAACCCAGGTGGGGCAGAGGAACTGCTCCCCCCCAGCTCACCTCCGCCTTCTCCCCCAAGAGCGTCACTGCTCCGCTTCTCCCCCCTCCCTCCCAGGCAAGTCTGGAAGGGAGGGGAAATGCAGCACGCCTGGGGGAGGAGGCAAGGACAGGGATTTGGAGAAGGAGCTGGAATGAGGCAGGGAAGGGGTGGAGTTGGGGCGGGGCCAGGGGGCACCGGAAAATAATTTTGCTTCGGGCGGCAAAAAACTTGGAGCCAGCCCTGGAACCTTCTCCCCTTTCTCAACTGTTTGCAGGTTCTGTGCACAAAGGCAACAGATTCACCATTGTACTGCAAAACACCCAAGAAGTATCAGACCATTAACGCTCTCCTTCCTAGAATTTACTCCCTTTGCAGATGAGGATCAAGGATTTTTCACACTTTTTCAGGAAGGCCACTAAAGCAAACAAACACTGCAGCAACATATAGCTATTGTTTCTGGTATGTTTAAACCCTCTCAGGAAAGCTGTTCCTCTTTCTATCACATCCAGCATGGCCATACATAAGACCACCCTGAACCCAGTGATTTAAAACCTTACAATAGAACCTTGATAACTAATCTGTACTTTACCCAATCACAAACCACAAGTCTGTGTGGATATCTGATTTCCTGGCTTTCACAGAAGAAAAGAGCCTGTTGAAGTTTTGCTTCAGGTCAATCCAGTACACTATCTAAAGGCCATATACCACATTATCTCTGTCCCATGTCTGGTGTTCCTGCCACATGCTGAAATTGAGCCAGTGGTGCTGCCAATCCCTCCTGCTCCTTCAGTGCTGTGGGGCAGAGGAATGGGCTCTCAGCCATGAAGAGGAACCGGGCACTCAGGATTACAGCAGAGTGAGGGCTGAGAGGCCTATGAGAAAGGTGACCGCACCTCTTTGGTGCAAGCTCTTTGGAGAGCAGACTTTGTTGCTTATATGCACCTGATGGCATTGAGCTCAGCTGCTGGGAGTAAAAGCAAACATGGCTGCCACCACCTCTAAGCAGGGAGCCTGATCCCCTGCTCTTCATCCTTCTAACAAGAACTGTGTGAGTCATCCTAGCAATAGGGAGCTGGGAGTAGCCATCTGTATTTATCTTCAGTGCCTGGGCCTAGGGCTGGCCCCGGGGGCAAAGCTTTTTCAAGGTTTTATTTGGTGGTATTCTTCTTGTCAATATCTTTACACATACCAAACCCACTGTCTTCGATTAATAGCACAACTTATATAGAACTCTTCATTTAGAAGGCTGACAAAGTATGTTAGAAACTACAGTATGCACAATCCCCCCACCTCTTGATGCAGTGACCTATGGGATGAGACACAGCTGCTGTTTAACAATATACTGCAACACTGAACAATTTAGCAGCGAACCCCACACAACACTGTCTGCAGCACCCTGGGTTTTCCCCTGTGGTCTCACATTCAAGTATCTATCAAACCTCTTCCAGTATGCAAAATTATCTGACCTGCCAAGCAGCAAAGAATAGAGGAAACTAACCCTGAGTCTCAATGTTCAGGGGATTACTGGCAAATTTACCAAATTACAGAGTACACTACAGAACCTGGCTGAAAAAGGTCTGCCTCTTTACAGGATGTGACTGGCACGATGAGCGGAATGATGGAAATCTGGCTAACACAGCCAGTGCTAATTGGTGCAGCCAGATATTCAGCCAGGCATTTCCTGTGCACCTGGAACAAGATTTCCAAAATTAGGTCCCTAAAATTAGGCTCCTAAAACCATATTTAGCACTTTTAATAAATGAGCTTTGCAAAAGTGCTGAGCACTCACCAGTCCTCACTGAAGCTGCAACAGTGATTTGCTGTATTTTTGCTTGAAATCAGCAGGACTCTGTCCATGTGGATCTAATTGTGGCATCAGGGCAGAGATTCGCAAATGAGGGCAGAATATGGATTACATTGTTTTGTAGAGCCCACCTGCCAGGTAGTTTTGGCCCCAAATTAACTGTAGAGGAAACTATTTTTAATTCTTATTTTTTTTAAAAGTTTTTACAAAACCTAACAGCCAACACTAATAAGGATATTTTCGTGCATTTCTTAAAAGCACAAACATGTCTTTGCAGAAATTTAAATATTGCCATCAGGGACTTGCAGATCCCAAATATGGCAGCAGTGCACTAATAAAAATTTAAAAAAAGAAGCGAGAGAGAAACTGACTAGAAACAAAAGTGAAGCTGACAGGTCTAGTTTAGTTTCTCATCTAGCAAAAAAATACAATAAAAAACCAACTAAAAAGTAAGTTTGATTTTTAAATTCTTTCAGATCTTAATAACAGAGGCCATGACCCTACAAAAACAACCATATGGGCAGGCCCCTGAACATGCACAGACCCCTACAGACTGCAGCAGGGCTCTAGGCAGGCCCTGGGTCTCACTGTATGGTAGTCTTTGCAGGATTAAGGCCCAAGTATTGTTCTGTGGCCTTGGGGTCTACTTAGTGGTTGGTTAGCATAGCCAGGCACAGTCCCCACAATAACAATGCAAGTCTGAGCTCTGTGAAACAACAGAAGCACATCTGTTTATTGCAGCAATGGAGTCCAAAGGCAGCTACCCTCCTGCAGCTAGGGAGTTTCACTTTCACTCTCCCGCAGGAAGCACACATACCCATCCACCCCTCAACTTCCTCTAAGAATTACTTCCCAATGCAGAAGTTCTTCCACATGGGAGGACTCAGACCTTTTATGGGCTGTCTGTGGGCAAGCTAGTAATATTTAATGCAGTCACCCCATGGGGACTCTGTATAGTAATGCAATTCGGTAGCTTTGTTACACTATTAGTAAAGAACACAGGTAAGGATTTTTTTTAAATATAGTTTTTGAGATGACAGTGCCTCTTTAAATAATATGTAAATATATCAGGGACTAAAAGTGGACTGTCAATCAACCTGTCATTTTACATGGTGCATTTTGCAAGCTTTTGTATATTTTTTGATATGGAAGTGAAAACAAGCACATTATAAATATTATACCATTTCTCTATGACCAAAAGAAGCAGACTCTTGAAACCAAGGTAATTTTTCATTCTTGATTTTCTTGCTAAATAACTTGAGAACAGGACAATTAACTTCAGAGTACTTTCATAAAGACAATTTGAAGGTGTTTCCTCAAAGTAATGAGCATTTCCTGGACTAAATGAAATTTGCCAAAGTATTTATCCTAAAGAATGAGGCTGAAAACCAATGTGTTTATTAGGCTAAAATATTTTTATTATTGTGTCTAATGAAAGCACACTCAAATTATTTCTATGTGGACATTTTTAAAGTTCTAGGTTAAACTCAAATGGAAGGAAAGGACCTACAAAAAAATAAAATGGGTTCCCATGCTGTGAAAGGTCAGTTTTTAAAACAATTTTTAAAAGGTGTTATATATAAATTTACCTCCCACTTTTTGCCCAAGTCCTGCAAAGACTTGGAATCTGCTTAACTTGTCATAGAATCATAGGGTTGGAAAGGACCTCAGAAGGTCCTCTAGTCCAACATCCCACTCAAAGCAGGACCAGTCCCCAGGCAGTTTTTTACCCCAGTTCCCTAAATGGCCCCCTTAAGAATTGAACTCACTACCCTGGGTTTAGCAGGCCAATACTTAAACCACTGAGCTATTCCTCCCCCATCTGTGTAGTCTCATTAAATTCAGTGGGACTCTCCATATATCTAACAATCAGAATAGCCATGTGTTTAAAGTTAAACACGTGCTCAAGTCTTTTCAGGGCTGGGGCCTTTATCTGCCTTCTTAGCTCTTACTTATTCCCACCCATTTCCTTACCTAAAAGTCAGTAAGGCTCTTTCTCTCTAGAAAAACTGGTATGTTTTCGTTTACACTGTGTTTCAAAACTGAACTGGAAAGAGGGGCTGGGATTCCCCAAAGGAAACACAAATATATGTAGGCTTGGAAAGATTAGATTTTTATTGGTAAATGTTGGTAACTGTCAATTTCACCGTACATACACAAACCAATGAAAAAGTATTTCCATCGATAATAATCAAAACTTACAAATAGGCAAGGTAAGAAAAATGCTGCTTGAGAACTTATTGCAATCTCATTTACTTTGTATCTTTTGATGTGCTGCCGACGATCTGTGTTTTCATGGTTATAAAGATTTAACTTTTTGAATCTCAACATTTACTGTCATTAAATAATAATTGACTGATGCCCTCCACCCTCGTTGTCTGACAACCCCCATAATTTAAATTTTCACAATTGCAGGAAATCTATAACAATTTAAAAAATGCTTAAACTCATACTTTTGTGTAACTGTGAAAATTTAAATAGTAAAAATTGGAGGGAAAGGGGCAAGGAAAGCCTAAAAACAAACACTGATGTCTGCTGAAATTTTAAAAATATAAAAATCAAATTCTGCCAAGCGTAAATATATGACAGTTGTTCTGAGGACAAGAGCCTTGATGATCTGTAGGGAAAGAGGGAAGTTAGTCAAAAGCTTTTATTTTTTTAAATTCTCACAGAAGATTGACAGCATAATTTTCTTTCCTTGTTTTTTCTCTTCTCTGTCATGTAAATGTTGGCGTTTTTCTTTTTCAGCTGAAGGAACTGAGATGCTGAAGCGACAGTGGATGTTGTGAAGGCCAAAACTATAACAGGGTTCAAAAAAGAACCAGATAAGCTCATGGAGGATAGGTCCATCAATGGCTATTAGCCAAAATGGTAGGGATGCAACCCCATGGTCTGGGCATCCCTAAACCTTGGACTGCCAGATGCTGAGAGAGGACACCAGGGAATAAATCACTTGATGATTATCTGTTCTATTTATTCCGTCTGAAGCACCAGGCATTTACCACTGTCAGAAAACAGGATACTGGGCTAGCTGGACCATTGGTCTGACCCAGTATGGCTGTTCTTATATGTATTGCTGGCAAACAGCTTGAAGAAATTCTCATTACAGGAGCTAATTGGAGCTGAGAGATTATAGTAACCAATAAGACTTTGTAAATTTGCATATTCAAAGACTAGCTATTGAGATTGAGATATACTGTGTTTATGTAAATTCCTACATTCTGACTGGCTAATAACTGTTAGCCAGAGTAGATTGTAGTTGGATGTTATATATGTGAATAATTGTACTGAAGGGGGAATTCACAGAGTCATAGATTTAAGGCCAAGAGAGACCATTATGAGCATCTAATCTGCCCTTTCTTTGGTCTCAGCCAATCACAGTGCAGGGATTTTCCACCAGTTATGCAATATTCTGCAAACTGGTTGTATGATTGTCATAATCATTGTATGGTTATTTCTCAGTATCCGTAACTCCAATGTGCAAATCTCTCCACTTTGTAAACCTTCTGGTGTGATTGCCTGCTAAACTCAGATTTTCAAGTGATTTAACAAGAATAAATAGAACCATTTACTTCAGCTTTGCACAGGGATCAGGATTCATCCTATACGGATTGCTTCGATTTGCTGATTGCTGAGTCACCTCTGAAGTGGGATATGACTGCTGTTAGAGCTAGAAATGGTCCAGAGGAAAACATTTTGATTCAATCACCCTAATTGAACCTGAATGAGATCCACTCCTATCACTTTCATTACAGCCTTCCAACAATACTACAAAGCAGATTTAAAACTGAGTGCTAAGCAGTTGAAGTAGAGGGGAAGTTATGTCTACAGATTGTGACTAGTGAAAGCAAAAACTGGCCTGGACACCATTACACTCGCAAAGGATGTCAGGAGATATTTAATATGCAGATGGAGTCAAGGAGACTTCATTTTACCTGAGAGAGGGCAGTTCCTGCAACACACTTGCACCTTACTACCACGCTGTGGTATTGGTTCAACATTTTCAAAGGGAAGAGTTACACCTACTACATCAGTCACTGCCACCTCGTTCTGCAGCCAATCCCAGTGCTGACCCAGCCAGCCACAATTAGCTATTATTGTGACATCTCAAGACACGGGGGTGTAGCTTGGGACAAAAAATATGGCAGGTATAAGGAGGGACTGGATAGCTCAGGGGACTGCCCCTAGGACATGGAATCTTCCATCTGTAGTTCTCCAGATCAAATGCAACTCTCCATCTTACTACCCAAATATCATTACTAGAGAAAGACTGTCCAATGCCCTACATGAACTAACTTGTGATCTTACACTATTCCTAGTGGATAAGTGTTCACATCAGGAAAAACATGGCTCTAATAGGCAATCACTGGAGAAAGGCTGCTGACTGAGTGGTTTATGGAGACTGAACTCTTTTCTCGTCTCTAGTGATGGTCTCTCTAGCCTGAAGCACATTGATATGAAAGACCCTTGCATTCCTGCTGCCCATGTGGGTAGATAGAGAACTTCAGCCTCCACAACTATTAATCAGGCAATGTTCGTGAGCACTAAATTTGCGTTGACCGTCACATATTCTGTGCTAGTACAGCGATTATCACAATGGGGTGACAATCCTAGTATGAGGTCTTTGCATGCTATTGCAGTGCAAATAAGTAATAATGATAGTAAAAGGAAAAAAATAGTGCATCTTATTCTAATATTTCTTCTGGGGAAAGAGAAGTCCACACATTACAACATTGTTATGACCTAAATCAATCAACCATATTAACACAGAGGAAAAGTCAGGACTTTTAAACTCCCAAGCCATATTCTCCTTAACAGAACAAAACACTTTTGGCCATTGGTCTCTGCAGGACAGCCACACCACAGTATACCCAGCAAATCGTGAAGGGCCTAACCCAGAACCCACTGAAGTCAAAGGACAAACTCTCATTTATTTCAGTGGACGCAGGAGCAGGGCCTAACAGCTATCAACCGAAACACAAAAGTTCATATGATAGGATCTAATTGTTGAACATAACATTACTGCAACAGGGACCTGCATGTAGCCCACTGAAGCCAGTAGGGTCTTTCTATTGCTTTCAACAGGCTTTGGATCAGACACTAAATACATAAAGCACTACCTGTACATAAATAAAACTTTCCTGGTGGCTCCATTTTCTACAGGAGCTGTGCCTTCAGTGTCTTTCTTATTTATTTATTTAATTTGTGAATACTACTGGTGGTGAAGAAAACCCTCTAGCAGGGACCAGAATGTAACCAGTCTATAGTTATTTCCTGAAACAATGAGTATGTCCAGACTACCCGCTGGATCAGCGGGTAACAATCGATCTATTGAGGATCGATATATCGTGTTTCATCTAGACACAATATATCGATCCTCAAATGCACTCCCATTGACTCCGGAACTCCACCAGGGTGAACGGCAGAAGCGGAGTTGACGGAAGAGCAGTGGTCGTTGATCCCACGCCGTGAGGACAGGAGGTAAGTTGAAATAAGATACGTCGACTTTAGCTATGCTATTCCCATAGTTGAAGTTGTGTATCTTACATCGACATCCCCCCCCTCAGTGTAGACCAGGCCAACGAAACAATGGAGCAAACTCATCCCTGGCGTCTCTCCCCTGACTTTAACAGAGTTACCTCTGGACTGAATTTGACCCAATAGCTATAAGATACTTGTCTAGTTAATCACAAGGGGTGTCAACTGCGTAGCCTAATGACAACAGTTTTAAACTGACAACATTTAACTATTTCAGTGCTAATCATTTAAGCATTAACATCTAACTGTGTTTATCCACTGTGGTTGAGTAGCATGGAAATTAGCCTGGAAAAGATCTAGCAGGTCACTTTAACCACGTTCCAGGGCCCTGTTAGGACTGTTTCCTACTGTGTATTCTAGTCTACAGCTTTGTCTAGTCTAGTTTTAAATGTTCCATCCCTTCCCTGGAGGAGATGTTATTCACTCTAATAGACTCTTCCCTACTAGGAAGTGTATCTTCAGCCTAATGTTTCTTTTTCTTAAATTCATCCTGTTACTCCTAGTTATTATACCAAGGCTTGGAGCGTGCACTCCAGAAAGCAAGCCGCCCTGGGACAGGGGAAAGAGAAAAGGGAAGAGAGACAGCATCAATGAGAGGAAAGGTGAAGGAAGTAGCAGCCCACAGGAGAAGGTGGTGGGGGGAGTGTTGAGAGGAGAGCAAACTAGGGTGAAAGCTTGGCAACGAGGCCATGAGTCAAGTACCACCAGAATATTCTCCCCACAGTCCAACCCTTGCTGCCATTAATACAGACTAGTCTAGCAGAGTTGGGACCAGCTCCCTAATAGTGTGCACTGTAGGTGATTATAAAGCAGCAAGTCATGGACAGGCTTATAGCCAGAGCTAGCTGTACGTCACTTGCTCTGACTAGAAACCCACTCATGTCTTATCTCCTGTAACACACGCTCTTTAGTTGCTAGTTGCATACACCAAGTGCCTCCATTGCCTGATAAGCACACTGTACTATGCACTGTTGGAAGTGTCCTAGGGTTGACTACAACAGAGCACTGGAAGCTTTTGAAAGAGTCCCTCTCTTTTAAAGGGGAAAAAAATCACGATCACTCTGAAAACTTCACCAAAACACTTGAGATTTATTTCCTAGCCACAGCCACCTGACGTGGGAAAACAATTATACTCCTGGTACATGGCAGGGGTCAGTCGCCATCGATTCTAGTGGCTGATGTTACATCTTTTTTTTAAACAGTCAAACAAACAAATGCAACTAATATACTATCAACCCAAACCACCACCAAAAATCAATATGGACAATTAATAAAACACAGAAATGTTTAGGCTGTAAGTTAGAGTAGATGACATCAACCCTCAGGGCAAATGAAAGGATTCTTCTGCCTTCTCTGGACCATTAGTCAATAACAATTACCTGTCAAGCTCAGTGGCTTTCTGATCACATGCCCACCTTTTCCTCAGAACACTCCTTGAGGTGGATCTGCTACCTTGAGCCTGGATTTACTGTTTTTTGTAATTTCATTGTCATTGACTGGATGTGTATTGTGTGTCAGCCCGTCCAGGAGTACTACTGGTAGATCTTGATTGGCCTTAAGAAACTAAATCAAAGTCCTTCTTGGTTTTGTGTAGTTGTCTTCTGTTCCTCCTGCAGGACTGATCCTCAGGGATGCTTATGTCACATAATCTTGCTGCAGCTGGTATAGCCCATTACCGTGGCAAGTTCCCAGAAACAGCCTCTTTGAAATCAGACATATTTTCCCACTCCCAGCAGAGGTAAGTGTGTAGCATTCTTGTTGTAGTAGCTTCTTTACGTTCTAGTTTCTTGGCCCATCGTTCTGTTGGAACTACTTCAGCGTTAATTGTCTTTGGTCCAAGAAACATGCTAAAGGTCTTTGTCCTTCCACCCATAAATCTGAACTGGTGGTACTAAGACAGCATTGTGAGGGGTGTTGTGATATTCTAACAATGCCAAGTATGGACCCTGTAAATCCAGTGGGGCCCTTTTATTCTATTTATCCAGTTTTTTGCTCTTTGTATTGATTTGTCTGCTAACCCATTGGATGGTGTGTAGTATCGGCTTGCCCTGGTGTGTTTGAACTGATACAGCTAAGAGAGTTGGGAATTATAGCCCATTATTTGTTGTTAACTTATCTGGAGTCCCACGGTGAGCAAACTGTGTTTACACTGCGCTATTACCTTATTACTCCATATGTTGTGCAACAGCTCCATTTTAAAAATTTGGAATAGTATTTCACCCAAGAGGGCATATTTCAATTTTAAAAGAGACTGGCCCAAACCTTGGACCAAGGACATTCAGGAATCTTATGTAGTTGCAATGGTTCATTCGCATTCTGATTCCTGTATTTCACTACAGATGTTGTTTTCCATAGCACCATTCACGCCTGGCAAGACAGGAACATCTCAAACTCTGTCCTTACCCTCCTCAGGAACCACAAGGTGATTTATGTTTGATATTTCTGACCTCATGCTGTGTGTGGAATTATGATGACACAGCCATTCTCCAGAATCTCGTCATCTGCAGCAATTTCATCCCTTTATCCTCAGTAAGTTTTTGTGCTCTGGGTGCATTTTCAATTAGATGTGTGCATTTTAATTAGGTGCATTTCGGTTTTTCCTTTGCTTGCTAGCACATATTTTGGGCAGTAGGTTTCACCAGCACTATAAGCATGCACTGTTCTTTGCAATGTCAAGTCCATTTCTCACAGTAGCCTTGCTTTGACCTAGTGATCTTATACCAGAAATAAACTGGTATCTAACTGATCCATCTGTTAACTATTCAAATTCACCTGACTTAGAGTCATTACATAGCTCTGCAACATGATAGTCAATCATCTGCCCCAGCACTTGGTTTCTTTTAAAGAATATATGCCTTTTCCGAGGGGTAATTTCACATTCCTCAAAGTATTCTTGAATTTTTTGGATGACTTGTCAGTTTGCAGCCACCTTCATGCTCTCATTTTAATGTATTATGTCGATCTCCAGTGATTCTGAGTCTGCCACACATAGCAGTATGGAAGATTTTACCTTCTCTGATTTCTATGCAACAATATTTCCTTGCAGGAAGATTTGAAAGTTCACAATCACCTCCTCCTTTTCTGTGCCAGGCTCATTCCCAGGCCGAAGGGTGGCTCCCTCTCGGCACTTTTGCCAAAAATTCCATTTACTTTGAACGCCATGTAATTAATGTGTGACATATACAAATGTTCACAAGAGACTGGTCTTTGTTTCTTGGTCCCAGTAACATGGCAGGGGTTAGTACCCACTCACTAGTAGCTTTTTGGGGAAATCATCATGATAACCCTGGGGCCTCAACCCTCTAGTGCATGTGAAGAGGCATGAAAGCCCCAAACCATTGATTCAGTCCCACAGGGGTACAAAGCTAAAGTGAGTTGGCTGGATAGAATATCTGAGAGAAGCAGGTCTACACCAGGTGCCTATGCAATGCTTCCTTCTCTGCAACAGGTGCTGCTGAATCTAACAGCAAGCCAAGTTGAACCAGCACAGTAGTCAGTGCTTAAAGTGGTCTGAAAAAATGTTTGGGGTCTATAATAATCTGGGTGACGCAACTTTGGTAAAACTGTGCTTACAGTGTGCCCCTCAGCAATCTGCTTCGATTCTTAATTATTTTTTTTGCCAGGTCTGTGACACCTTGTGATCTCTCCCCCTAGGCACTTTAAGCACCGAGGTGGTGCATCAGTAAGACAGGCAGGCAAAGAGGACAAAGCAACAAAACAAGGAGGAAGAGACAAGAAAACAATGGCAATGAGAATAAGGGATGAAGGAGACAACTGAGAAGGAAAAAGAAAGGGGGAGGAAGAGGAAATATGCGGGGGGGGGACGACTGGTAAAAGGAGGTAGCCAAGGAGAAAGGAGGATGGAGAGAGAGAAGATAAAGGTGGAGACGATACCAAACAGAGAAAAGGGAGACCAGAAAAAAGAGAAATCTGTCCCATCAAAACAAGCACCTCTTGCCAGACGCATACAGAAATCTCGACTCTCAAAAAAATCCAGATGGGCCATCTGAACTGGCAACAGCACTATGGAAGGGCCAAAATCATCTGATTTGAGGATACTAAAAAATAAACAGCAAAACAAAGCAATAGAAATGAAGATATAAAGGGTAAAAAGAGAACAGTATTTCTTTTAGCATTTAAAAATGCATCTAGAGAACATTTGTTTTTCAAAATTAGAAGGGGTAGTAATCAATAACAAATAAAATTATATTAATTAATTAATAATGTGCTCTAGGCCATCCTAGAGGTCCCAGCAAAGATCAGTGTCCCACAGTACTATGGACTGTACATATACACAGTAAGGGTTCTTGTCAGAAGCTGGGAATGGGTGACAGGGAATGGATCACTTGATGATTACCTGTTCTGTTCATTACCTCTGAAGCACCTGGCATTGGCCACTGTCGGAAGACAAGATACTGGGCTAGATGGACCTTTGGTGTGATCCAGTATGGCTGTTGTGGTCTTATGTTCTTATCCCACAAAGCTTACCGGCTAAATATATTTCTGAGAGGTTTCTCAACAACTCTCCACTCAGCCCCCAAAACACACAAATTAGAGATTAAAAAACCTAGAGCAAATTCAATTCCTTCTGCTCCTTCTCCCCTCAGAAAATAGCACACATTTCTCAAACTGCGGGGCTGACCTCCCGGAGAAGGCTCCACTCTCCACTCCCTACCATGCACAAGCAAGCCCAGGGAACATGAAAAAAGAAATGGGAGCCCCTTCCTCTTTCACTTACACCACAGCAAGACAAGAATCTAGTCCTGAGTATTCAGTGCTGAATGCTAGCTGCTCAATAGACAGGCTGTTTGCAGGAGCTCCAAGTGGAAATGATCCAGCAAGCTGGAGAAGTAAACAGGCTGCTCCGTCCATGGGATTAAAATGCTCTCTACCTGCAGCCTACCAGTCCATGAGCCCTCCTCCCCTCCCCCAGGAATGCCCTTTGCTGCCCCTATCCACACCAATTAAAATGTTTATATTAGGGCTGTCAATTAATCGCAGTTAACTCACGTGATTCACTCCAAAAAATTAATCACAATTAAAATAATTAATCACAATTAATCACGGTTTTAATCGCACTGTTAAACAATAGAATACCAATAGAAATTTATAAAATATTTTGGATTTTTTTCTACATTTTCATATATATTGTATTCTGTGTTGTAACTGAAATCAAAGCGCATATATTAGTTTTGATTATAAATATTTGCACTGTAAAAATGATAAGCAAAAGAAATAGTATTTTTCAATTGACCTCATACAAGTACTGTAGTGCAATCTCTTCATGTGAAAGTGCAACTTACAAATGTAGATTTTTTTTGTTACATAACTGCATACAAAAACAAAACTATGTGAAGCTTCAGAGCTTACAAGTCCACTCAGTCTTACTTCTTGTTCAGCCAATCGCTAAGACAAACAAGTTTGTTTACACTTACAGGAGATAATGCTGCCCTCTTCTTGTTTACAATGTCACCTAAAAGTGAGAACAGGAGTTCTCACTGCACTGTTGTAGCTGGTGTCACAAGATATTTACATGCCAGATGCGCTAAAGCAGGGGTTCTCAAACTGGGGGTTGGGACCCCTCAGAGGGTTGTGAGGTTATTACCTGGGGGGTTGCGAGCTGTCAGCCTCCACCCCAAACCCCACTTGTTTTATTTTTGAATGTAGGTTGTTGTTTCTTTTACATAAATTTTATATTTGTAAGTTCAACTTTCATGATAAAGAGATTGCACTACAGTACCTATATTAGGTGAATTGAAAAATATGATTTCTTTTGTTTTTTTACAGTGCAAATACTTGTAATCATAAATAAGCACTGTATACTTTGTATTCTGTGTTGTAATTGAAATCAATATATTTGAAAATGTAGAAAACATCCCAAAATATTTACATAAATGGTATTCTATTATTGTTTAACAGTATGATTAATCGCATTTAACTTTTTTAATCGTGCAATTAATCACGATTTTTTTAAATCGCTTTACAGTCCTAGTTTATATTGAGGTGGGGGGGGCAAGTATTGTCTCTGTCACCCTGTGTTTAGGAGAGGAATGTTGGCACCAAGTTTGGGAAACCCAGGGCTACAGAGCAGGGCCGACGAGGAGGTGGGGAAGCCAGTACAAATTACCAGGGCCCAGCAGTCCAGAAGGGGGCCCGGGGCCCAGCTTCGTGGGCCCTGTTTAGCTAGTCCGCCCTTGCTGGGGGGCCTGAAAAATTTTTTTCACCAGGGCCTGAACCCGCTCTCAACGGCCCTGCTACAGAGTCGACCACAAGTTTGGGCTCCATTATCATTGCCATTGGCAAGAAAGGTAAAATAGAGGACCAGATCTTCAGAAGGCTTCAGCACTTGGCAGCTCCCATTGTTTTCAGAGGAGGCAGCGAGGTGGGTGAAGTAAATCTTAGGTACAAGCACAAGCCTTACTTTGCAATATAGTTTGAAGGTCTGTTTTTAAACTCCGCTATTCCCATGTGTGATGGAGTTCAGGGCCATGAACCTGCAAGGAGCTCTGCTGGGGCAATGAGGCTGTGTGCAGGTGAAGAGGCCCACTCAAGCAGAACCCCTTTCAGACCCCAGGGCTTCCTTCATGGCACAAAAATATGTCCAGTGGTAGACTTTAGAAGCCCAGGAGAACAGGCTTCTCCAGAAGCTGGACATACGTTGTGCTAATTTAGGCCTTCCCCCCCGCCAACATTACCTCTGGCAACTGGTTTTCATCACCAAGAGCACATGCGCCCTGTCTCCGTGCAGCTTTAGCACTCATCAGATATTGTTCAGAAATGAATACAATACAGGAAAAGTATGTTTTAACCCACTGTATCATTCCATTCAGCGGATCGCTAGTCACCCTACATCTCTTTTATCTGCTGTAATCAAGTTGATTTCTTATGGTAATTCTCTTTGCCATTTTATTGCAGTATAAATGTACCACAGGCTAAGGGTGGAATCCAGTGCCTCTTGGCATCAGTGGAGAGACTCCCAGCGAATGACTCCATTAGGCTCTGGTTCAGGCCCTGTCAATCTGTGTAACAACCTAAAGTTCACAGCATCTGTATTTCAGTGTTTTGCTTACTCAGGGCCTGATTCTATAAACACCTACTTCAGTGAGTAGCTGTTACTCCTGCAGGTAGCCCCATTCAATGTAATGGGAATGCTCATATGAGTCCAGGTTGGTGGTGTCAGGCCCTGGCTAGCTGCATCACCTGAAATAGCTGTGCTGGAGAAAGCTGGCTATAGGAGGCCCATTAGTATTATTCTGATCAGAGCAGGTTTTACAAAAACTTTAAAAGTGAGTACTTATTAGAGGGAAGGGGAAAAAAAGCAGGGACTCAAATACTAATGTGTCTGAGGACATTTCTCCTTAATCCACTACAATTTCTAATCATCTGCTCTTGAAGTCCTGACTTCAGGCAAAACTCCTATTTCTTTCAAGACTGGCTATCAACTTTGTAACTGAATTAACTCTCCCCCTTGAAGAACAGGGTTTACAATGGATGTGCTGGCATAAACATAAGAGCCTAACCCTGTAGTACTGATTTGCCCAAAGTACCTATTGTCTTCAGTGGCAGTTTTGTTCACCTAATGACTTCAGGATCAGGCCAGGAATAGCATAGAGAAATCATGAAATCGAAATGCATATCAAGAGCTGAATGCTTTAGAATAACTTTTTCTCTTTCTTAATGCGGTGGGTTTTAGTTGGGACTATTTCTCTGAAAGATACCTTCCATTTCCTTCAACAGGAGTTTTCCGTAGAAGGGATGGGGGGTGGAAATGGCGGGATGGGGCCCTCTATCAAGTAGAAAATTATACTATACATACACACTTACATATGAATGCAAATGAAACATGCACACACAGACACACGTATGCATACACAAAAGTTTGAATATGTACATATTAAAAAAAACATTCCATATGCCCAAACTGGCGTAATCATCACAAATTACCCTTCCTCGTTACTACTATTCTCTATAGTATCCCTCATGGCAAAACCCATTATACCACCCATCATCCTAACTAGAATGTCAGCAGCCCGTTTACTCAGCTGCTATGAGTTTCAGGCTCCAGCAGGATCAAGTCTTAGAGCGTACTTGTTTTCAGTTACAATGGCATCAATATAAAATGCAGCACAGATCCATGGAACTAGACATGAGGGGAGAAATCAGGAAATTCACCTACTTCAGTATTCATACAATAGCGAGTTGATTATTTTATTGTCATGTAATGTCAAATACCACTCAAAGAGCGGACTTTATACCTGCGTTAGGTACATGACAGCCCACCACTGCTCCAAAGGCGTGGTTACAGTTCTGACTGTACTTGAGCCCACCTCTTTGAGTCTTGACCTGAAGGGGGATGTGTGTTCAGATACCACCCACAGTTTAGCGATCCCAGCATTGCACCTTCATCTCAGGATTTTGCTGGGGGAGGCTCCAAAGTGTGGAACCCATTCCCCTTGACATTCAGCCCAATTCCTCTCTTCCTTCTTTATAAACAAACAAGAAAGCCTGGTGTTTTACAGTCAGATGCTGCTGCCCTACCCAGCCTTTCCCCCTCTCCTCCATACTGCCCTTATTTTTATTGAACCCCTCCTCCCTGCGGAGCGATTATTCTTTGCGGGGGAGGGTTAAAATAATAAGGGTGTTTTCAAATTATGCTTCATTATATTTTAATAATACTGGCATGTAGCACAGAACCCTAGTGTCTCAGCATGAGGGTGTTAAAAATAAAATAGTCCTCACTGTATGAACAGATTAAATATTCGATGTGAAACTTTAACTCAGTAGACAAGAACAACTGCAGAGAATCAGTTATTGGTCTGTTCTGTATTTCAGATGAGAGTAGGGGGGGTCACCAGTGCACAATGTCCACTGGAAGCACAATTGCAGTCTCACACACATGTCCAGAGGCCCCAGTTCTGGAGCCCTTTCTTCAACGGGAGTTTTGCCCAAGTAAAATGTTCAGGATTGTAACTTAAAAAAAGGATTTTCTCACTCTACTTTTGCAAAATGAGTCACTGTTGTGCCCCTCTCCAGGCTATTCAAGCATTTATAAATAGCAGGCAAATAAAGCACCTTCACTATTTTACACACACAGCTGAGAAAACTACCATGTTTTTCCCTCAAGTTTTTGGAAATAATTCAATAGCAATTGAAGAAAATGTAGATGATTTCTTCCCCCCGACTAGAACTTTGAACGTCAATGTCTAACCTCAGTCCAAAAATCTCTGAAAAGCAGGATTTAATATAAATGCATTGATACAATGTAAGGGCTTGATCTTAGTGCCTATCCCGTTCTTACTAAGAGTTCCTCCAGCATAACACCCAAAATAATGCCAGCAGCACCACGATAGTACACAGGAGAAAACATTTCAACTTCAAGGTGTAAAAGGAATACAGGCTCAGCCCAATTAACACAATGCACTATGTATATGGGAGTATAGAATCGAACAAGCATATTTCTACCACAGCATAAGCGATCAATAAAGAAATATAACACACTCTTCAGCCATAATGAACAGTTTGTCTCCTAGATAACAATGCAAATTGTTTTGGAAACATCTTATGAAAAGATAGGTAGTTTTTCAGCAACAAAGTAAACCACTAATTTGCATTTCAAAAATCTTGAGATCTAAGGTTAAAGACTGTATTATTATTCAAATGTTTTAAAGTGTTATAATCAATCTCTTTGCCAACCAGGACACTAATATTTGTTAAGATTTAAAGTGGTTACATCTTTATATCAACTTGCATTAACAAAATCAGTGTATGAAAGCCTTTATTGCTATTATGAGTGAACGTTTACATTCTAGATTTTTTTGAAAAAATGCAAATGAATCAAACATAATGTTTGTTACTAAAACATATGAGTTTATTTTAAAGCTATGTAGCTATAATGTCAGTTTCATTCACAGGGAATCATAATAATCCTCATGCAGTGATAAGAATATATCCCAAAATTAGACTAATGCTAAAATGCTTTCATTATTTCACGTGATTTAAGCATTTCAGGGTTCACACCAAAAGTGCTTTAAGGGCTCTCTGAAATCAATGTAAGCCTTTTGATTGGGTTTAATGGGTTTTGGACGAGGCCCAAAGTGTCAGCTTTAGGTCCGACCACTCCAAAAGGACCTGATCCCTCTCCCACTGAAGTAAGTGGAAGTTTTGCTATTGATTTCATCTGGAGCAACATGGGGCCCAAAAATCTGTAGCAACAAGTATCTCCATACTTTACATATACATCCAGCAGAAACGTTCTGCTGCAAAACTATCTGCTTTCCATTATCTCCTAGCCCTGACATCCGGTGGTACAGAGCAGTCGCAAAGGGTTTTATAATGCCTGGCAAGCTGGCAACACTTGCATGGTCTCTAGTTCCCTTCCTAGGAAAGAGATGCTGTTCTTCTGGAACCCAAAAGGATGGGAAGTGATGGAGGTTTCGACCTCTAGGACATGGCTTAAGGTATGTGGAAGTAAAGCTACCCATCAAGGAAAAAGGAGAGTACACACACAACTGCCCTAAAAATAACTAAAACATCACCATCACCAAAACAAAGCTACTGTTTTGATGAAAGGATTACATTCTGGAGGAAGGAGCGGAATCGTTCATTGCAGAACTCTGTTTCTTGTGGCATCTCTGGATGTGAGGCCTCTTTGGTGTCTGTGTGACTCGTGTATCATGCAATACTAAGATGACATGAGAGAATTCCTTTATTCTTTTGGGAAACTAGCTCTTTGCCCTGTCTTGAAAATATAAAAGCTATACTGTTAGCATGCTTATTCAACAGGTAGTAGACAGAGGCATTTCAAATCTAAGCTCAACACATCACTATTCTCCTTTGCCTCTACACCTCTGCTTCTCTCTCTCTCTCTCTCTGACCGTTTGCTAGGTAGCTCTGTGGAGCACCTAAGAAGATTATGTCAACCAAAGGTGCTATGCAAAATCCAGCTGCATTGTGTCAGCTGATGCAAGGAAGTGGGTAGTACTAATTATTAGGCTGCAAGGAAGATTTTTTTGGCCGCCTGGGAGAGCACTGATGGTTCTAGATGCCTGTCCCTCCCAAGTTTGTTTGGACAGGATTGTTAATGAGTGATTAAGAATGATTTGTTGGAGCTGTTCAGCAGGGTTTCCCCTCTTCTCTTCTGCATGGTTTTATTTCACAGCAAGCTGCAGGGGCTCCTGCATTGTATGAGGGGGACATGCATGCTCCATTGGATCCTTGCTCCTTCCACTCACTCACTCCCCCTTTGTTGTGGGCTCGCGGCTGCTTTCTCGGTGCCCCCTGCTCTCAATCTCCTTTTAAAGCACCAAAACAAACAAACCCAGCAAATTTATAATATTTTGCTACCCGCTTCCGGGAGCTGCCCCCCCCCCCAGCTCCCTGCAGTCACCATGGTGATGTCACTAGGGGGGGCTGTGGCTATGGAAACCTGTTAGTACTTACACTGCCTTGCAAACTTTTTCTTTCTGTGTGCGGGAAGGTGCAGGGCGGTGCTGTGCGTTCCAGCCGTTGGGCACCGCTCAGGGCGCGCAAGGTACCATCAACGCGCACAAAGCACCACTCTGCGCGCCCAAGGCTCCCTGAAGCCAACCCGAATTCTACCTGCGGTCACTCTGAGCCCTCTCCCTGCAGCAGCTCCTACTGGCCAGGACTCCCATTGATTTCAATGGGATTGGCCCACCCCGGAGAGAATGAAAGGCCCTGGAGCTGGCTGTGAAGGAATAGACTATTCAAAGCAGCAGGGGCACATGGTGATGATTTAAGGGCCAAATTCTGTTCTTACTCACACCTTGTCTACTTCAGTGGGGTGCATTGCGTGATGGTGGGGGCTACACTTTGGCCCTTAAATTGTGAGGAGGCACAAGTCTGGAGATAACTTCCCTACCACAGAAGTGACTCTGCCCAGCTCTATGGAGAGGCTTCTGGCTGCCTAGATGCTTACCAGCGGAAGAGCGCTGAGTAGCTGGAAAGCTTGTCTCGCTCACCAATAGAAATTGGACAAATAAAAGATCGTACCCCACCCACCTTGTCTCTCTGGGTGCTTACAGTGCAGCCATCAGCATGGTGCTCAAGCACCTATCCCTGTCCCTGACCGCAGAATTGTGTCCAGAAATGAAGCCCTCTCCTCCAGTCCTTACCCTTGCAATGCACGGTGGGCGATGGGCGGGGGGCGGATTAAAGACGCCAGGATCCGACCCTTCTTGGCTTGGTTCATAATCTGTGTGTGGCAGGTGTAAGCCTGTAGCCCTCTTGCATTCAATGCGACTGGCCAGACGGCAGCTACTCTTTCCACGGAATCACTTCCTCCCTGGCCAGCAGCGCTAGGGAACGGCTCCCCCTCCAGCCCCCAGAGAAAGATCCCAGCTGGATGGCAAAGGAGGCTGCATGGAGCGCAGGAAGGAAGGGGACCCAGGAGGAGCTGGGGAGGGGAGAGGAGGGGGAACTGGCAGGGATTTGGGGGAAATCCAAGACAGTGCTGTGGGTGTTGGACTCCCCCTTTGACTGGGGAGGTAAAGGACATGTGGGGGTGGGGCCGAGGTAGGAGTAGGCAGGGGCTTGGATGGGCCTGGCAATGAATCTCTCTCCTTCACCCCAAGGCAAACAGGTAGCAGTATTAGGCTGCTTGTTTGGGGTCCGTTTTAATGAGCCTGAAGGAGCCCTTGGAGGAGAAGTTCTTTCTGACTAGGGCCATAAAACCCAGCCCCTCTGTGAAGATCCCCCACTACTCCTTGCTCTTCCTTTGTACGTCTAAAACAAAGGGCAGGACGAGCTGCCAGCCAGCAGTGCCTCTACAGGGCCTGGGTTTTTACACTTTCCTTTAACTTGCAGCGCCTTGCAGAAGAAAACAAAATCAATCCGTGCCCAACGCTGGACCCTAAGTGCCTTTAAACAGCATCGCCAGCAAGAGTAGGGGTCCCCTTGCAAAAACTAACTGCCTATCTTCATTAAGGGAGGGGAAGGACAGACACACTAACAACCGTCTATCCCTCGCGAAGAAATCTGGGGGCTTTTCCCTTCCTGAATACGGGTTGGGTTCTCTCCATACAGCAATCGGGAAATGCCTTAGCTATCAGGGGCCAGGACCACCAGTTCTGTTGTTGCTGCCTCTTGTCTATTTCAATTAGTTTCCAGACCGGAGCTCCTGGATCCCTGCTGCTAATAAGAAGTGATTCTCTTCTTCTTCATCATCTCTCTTCCCTCCTGTCCCACACCTCAGCTAAAGGATATTTCTTTAACAGGACAAAAAATGAGAAGGAAACGGAATCGCTCCCTGGGTGTGTGGATGCATCCTTCACTTTCACTCCAGCAAAATTCTGGCCTTTGATTTTGAGCACTTGTTGCATATTAAGGGAGGAGGGACTTTGAACATTGCTGTTTAAAACAAAAATCCTACTAAAAATTCACAAGACGAAGCTGAAGATCTCATTAAAAGGAGAGGGGATTTTGTAATACTTCCAGATTTGTAGCAATCGATTTCTTCTTTGAATTGGTTAAAAAATAACTTATTTCCATGCACGCTATATCTTAATTGACTATTAGCTAGGTTAGATTTAAGCAGATGACATTTTATTTTACAAGGCAAAGATTATTAAGTGATTTCAGTGCCTTGCAATTAAAAGTTAGAGTGGTTAGGTTCCCCTCTTACTTTAAAACAACAACAAAATAAAACCGCTAAAGAGAAATTAAAACATGGCTGATTTTTTCCCCCAATGAAGCTATATTTCTCCACAAACGGCATAGGATCTTTACATAACAACTGAAACTCAGAAGAAAAGCTAATTGGATTAAGTCCTCTGAAAGGGAGGCTAAGGTGTCTGAATGAGACAACTGCAAAGCTCCACTTTTCTTGCCATCTGTTTAGCAAGGCTAAAATGTCTTCTGATTAATATTATCTTCATCAATCGTTGCCATTTATCATAACCATACTGCCCTTAAAGAACGGCGGCACAGAGAGGCGGCCGCAGGGGCACAGGTTTGACTGTTGGGATTGAAAGTATCTGTGATTCCAATCGCCTGTTACGCCGATAAGTAACAAGCAGTGCCCATAAATAAGTCTGGTTTGCGTCCCTGCTAAGAGGGGCAACTTTTTCCTACTGTTTAACGACTCTTCACTGAAAAGTAGGCGCAGTGTGGGCTGAGCTGCCGTAGAGCGAGTCTTGCAAATCAGCCAGTACAACGCTTCATTCATTTCAAAACATTTTCATCCTGAGAAAACAAACTCCATTTTTTTTATTTTTTTTTGGTGAAAGGGTCACATCTTTTTGTAAATTCGCCCCAGTCAGACTTTTTTTTACCCCCCTGAAAGGTTTTGAGTTCCAGCTGTTGCGTTTAGTTCTTAGTGCATGCACATAATTAGAGCTTCAGCAGCAAAAAGCCAGTACAATGATCTCACACTCTGCATTTAAAAAAAAGCCTATTAAAGATGTAAATATCGGGCGTTTGCTCATGTGGGTGCATGCGGGAAAGAAGCTCACATTTAGGTGGGGAAGCGTCTCTCTCTTCAAACTTGCATGCGATCCGATAGTAGACTTTAGGCTCTCTTTATGTCTGGGGCCTCTCTCAACAGCCAGCATCGACTCCTACCCGAACCGGTGACAATTGGTAGAGAGCAGACAGGATGTCAGGGGGTCTGAAATGTTACAATATTTTCATACACACACATACCCACAACTTACTTCTGGAGAGTCCTTCTAATGCTAGAGGTACCTGGGTTCCTTCCCTCAGAACTGCCTAAAAACACTGAGCTGGAGGAGAGAGATTCTTTGCATCCGAGCGAAAGACACACACAGGCGAATCCCCAGTGGAAAATACAGCTCGGCCAGGGAGAAGGAGCCAAATAAAAGTTTTAGTTCGATTAGGGTGGATCCTGTCGGTCTTCCTCGGATAAAACTCTCATGGAGTCACTGGGAGTTCTCAGCGGGCAAGGGCTAGAGAATCTGGCCCATAATTACTCTTTGATCAACATTATAGGCACGATCCTGCATTCATTGAAGTCAATGGAAAAACTCCTATTGACTTCGTTGGGAGAAGGGTTGGGTCCCCAGTATTTGTTCAGCCCGGCAATATATAATTAATTATAAATTACTAAAACTCAATAGAAACCTGCGTAAGGGGAATATAAGCCGCAAATCAGGGCAAACGTCCACGTACGATTTCTCATTTCCATTTTTCACTTGATTCCAGGTTGGGCTTATTTTGAAAGAGGACTTTACCGAGAGAGAGACCGACCTGTTTGGAAAGTTTTTTCTTCTTAGAAAAGCGCAAAGGTTACTGATGCATTCAGGGATCTGCTTCTGAGTGGGAACTGGTTTCCTATATCAGGACAGGCTGGTGTGGCCCAATGTAAAATCCGTCTGGACATAGAATAAACCTAGACATGTCAATTCTATGTGTGCACGATTTTAAAATCGATTTCATAATGGGAAAAAGGGGACACAAGGTGAATGGTCCAAAAAGAGAGGTGGGTTCGTTTCGGAAGGTAGCTAGCTGACAGCCGGCATTGGGAAGAAATGGAAGGCCTTACATGAACGGAGCTAATAAAGCATGTGTTTCAGTGAATACTCCGAACCTATCCACAACATTACAAGCCACCAAAACTGCAATCCACTGCCACCTGATTTCCAAAGCACGAGCCTTGCCAACGCTGCAGTGCCAGGGGCTGGCAGGAACCGGACAAATACACTTTAGGATACTCCTCTGACTTAGCTCCGCACCCATCCCCTGTAGTCTAAGGAAGCCCGGGGCTCTCTTTGCTTGCCGCGGTTACGAAGAGGTTAGCCACGATACCCGTTTCATTCCAACCAAGGTCTTTACACCTAACCCTGGCTTGAATTGCAAAAAATCCGAAAAACTTCCTACTCAGTCAGTCCGCCCCAGCGATGGACTCCCTTCCAAACCGGCTTGAATTCTAGCTATTCCCACAAGACGCCATTTGGATGAGGTCATTAAAAAAAAAAAAACCTTCCTTATTAATACCGTAATGTATTGCCCTGGAAAGGCTCCGCTCAAATCTAGCCACTGCCTAAAACTGAAGGCAGAGAGGAAATTAATTTGCCGATACCCCGAGGAAAAATCCAGCCTGCACCGCAGCTACAAGTGTAAACTCAGGGCTCCAACCAATCCTGCACATTTTAACACAACTTTTTTGCCCCCCCCCCGCCCTTGGGGTCTTTCTGGTGAACTGAAACACACACACACACACACACACACACGCACGTTTGACTAGAAGCCGGGTAACTTATCACCCTATTAGAGTCTAGTATATTTCCTCCGTGATCACTGTCAAGTTGAATAGTCTCCACTTGGCTGCAATGGGAGACTGCTGTCTCGAGTCTTGGACTAACCTGTGGAATCCATGTCAGGTTCCTCCAGTAACCCACAATGCATGCTCTTCCCATGGGCAGTACAGAAGCCCCAAAGTCCCGGGGTCTGGAGATCCCCTAGCTCAGAGATGCACACCAAGAACAGAGTAGGGGGGAGAGAGAAGGGTGGGGGGAGGTTAGAGAGAGGGAGAGAGAGGAACACTCAGTAATCCAGCAGGGCAAAGCCAGACCCGTCAAAATGTTTGCGGATGTTTCATGGGAAAAAGCATCATTTTATAGGAGCCCTGATGGGAGAAATGTCATTGATAGGCCAGCCAGCCTGATGAATGGCTGCTAGTCAGATGGGGATGTGGCAAGGCTCGATGTGAAGCCCATTGTGATGCTGTTTTGAATAAGAAAAGCTTTCCTCCAAAAAGGGGGGCCTTAGATCTACGCAATCCCAACACTTCGACTTCCCTCCTCGGTTAGAGCATTAGAAACGTTTTTGATTTAAAGTTCCAGCGGCCTTTCCACTCCCCCCCGCCCACAAGTATTTGGTTCATTACAGCCTGAGCTCAAATTTGGCTCAGCTCTTCAAACAAGCAGGAGATATGGATGCTGCTGTGTGTAAAGACTCTATCGATCGATTTCCCCCCGTTCCCCAGCTGAAGTTGGGCTCTGCGCTGCCTTCCCCACAGACCTTGCAAGCTCATTTTGGCTGGGGAGGGGTAACGGAGAAAGTGGCCCGTGATCAGCGCTGACGGTCCAGTTTGTGTCCCTGGCACACCCGCCGCCCCCCAGGCATTTTTGCTTGGCTCGCCGGGGACTACACGTAAACTTCATGTGTTGCACAGGGCGGTGGCACGTTGTATAAGTTATATGCACTTGACATGCAAGTCTGTAAGAGAAGGGAAGGTTGTGTGTGCTCCCCGGGATACGTGGAAAGAACAAAATGTTACCTGCGATGTTTAGGACAACGTTGTAGGGGTGGAAGGGAGCAGGACTGCAAAGAAAGTTGCCTATTCTGCAGGCGGTTCTAGGTGCTGGAAGTGGAAGTAAAAGTGCAAAGCTCGGGCTCTGCTAGAGTGGCTGGTTTAGGGAAGGAAAAGCTGTGATTAGAATATGAATAGAGCTCCAGGAGAGGAAGAGAAAGGGGGATTACAGCTGAATTACTTTGACCATGGACAGAGCCAACGTTTTCTACTCTCTCCCCTACATCCAGACTCCCCCCCTCCTTCCCTTCCCCTGGAAAAAAAAAACCCAGCAAAACAAGCAGCGCTTCTGCTAAACAGGAAGCCGAACATTTCATAGGACCTTCAAATCCATATTAAGAGATGAAAGGAGACAAAAGCGCTGCTGCTAGTCGGCTGCCGCTGGCCCCTATTCGGATTCTGATCACTCATGGAAAAAGTCTTTGGGCCGAGAAGGGAGATGCTGACACACTTGTCAGATTTGCCGAAAAAAGGCAGTAACGCAAAGATTGTCGTTTGGGGCAAAGGAGTGAGGAGCAAAACCTGGAAAACTCGAGGGGGGTTTGGGTGCGAAGTGAAGTATGGCTGAATAAGAGGTTGCAAAAGGAGTAAGACCGATACAAAATAACGTCTGAAGCAACGGGTGATAGATCGAAAAACCCTTCAGGGAAAGGTAAAGAAATCGGCCTATTAAATTTCACAAATGCTTCCTGCTGCAAAAACATTTCCCCAAAAAAGACCTAGGAGCAGGGGCAGAGCAGGCTTCAGCAGCTGCTCCAGAGCAGCTCTGGAAAGGTTGTTTTATTGCAGGCTGGGATCAGGCACACAACAAACTGACCCATTTGATCCTGGGTGTTTATTGAATCCCAGGGATGAGATGATAATGAGGTGATGGGACATAGTATCAACAGGAGCATATTGTATCGGGCTGTTGGGGGCGGAATTTGGAGAGTCCTAAAGAGAAATCCCAATGTTGTTGGCTCAGCAATTCCTGGAACATTGGTAGAGTGTAAAACCAGATTGTGGCCCCCATAGTGATGCCAATAAGAACTATAAGCTTGACTGTGTCCAGCTTGTTTGTGTCTATTGAAAGGTGGGAACAAGAGTGGAATTGCAATAGCAACATTTAGCAAAGAGAAAGCAAACCTTTCCTCTGCTGGGCGCCATTTGGGGATTGTCTCTTTAGGTTGCTCCAGAGTGGCAAATCCCCTATTTGTCCCTGAAAGAAGAACTGAACTCACACATTTGGGGAAGTCGAATCTGACAATTTAGAGACAGCTGCTTTTTGTTGCCCTCCTTTGAAAGAATGCCATTTTCCTTCCCTTCTGGTTGAATTATGATTTAGACACTGACCATTTCTTTTGATCAGGGCTAACGGGGGGCGGGGGGGGGGGCAGAGAGACCCAAAGGTTTGCAGCAGCTGTATCTGGAAGGCTGCCTTTTGTCCTTGCTGGAGTGTGCTAGGAAACACGTGATGGGTTAAAGTGGGATCATGCTGCAATAAGCAGCCCAGGGCATTCAGAGCATTCGCCCTGTCTCCTGTGGGAGTCTGTTTGGGAATGAGGGCACTGAGCTCGAAGGCCATCAGCACAGAAACTGTCCTACAGGCAGTGGAAAGGGGTGGAGGGGTAAGGAATGTGGGGCCAAGATTTCACCTTTTTAAGATGGTCAAAATTTCACATCCATGGGCCAGCTCTTCTGCAGCCTGTGTGCGATGGTGGGGCTTGTGCGGGGCAGCTGCCAGCACCTGGACAGCAGGGAGCTGCAGCTTGGGCAGGTGATGGGCTTGCTCTCCTTCCCTTTTCCTGCAGGGCTCGCTGCTTCTTAGGCCTCACAGGTGAATGCAGCAGAGAGTGAGCCCCCAGCCACAGTCCCAGCTCCCAATCATAGGCCCCCAGGAGACTCCTCTCCAGTGCAAAGTGCACTGTGAAACTGGCTCTCCTCTACTGCCAGACCGGCCCTCTGGCCATCCAGAACCAGACTTACCTTAGTGGCAAAGGAATTCTGCCCTGGCTCTGGATTCTAGGGCCAGCACAACTGGGAGGGAGGGAGGGAGCTGGGGGTGGGGTCTATTCCTTCTTGTGCAGCCACAGCATCATTAACTCAGGCCTGGTCTACACCACATGGGTAGTTCAACATACTCTGCCTTGCATCAACCTAGCTGCAGATACGTCTTCACTTAAATCTGGCTCCCACCATCATAAGTGCATCTCTACACTGATTTAGTAATACCATCTCCCTGAGCAGTGCAGAGTCATGCTTGACATAGTTAGGTCGACGTAGCATCAGTGTAGACACTGCGTTACTTACCTCAACTGTTACTGGCTTTCAGGAGCCATCTCACAATGCCTCGCGCTGACAGTACAATTGACACAAGCGCACCGCCAACCCATGGAGCCTTGTGTACACACTCACAAGCGATGTAATAACCGCTGTGGCTGTTGGTCAACAAAAGTTAGGTCAACATAATGTTGTAGTGTAGGCATGATCTCAGTTCCAAGCACAAGGGCCAATCACTTTTCCACCACCACAAACCTGGGTGTACGAGAGCAGAGGTTAGCCCAGGGCTTTTACTTGGGGGTTCCCTGCTAAGCTGCAAGGTGGAATCAGGGCTCCATAGTTGGCTGCTCCCTTTCTCTCAACTTCAGAGTTTATTTTTCCTCACGTTATGACTAGAACACTGTAAAATAGAAATAGTTTATTAGGTTTAACAAAACAAGGTTCCCCCCACCCTGAATTTCTGACCCTGCTGAAGCCCTGCATGCCCCCGTATGAGCACTCTTTGGAGCCTGCCTGTGTTTGCTGCTGTGCAAACCTTGTGCATGGTGTGGGGATGTGCACGCGGGTGTATGAATAAATATTTGGGGCAGGGGTAGCTGGAAGCCTGTGGTGCTTCTGGGGGAGTGGGGTGGAGGGGGATTAGTCAGCTTTGACCTAAAAATAGGAAAAAACTGTATGTAATGGAGCTTCCAGAGCTGGGTGTGTACATGGAGGAGTTACCTGGTGACAGAAACTGCTCCCTCAGAAATTACTCAGAGGCACAGGCAGCAGCAAGGCCAGGTGTGCTATCAAAGCATCAGGCAGCGGGGCTGAGTGAGGGCCAGTGAGCCTGTCTGGCCAGAGGCAGGCCTTCTAGTGTGGGGCCAGGCATCCACAGGGGAGAAACAACTCCTGCTTACATCAAATAACAGGCAGAGGAGCAATGTACTATGTTGGCCTGATTTTCAGAAGTGCTGAGTATCCAGAATGCCAGCTGAAGTCAGTGGGACCTACCTGTGCATAGCATAGGGTGACCGGATGTCCCGATTTTATAGGGACAGTCCCGATTGAGGTCTTTTTCTTATATAGGCTCCTATTACCCCCCACCCCGTCCTGATTTTTCACACTTCCTGTCTGGTCACCCTAGCATAGCATCTCTGCAAATCAGGTCCAAATGTTCTAACGCTTCACGAAACCATCCCTGATGTCCCAAAGTTAAATAATTTGTTAGCGAGCAATACAGCAATTACTATGAACACGTTTCTTCTGTGCTGGTGAGATGGATGCAGTTCACAAGTGATTACGTGCAGGATGGGATGACCAAGACACAAACCTCATGGAGCTGAATGCAGCCCAGGGCGGCCCTCTTCTTTAATTTAAACCAGAGGTTTGCCTCTGCAGAGATGACAAGTCCAGCAAGTGATGCTCCATGTGAGCACTGTCTACTTCCTCCTGGGGGCAGAACTTCCAGCTCAAAGATGAAGGTGGTTGCTCAAAAGGAGTTGAACAGGTATTTGTTTTGGTTCAGTTCAGAGTTGCGTTCAGTTGCATTCAGTGTCTTTGGGTTCAGTTCCAGATCAAGCCACCAATAAACCCCCACAAACACAGTTCAGTTACCAGTGTGAACTGGTTCAAATCAAATTTCAGTCTTAGTGGAAGTAAATTTGAAAGAGATAGTTGAAAAAATGAAACTATTTTGATTTTTGACCATTTATTTTTTAATTTTACATGAGTTTTCCTAATATTTTAGTGTTATCAAACAAATTTTTTATGAACAATTTGTTTGAGTGAACATCTAATATTTAGTCTGTCATATTGGACCTCAGTGATGAAAGGGTACATTTGAAACCTGAAAGTGTTTTTTCAAAAATTAACTTGTGTTGCTGCAACTGCCAGGGGCGGCTCCAGGCCCCAGCATGCCAAGCACGTACTTGGGGCGGCAAGCCGTGGGGGGCGCTCTGCCGGTGCCGTAGGGGCGGCAGGCAGGCTGCCTCCGGTGGTTTGCCTGCAGAGGGTCCGCTGGTCCTGTGGCTTTGGTGGACCTGCTGCAGGCGTGCCTGCGGGAGGTCCATCGGAGCCACGGGACCAGCGGACCCTCCGCAGGCAAACCGCCGGAGGCAGCCTGCCTGCCGTGCTTGGGGTGGCAAAATCCCTAGAGCTTCCCCTGGCAACTGCCAACACAATTTTTGCCAGTTGATATATTTCGGGCATGACATTTTTATGATGGATCCCCGTAGTTTAATATGTTTTCTTTCTTCCTGGACCATCTTCAAATTATTCAAGAACTGGCCTAATCCTTTTTGGGCTTTCCTTCATCTAGATCTCACTTTCTTTTTGGAGATTTCATGAGTTTTAACAAGTTCCAATTCATCATCTCATCTTTCAGTTTCAGACATTGATTCTATGACATCATTATTTTAGACTTCTGCCTGAAGCATTTCCATTTTCATCCACGTTCGGGGGCAGAAGGGAGGGGGAAAGTCTTGAAGACCATTCTTCAATCTCGGGGGCTCCTGGCTACCTCCTATGGTGTACAGAGACAAGGTGGGTGAGCTAATCTCTTTTATGGGATCAACTTCTGTTGGCGAGAGAGACACGCTTTCGAGCCACACAGAGCTCTTCTTCAGGTCTGGAGAAGGTACTAAGGGTATCACAGCTGAATACAGGATGGAACAGATAGTTTAGCATAAGTAGTTAAAACATATTCAAAGGGACCATTCAAGATGTCCAGTTAGCTGCTTAGCTTCCCCTCTCCCTCTCTTCTCTTCTCATTCTTCTGGGGTGGAGCTTTCTGGCAGCAATCACATGCTCGTTTGTTAGTTTGTTGTCTTGGTTTAACATGAAAATAAGATCCCACGGTTTTTTTAAACTATTGAGCCTTTATTTTAATCCCTTCTGTGGCAGCTGTGAATGTTCTTGTTATCCATATCTATGGATGCTCCTCTTTTGAATCCTGCTGACCTCTAGCCTTCAGTAACAGCTGGTGGCAATGAGTTCCACAGAATAATTGTGTGTTATGCAAAAAACGTGTGTGTTTAAACTTTTAAAAACATGCTGCCTTTCCATTTCATTGAGCTGCACTATGCTTTTCCATCTTGAGACAGGGTATATAGAATTGCCTAGTCTGCCTTCCCTATATCATTCATTATTTTGGACACCTTTATCACATTCATCTTGTTCATACCCTCTCTACCCGTCCCAGTCTTTTCAGTCTCTTCCTGTCACCACTCTTCCATCCCTCTACTCATTGATGGTCCTATCAAAGAACCTCCCTCAATTTTGCTATATCTTTTTTTGAGATAAGATCAGCAGACTTGAACACGTGGTTTGGTATCATTAGAAAGACTGTAGTCCAGGCCACCTGGTGCAACAAGTGTTGAAATTAAATAAAAAGGATCCCAGGCTGTTTTATGTCTGAGAAACTACATTTCAGTAAAAACAACACAATTACCATTAGAATAACAAGTTTACATTTAAAATAGTACCAAAGCAGCTATTTGTTCCTGCAGCATCCACCACAACAGAGCTGGAGAATGTCAGATGAAGTTGTTTATTAAGAGGTTTAGCAAGATCAAATGTCAATTACTGGAATGAATCAAGTTGTTCAGCAATGAGGTGGATAGCCTTCAGTCAGTGACTTTTTCTCCTCCTCCTCCTCACAAGAGAAATGGAGACAAACCTAAAAAGACCTTATATAAAACAAAAACAGAAAATATACGTGGTCGCGGGTATGACTCAGGTGCAGAACAACAACAACTGGTTGTGAAGATCTTTCTCCCTTTTACCTTCCAACAAGTCATTGTTAGATTCCCTTGTATTCTCCTGAGTGCTTGGAGTCCACAAATTATCTTCATTACTTGCCAGTGGCTGCCTGGGTCAGATCTGAGCAGGGAATTAAATTCTCAGCTTATGGGAAATCAGATAAAGCCTTAACACTGTCACCAAGAGGTATTTGTACTGGAAATATAGAATCTGCCTTTACTGGGTAAAACAAGACTAGATTTTGAAATCTTGTTTAAAAAACCTTATTTTGTGTTTCACTGGGTTTCCTGGACAATAAATCCTACATTCTCTTGGGAATGCTGAAACACATGGAGTGTAAACTACTTCTCAAGAACTCACGCCACTGAAAAAGCAGGGGAGCAGCATTGTAAACAGCAGAAAGATAATTCTCAACCACTTGGAACGTACAATCAAGTCCTGGATCCTGATTTGGAAAAAAAAAAAAAAAAAGTTATAAGCAGAAATGAAACTATTACCTAAAAATACACAGCAAACATCTTTGATACCACCACAAGGGAAGGTACCTGCTTGAATAAATGTATGCAAATAAAAAAGGGTAGTAGCATTTAGCAAAGAGCAGTAGCGTATGCTTTATAGATAGAATGATAGCAGGAGTAACAGCTTGCCCAGATAGATGAAAACAACTTTGGGTAGCATTTTTAAAAGCACTTAGAACTGGCCTAACACTGCTCTCCTTGAAGTCCAAGTTTCACCATGGACTTCAAGGGAAGCAGAGTTGGGTTAGTACTGGCTTGCTTTTTGAAATCCCAACAGTGACGACTTGTCACGGGCAGCTCAGAGGGTTGGTAGAGATGCAAATTCAGCATATTAACTAGGGAAAGTATTGGTAGTCCAGGTACGTTTGACTTCTGGGGCAATGTAAGGCATAGTTTTAGAGCAAATACGAGTCTGGTGCCCAGGGATTGCTGAGTTCTGATCCCAGCTGTAGAACTGACTCCTTTTGTGGTCTTTGTCAAGTAGTATTCTTGGGGGTCAGGAAGAATTAAAGAAGCTGGAATGGAATGAAAAACTTTATGGCCCAGTTTCCTCACCACAGTACCCTGTAGGGAAGCCCTAGGATCATCAAGTATTGTTGGAACATTATATCTCCTTCAGCGATTAGACAACAAAACATTACACGGCTGTTTTGAGGAAGCCCGGTCATAGCATTGGAATCATCAGCTGACATTAGAATTGTGTGCACAGGGGGGAAATTCATCCCTCTCTTGTGTCCTCTTTGCACTAGTTACAGGGCTGTAAAGCAGCCCTTAACTCCCGTTAGAGAATAACCCTGAAGCAGGAGGCCTCTCTGGAAGGTGTAAAGCCAGCTCTGTCCCATCCTCCCCCCACCGATTTTATTCTGTGGTGGAGCCAGGGTGTGCCTACACTCCAGCTATTCTGTATTAGTACACTGGCTCCTATGGGGCATTGCATTAGGGATATAGGTCAGCACCAGCCTCAGGGATGCTCTATCTAACCTGTGGGGAAGGCCAAGCCAGCCCTCACCAGCCACAATCTAGGGGGAGCATTCTCGGGGGCGGGGGGTCTTTGCACCAGTACAACGGTGATTTGGGCCTTGCTGATTTATTTTCCCAGATGTAAAATCGGGATCATGCTTATAAAAATGACTTACCAGGTGTGGTAGGAGAGTGACTTGTGAAGCACTTTGAAGGTGCAAAGCACTACTAATTAGTTTTAATTTCTTCCCATCACTAACAAATGAAACAATGGTTACTAACCTTCCGTAAGTGGCGTTCTTCATGATGTGTTGCTCATGTCCATTCCATGCCAGGTATGTGCATGCCGCATGCACAGTTGCTGGAGATTTTTCCCTCAGTGGTATCCATTGGGCCAGCTCTAGCACCTTCCTTCTGGTCATACGCCTCAGAGTAAAGGGCCCCACTAGCCCCACACCTCCTCAGCTCCTTCTTGCCAGTAACTCCGACAGAGGGGTGGAGGGTGAGTCATGGAATGGACATGAGCAACACATCTCTAAGAACTGTTACGGAAGGTTCATAACCGTTGTTTTTTCTTCCTCAAATGCTTGCTCATGTCCATTCCATGCTAGGTGACTCATAAGCAGTACTTTTGGAGGTGGGCTTAGAGTACATGGACATGCTGATTGTAATACTGCTCTTCTGAAACCAGCATTGTCTCAAGCCTGTTGGCCGATGGCATAGTGGGACGTGAAGATATGTATCAATGACCAGGTTGTGGCCCTGCAGATGTCCTGGATCTGTAGCTGCACAAGGAACACTGCTGATGAACCCTGGGCTCTTGTGGAATGAGCAGTCATGGCGGCAGGAGGTGAAACCTTCGCCGGCTTGTAGCAAGTTCGGATACAGGCAGTTATCCAGGATGAGATTCTTTGGGATAACAAAAGGTAGCCCTCTCATTCTTTCCGCTACTGCTACAAAGAGCTGTGTGGACTTCTGGAAGGACTTAGTTCTCTCAATATAAAAGGGAAGGGCCTGTCTAAAATCCAATGTTTGAAACAGACGTTTCTTAGCAATCTTGCGAGGTTTTGGGAAGAAGGCAGGTAGAAAAATGTCCTAATTATTGTGTAATTGTGACACCACCTTTCGCAAGAAGGCCAAGTGGGGGCGCAACTGGACCTTATCCTAACACCGTGTTAGGGGCTTCCAACATCAGGGCTTTGATCTCAGAGTCTCTTCTGGTCAAGGCGATTGCCACGAGCAAGGTGACCTTCCAAGAGGGAAGCAGCAGGGACCATGATACCAACAGCTCAAAGGGGGGTCCCATTAGCCTCACCAGGACCAGGTTTAAGTTCCATGGGGAGATTGGATCATGAACCTGAGCATAGAGTCTTTCCAGCCTCTTCAGAAACTTGACCATCATCTCACAGGAGAACACTGATCTGCCATTCAGTGGACGGTGGAAGGGGAGATGGCTGCCAAGCAAAACTTAATAGATGAGAGCGCCAGACCCTGACTCTTTAGGTGGAGCAGATAGTCCAAGATAGACTGAAGAGAAGATCATGTGGATTAGGCTGTCTGCTGACCCTTTAAGATCCTCAACCTCCAGGCTCAAGTTCACAGCAACCCATTTCAGGAGCTCCTGGGAGCAGTTTACTAGGGCCTGCAACTGCTGTGTCCGGGGGTGAGGAGGAAGCGGCCTGTGACAGAGGTGGGGCTCCATCCTTCTCCCTCCACCATGTCCATTGGGGCCCACTTCCTGAACATTGGCACTGGGGTCGGTACCAGAGTCAGGTCCACTGCCGGATAGGAAGAGATGGGAGCTCACCTTTCTGACACCACCGAGTATGAGAGGTGGGGTTGGAAGAAGCAACCAGTACTGGGGGAACCCCCCCAAGGATTCCAGTGCTGGCACTGCATTGGCCAGTGACCCGGTGGCCAGGCATTGGCAAGAGGGCTGGTGCCGAAGTCTGGTGTGTAGGCTGGGTATTGGTAAGTTTCAGGTGGAGCAAAGAATTCCCCTTCAGACTCTGAAGTGGATTCTTCTCCTGGAGACCATGGTGGTGCAGTACCAACTTCTGCCTCTGGGCAGTACCAGGGAACTGCTGCCTCGGGACCATGGAGGGCTTGCCCCTGGACAGTGCTGCGGTGGTCAATGGCATGGTGACGCTCACTGCACCTTGCTCCTTTCTATCCCCAGTCACCTTAGCTGACAAGGGACCTTGAGGGGTCAGCAGAACGAAGAGGGACTGCAGGTCCATTGCTCCTTGGAGAGCCTCCCAGATTGAAGGGGCCAGCAGATGCCTGACCCCGTGGCTGCTCCTGGGAGATGGTTGCATGTCCCCTACTGGACTCAGCACCTAGGCAGAGTCAATGGTGTCATCAGGGGCTCTAGGGAGGATGAGCAGCCTGATGCAGGTCTCACTATGCTACTCACTCCCCTCTTATTCCTCCTCTGCACAGGAGAACGTCCTCTCTTGGTGTGTTGTTTCTTATGCCTCTTCCTCAGCACCAGGGATGGGAAGCAGTGCTGGGAAGAGCACGGTGCCAGAGGAGTGCTCTGCAGAGATGTCAAGGTGCTCGGCACTGATTCAGAGGGGCTCAGCTCCGAGGCCAATCTGAGGGCCACTGCCATAAGAATGGCCTTCAGCCAAATGTCACTATCCTTTCTCGTGCGGGGTTTGAAATCTCCGCAAGTCTGGCACTTCTCTTTAATGTGAGACTCCCCCAGACACTTTAGACAGCTAGTGTGCAGGTCACTCACTGACATCAGCTTGCTGCACAAGGCACACAGCTTGAAGCCCAGGGACCAGGGCATACCCAGCCCTTGGGCAAAGAGTCTTTCGACGACAGGGACAACTACTAACTACTAAATACATTAACTGAGAACTATGTACACTGACTACAATAACTATCAGTGGTTTGAGCATTGGCCTGCTAAATCCAAGGTTGTGAGTTCAGTCCTTGAGGGGGCCATTTAGGGATCTGGAGCAAAAAATCTGTCAGGGATGGTACCTGGTCCTGCTGTGAAGGCAGGGGACTGGACTCGATGACCTTTCGAGGTCCCTTCCAGTTCTAAGAGATGGGCATATCTCCACATTAAATATGAACAGAGACAGTCCAAACTACTAGGAAAGAAGCCTTGGTACAGCAAAAAGGGTCGTTCTAGCAACCATCACGTGCAGTAAGAAGAAACAGAGGGCATGGGGCCAGAGGCACCCTTTCTACTGGTGCATTTCCCAAACTAGTAAAAAAAAACCTCCAGCCTTTTCATTAGTCCTTAAAATAAGCATTACACTTTTCACCAGCTTGTTTTTCTGTGAAAAGTGTCAGAATTTATCATTTCATTTTAAAATCCAGAAATGCAAGTTATTATTGAGGGTAATTTTCAGTTTCTCATTAGGACAAGAATGTGTGTGTGTGTGTGTTTGCATGGTTCTCCTGGGCTTATGAGCAGCAAAAAGTAACACCTATTCTGTGGGCATTGCTTCTATCCACTTATATATCCCAAATATATGTTGAAAGGGGACTCTGACATTGCCAAGGGTCTGTGGTGAATTCTCCATCACTGGACATTTTAAAGTCAAGATTAGAGGTTTTTCTAATATATATTCTCTAGTTCAAAGAGGAATTAATTCAGGAAGTTCTATGGCATATGTTATGCTGGAGGCCAGACTATATGATCACAATGGTTCCTTCCGGCCTTATAATCTCTGAAGACAAATACATTAAAACCAAACCAATTTAACCTAATATTACATTCAGATTATTTCAAAAAAAAATGTTGAAAAAAATATTTTCACTGTGTATTTCCACTTTTTGCACAACATCTTGCATGAATAATGAAACAAGACTAGCCAGTTTCACTTTTGTTTATAGTTAATTTCGCTTTCTGGTTACAAGGCACAAGCACAATGCTGGAGCATTTGGGAACATTTACCTAAAAACTTCAGTGAAATTTTTTATAAAGGTGCTTTTAATGATCTGAATGGCCCTATAATGAGGCTGTATTTCTAAAGCCTGAACAAGTGATTAGCTAAACCCAGCTCCAATGACAGCTACAAGTTCTGGGTTTTATGAATGAACTGCACCTAAACATCTTTTAGCCCCCTTCTTATTTAATTGTATTCCTCATAATTACACAGCATGGCTAGACATTTATGGTATTTTAAGGGATGGTTTTCAATTCAGTCATGTGGACCCAGACTTCATTTTGCAGTGGAATAATAGACTTGATTACAGAAGTCTGGGCTGGAACCTAAGTTTAACAATTCTACATTTTTAATAGTGTCAAATTATTGTATCCTCAGAATAAATGGGATGATTTAAAATGATTTATAGGGTAGGTTTCCCAGCTAGTAGCAAAATACATGTTTGCTTGTGCTGGAAAGTGGATTGTGTTCAGCATTTCAGGTGGGAGTAATACTAGTGACCTTCACGTTGAATAGTACTTCTGGTAAAAAGCTTCTCCTGGACACCAAGTAGGAAGAAATAAAGAAGCTGGAACAGAATGAAAACTTTATGGCGCAGTTTCCTAACCACAGTACCTTGTATGAAAGCCCTAAGATCAAGTATTTGTTTAGAACATTATATCTCCTTCAGTGATTAGACAAAAAGTCATTACACGGCTGTTTTGAGGAAGCCCAGTCATAGCACGGGAGTCCTCAGCTGACATTAGAACTGTGTGTGATGGCATTTCGCTTTACAAAGGAAAGATCAACTTGCAGAATGTGGACAGATACAGCATCTCAAATTCCTTTCTGAATACTGCATGCTAGTTCCACAGAGCTGCAAGGACGAGATTCTGAGTTGAAAGTAGAACAACAACTTGAGGAGCTTATTTCAAAGCATAGTTTTTCTGAGGCCAGTAGACAGGGATCCTCTACTCCAGCACCTCTACCCTGAGAAACATATCCTAGGACCTAGTCTATACACGGTTCTCACACTGTTTCTTAGATTTACTCTGCAGTGCTGATATCAGATATAACACCATGTGTTATTCCAAAGTGCCTTACTAGGTCAGTAAATGTAGGTGATCATTCTTAAAACAAGCAGTGTAACCATAGGTAGTAAAATATTGAATTCAGCTGAATTCTACAGTCTTATTACTCTCCCACTGTATGAGAGGCAGATCTGGATGAAAGAAATCTGGATCTGACTTTACCTAGACAAGACAGTGGTAGGTGCTTATTGTTGGAGAACAGTTTTAGTGGAATTGGTGGAGGCAGCAATCTATTGAGATACACCTACCTATTGCTACAACTGTTTTAGTCTCTGCATTCTACTGGATGTATCAGTGCTAGATATTTCTGATAGCTATTGGGGCCTATACTGCCTTTTCTCCTTCATCTTTGGCAACCCATCTTTCCTACCTCTCTAGCACAGGCCTCACAAATCATTATCCCATGACTTTGCATCTCTAAGCTCAACTGCTGCACCATACTCTTAAGGCTACTCTTTAAGGTCACCAGAAGCCTGCTTTCTGAATGGGATAGGTTGTTATGAACACATTCCCTTGCTCCTTCTGATCTCTGCTCTAGCTACCTGTTGATTTGCTGATACAATTTTAGATGTTGCTTACAATCTTCAGAGCCCTGAATGGCCTGTAATTCACCCCATACCATCACAGCAATTAACACAGGACTAGGCAGCATGAACACCTCAGTCAAGACTATATTTTCCAGGACCCAGGCCAGAGCTCTCTCAGGGGAAGGCCTTAGCATTTGAAGCTCACTCCCTCTGGTGGTCCACCAGAGCTTCAATTTGGCAGTCTCTGGGATTAATGTAGGTGCACTTATTCCGCCAGGGCTTTTTGTTAATTTCCCACCCTCTTCTCACAGCCTGGCAGCACAAAGGTAATTTGGGTAGAGCAGTAGCTCATAAGTTACCCCCCCTTTTTTTTGGGAGGGGGGCACCTACAATTCTGTACATGCCTTAACTTTTTGTTAATAGCATCTTGTTGTTCAGATCACAACCCACCCAAACCTTTCCAGGTCCAGTTATTACTCTGAATGCAAAGAAAAGGAGAGATCCACCCCCTCATTTGTGAGTCCCATTACTCAGACTTGGTTCATTAACCCGGACACAAAAGCTACTGATCTAAATATTTGGGAAGCAGCTAAAAATAGTGAGCCAGTCCAGTAGCACATCATCAGAAAAAGGTATGCAAGAAAATACAGAAGACAAGTTTATTGAAATTTCTTGGCCATTCAGGAGTGCCCGTCATCTCTCAAGATCTCCACTATGCAGCTAATATTTTAACTTTCTTGCTTGTGATCCAGACTGTTCAACTATTTCTCTGATGCACCTTGAAACCTTGATCCAACAATGTTCATGCTTCATTTTGACTTCAGTGGGACTATTCACGTACTTATATCCTTTACTGAATCAGGGCCCAAGTGACTTTAGAGTGTTAATTCCACCCACTGCTTTAGCTCTAGCCCTGTATCCCATTAACAGCAGAGTTTTTTTTCCTTCTCTAAATCTTCTTTGGTCACTCAAGTCTGTCTCTCTGCCAGCACATGATTGTCCTTTATAGTATATTTTCTAAAGCTTTGTCAAGTTTAATTTTACAATCCCAATTTTTCTTTTAAACACATCCTGGGAGACTCTCCATTATTAGCTATAGCACTTACATCTTGCTTTTCAGGCCCTGGAAGGCAAGTTATTATGTACTAAAATATTGTACTCAATAAAAGACGGTTATTCACCTTTGTAACTGTTGTTCTTCGAGATGTGTTGCTCATATCCATTCTAATTAGGTGTGCGCGTGCGCTGCGTGCACGGTTGTCGGAAGATTTTTACCCTAGCAACACTTGGTGGGTCGGCAGGGTCAGCGGGGTCGCCCCCTGGAGTGGCGCCGCTATAGCGCCGGATATATACCCCTGCCGACCCAACGGCCCTTCAGTCTCTTCTTGCCGGCTACTCCGACAGTGGGGAAGGAGGGTGAGTTTGGAATGGATATGAGCAACACATCTCGAAGAACAACAGTTACAAAGGTGAGTAACCATCTTTTCTTCTTCGAGAGCTTGCTCATATCGATTCCAATTAGGAGATTCCCAAGCCTTACCTAAGCGGTGGGGTCGGAGTAAGATGTTGCAGAATGCAAAACTGCTGAGCCAAAGCCTGCATCGTCTCTGGACTGCTGAACCAATGTGTAATGTGAGGACAAGGTGTGAATCGATGACCAGGTAGCAGCACAACATACTTCCTGGATGGGGACATGGGCCAGGAAAGCGGCAGATGAGGCTTGCGCCTGAGTAGAATGGGCAGTGAGATGGCTAGCTGGAATGTGAGCCAATTCATAGCATGTTCGGATGCAGGATGTCACCCAAGATGAAATTCTTTTGGAAGAGACCAGCATGCCTTTCATCTGGTCTACCACTGCTACAAAGAGCTGAGGCAAATGTCGGAAGGGTCTGGTCCTCTCGATATAAAAGGCGAGAGCCCTGCAGACATCCAAGGTATGCAGTTGTTCCCGACACGATGAGTGCGGCTTCGGGAAAAAAAAAGACTGGGAGAAAGATGTCTTGATTGACATGAAAGGCAGACACCACCTTAGGGAGGAAAGAGGGGTGCGGTTGCAGCTGTACCTTGTCCTTGTGGAATACTGTATACGGGGGAACAGCTGTCAAAGCCCAAAGCTCCGATACTTGTCTTGCCAAGGTGATAGCGACAAGGAAGGCTGTCTTCCAGGAGAGGTACAGCCAGCGAGCAGGTGGCCAGAGGCTCAAAAGGGGCACCCATAAGCTTGGCTAGCACCAGGTTTAGATCCCAGGTAGGGGTCGGACGTCTGACTTGAGGGTACAACTGCTCCAATCCCTTAAGGAACCTGGAAACTATGGGGTGAGAAAAGATTGAACTGCCACTTTCCCCTGGGTGGAAGGCAGAAATAGCTGCCAAATGCACCTTTACAGAAGAGACCACCAGGCCCTGCTCTTTCAGGGACCATAGGTAATCCAGGACAGTGGGGACAGATACCTGTCTGGGGACTAAGTTATTCTGAGCGCACCAGTAGGAGAAACGCATCCACTTGGCAAGATATGTCGTCCTTGTGGAAGGCTTCCTACTGCCCAAGAGCACCTGTTGAACCGAGGCAGAGCAACGCAACTCAGACTGGCTTAACCACACAGCAGCCATTCCGTGAGATGAAGGGATTGCAGTCCGGATGGTGAAGCCTGCCGAAGTCCTGTGTTATGAGGTCCGGCCAGAGTGGCAGGGGGATCGGGTCTGCCACTGAGAGGTCGAACAACAGGGTGTACCAATGCTGCCTTGGCCATGCTGGAGAAATGAGGATCAGGTGGGCTCTCTCCCTGCAGAGCTTGAGTAGGACTCTGTGGACGAGTGGAAACGGTGGGAAGGCATAAAGTAGGTGCCTCTTCCACAGGATCAGGAATGCATCTGAGAGGGAGCCCGGGGATCGTCCTTGGAAGGAGAAGAACACCTGGCATTTCCTGTTCTCTCGAGAGGCAAAGAGGTCTATGTGGGGAAAGCCCCACCTCCGGAAAACAGAATGGATAACGTCTGGGTGTATCGACCACTCGTGAGATGAAGGACCTGATGAGGTGATCTGCCAGAGTGTTCTGGACTCCTGGGAGAAAAGACTCTACCAAATCGATAGAGTGGGCTACGCAAAAGTCCCAGAGGCGAATGGCTTCTTGGCAAAGGAGGGAGGAACGTGCTCCGCCCTGCATGTTTATGTAAAACATGGCCATTGTGTTGTCCGTGAACACTGATACACAACTGCATGCTAGACAGACTGCTCTCAGCTCCCTCATGTTAATGTGCAGGGCCAGCTCTTGGGGCAACCAGAGGCCTTGAGTGTGAAGGCTCCTGAGGTGGGCACCCCAACCCAGAGATGACGTGTCTGTGGTTAGGGCCACCGAGGGTTGTGGTGGGTGGAATGGCATCCCTGCGCAAACCAGAGAGGGGTCAAACCACCAAGTGAGGGAGTCAAGAACCTTCCTGGGGATAGTGAGCACCGAATCCAGACTGTCTCTGTGTGGACGGTATATTCAAGCCAGCCAGGTTTGGAAGGGACGGAGACATAGCCTCGCGTACTTGGTCACGAAGGTGCAGGAGGCCATGTGACCTATTAGGCCGAAGCAAGTGTGCACCGACGTTGTCGGAAAGGATTGAAGACTTCGAATTATTGAAGCCATCGTTTGAAAACACGACTGGGGGAGGTAGGCTCTGGCCAGATTGGAGTCCAGAACAGCTCCGATGAAGTCTATTCTCTGTGTGGATGTCAGAGTAGACTTTTCTGTGTTGATCATGAGGCCTAGGCTCCCGAAGAGGTCTCTGATGATGCACAGGTGCTGCGATACTTGGACTTCCCAGTCAACTCGAATGAGCCAATTGTTGAGATATGGGTAGACGTGTACTCGACGACGCCGGAGGGAGGCGGCTACTACAGCCATGCATTTGGTGAAGACCCTTGGAGCTGAAGAAAGGCCAAAGGGAAGTACCGTGAACTGAAAGTGTTGGTGGTTGACCACAAAACGGAGGTACCGTCTGTGTAGTGGATAAATGGTGATGTGGAAATAAGCATCCTTCATATCGAGGGCGGCATACCAGTCTCCCGGATCCAGGGATGGGATGATGGTCCCCAGGGATACCATGCGGAACTTCAGGTTTATCAGGAATTTGTTGAGTTCTCGCAGGTCTAGGATCAGTCGTAGACCTCCCTTTGCCTTGGGGATTAAGAAGTAGTGGGAATAGAACCCCTTGCCCCTCATGTCTTCTGGCACCTCCTCTATGGCTCCCAGTTTTAGGAGCGCCTGGACCTCTTGTTAAGAGGACTTGCTCGTGAGACGGGTCCCTGAAAAGGGATAGGTAGGGAGGGTGGCGGGGGCGGGGGTGAAACAAACTGGAGGTGGTATCCCGCTTCCACTGTGCGGAGGACCCAACGATCTGAAGTTAGCTGGGACCAGGCAGGGAGGAAATGGGAGAGGAGGTTGAAAAAAGGAGAGAGAAGGATCTGGTAGGATAACTGGTGGGCTGTCCTCGGGCGTCCCATTAAAAAAGTTTTGCTTGGGCCCCGCTGGTGATTTAGGAGGCACTTGACTTTGGGTTCCTTGAGGACCAGACTGCCTCCGCCTATTCCCCCTGCCACGCCTTCTGGTAGCATCCTGACGCAGCCTAGACTGGTTGTAAGGGCGGTGTGGCTGGGGTCGGAAGGACCTTCATTGGGTCACTGGCGTGTGCAAACCCAGCGAGCACATTATGACCTGGTTGTCTTTCAGACTTTGCAACCTGGCGTCGGTTTTGTCTGAGAAAAGGCCCTGGCCCTTGAAGGGTAAATCCTGAATGGTCTGTTGCAATTCAGGGGGAAGGCCTGAAGTCAGGAGATACGCCTCATTGTCACTCCAGATGCCAGAGTTCTGGCAGCCGAGTCCGCTGCGTCCAGATAGGCCAGGAGGGAGGTTCTTGCTACCTTTTTACCCTCTTTGAGCAGGGCCGTAAACTCTGGACGGGACTCCTGGGGAAGAAGCTCCGTAAACTTCCCCACGGACACCCACGTATTAAAGTTATACCGACTTAGGAGGGCTTGTTGGTTTGCCACCCTAAGTTGGAGGCCCCCAGCTGAGTATATTTTGTGGCCCAGGAGGTTCACGCGTCTAGCCTCCTTCGCCTTAGGAGCTGATGCTTGCTGGCCATGACGCTCCCATTCATTCACCGATTGGACAACCAGAGAGCAGGGCAATGGGTGGGTGTAGAGATATTTGTATAGTGCGGATGAACGGGAGAGCCACTCTAGTGGGTGCATCAGCCGATAAGATGTCCACGACTGGGTCCTCTATTTCAGTAACCTCCTCCACCTGCAAGTTCATATTCTGGGCCACCTGCCTCAAAAGGTCTTGATGGGCTCTGAGATCGATTGGTGAAGGGCCTGAGGATGATGTTCCTGCTACTGCCTCATCAGGTGAGGAGGAGGAGGAGAGGCCCGGGACCAATGGGTCTTGAGGTGGGTCGTGCACTTGAGGGGCGTCATCTGCATCAGGTGGAACCTCGGTGACTGCAGAGGGAATTGGAGCCTAGTCCATGCCCGTAGGGGGAGGGCGGCTCACTGTCACCTCTGGTACCCAGTGTTCTGACAGGGCCGAGTGTTGAGCCACTGATGGGGCACCTTGGGCCTGGTGTCCAGAAGGACAAGAGATGAGGCCCTTGTTCGTGGCTTTGTCCCTGCAGATATTGGCTGGGGATGTCAGATTCCCCCTCCTCATGGTAAGATGCACTGCCAGCCTGAGATGATACTGATGTGTGTCTCGAAGGCCACGGTGGTGCCAAGAGACCCTGGGAGGGTGCCACTGTTCTTGACGTTCGATCCCAGGGTGGTACTGGGGAGCAGTACTGGGAGCTACCGTGAGCGAGACTGGGATCTTCTACCATACCGGTGTCTGGAGGTCAACTGGGATCTCGAGTCCCTTCACCTGGAGCGACTGCAGGATACACGGTACTGAGATCAGTGCCGAGCGCCAGATCGGTACTGGGAGTATCTGTCAGGTGAACGAGATCTTGAACGTCACTGCGACTGGTACCGCGATGGAGAGCGGTGCCGGGACTGTGAGCGGCGCCAGGAGCAGGAATAACGTGATCGAGAGCGTCTGCAAGACCGTGATCTGGAATGACGTCTCTCTGGTGGACCGACGGAAGGAGGCCTTACGAGGGCCGGCTTGCCAATGGATTGAATAACTGGTACCGGTGGTGCCGGGGGTTGAGGACATATCGGCTCCGTCATAGCAATGAGCTCCTTTGCCATAGAGAAGGTCTCCAGCGTAGAAGGGAGAACAAGCTCAACCACAGCCGGAGCCGGGGAGCTGTCTGGCACCGGACTCAATGGCCCTTGTGGGACCGGAATAGACGGTGCCACACCAGGTGGAGCTGCAATCTGCGGTGCCGGCTTCGACGGCGCCACAGCGGATGACGGTGCTCGACGAACCATCTTAGACGAACGCCCCTTCTGCGAGGCCGGAGTCGGAGCACTATGTTGTTTCCCAGTCGGGGAAAGGGAGCAGTGCCGAGGAGTCGGTGCCAGTAGAGGTCGGTGCCGGGACTCCTTCTCGGTACCAGAGTGATCCGGTGCCAAAGGGGGCACTCCTTACCGAGGCAGTGTGTTGGGCGCGCTCGGTACCGATGTTGCAGGACTAAGTGCCAACTCCATGAGGAGCTGCTTCAAACGAAAGTCTCACTCCTTCTTCGTCCTTGGTTTAAATGACTTGCAAATGTGGCACTTGTCAACAAGGTGGGATTCCCCTAGGCACTTGAGGCAGGAGTTGTGGGGATCCTCTATTGGCATCGGCTTCTGGCATGCTGAGCACGGTTTGAATCCCGGTGCCTTGGGCATGGGCCCGCACCGAGGTGGAGGAAAGGGGCTAATCCCCGATCCCCCCCCTTCAGCTATATACACTAACTATGAATAGAAGTACTAACACTAACTATAACTAGAAGAACTCAAACTATAAACACAGTAAAGAGCAAAGAACTACGAGTAGCTAGGGATGTGGAGATCAGCAAAGCCGCGCTCCACAGTTCCAACGACCGTCATGGGCGGTAAGAAGGAACTGAAGGACAGTTGGGTTGGCAGGGGTATATATCCGGCGCTATAGCGGCACCACTCCAGGGGGCGACCCAGCTGACCCACCAAGTGTCGCTAGGGTAAAAATCTTCCGACGAACGTGCACGCAGCGTGCGCACACCTAATTGGAATCGATATTAGCAAGCACTCGAAGAAGAAGAATCGAAATATCAATCTGTCTCTACAAAGCAAATTCTGCCCTCCGATGCATGCATGCAATCCACTCTAATCGAAGGCAGCATTTGTCCTTATATTTGTATTACACCTCACACACATGGATCTTTTCTTTATTTGCTTAGGAAATATTGTTCAAAAAGGTTGAAGTTTTTCAGAAAGTAAGTTTACTCTTTCCAAACTGTCTAAAGATTATAAATAAATGCTTCAGCACAATAAATTTAGCAATTTTGACCCTTCAAAGTACTTACCATACCATCTTTTGCAACATCAACAATGGTCACAAAAGCAAAACACAGGAAATATACTTGAAAAAAAATTTATTAGTCTTTCATACACTGTCTGTCTGGAAAAAATAAACAAATACTTAAGCAATATGGATAAACCACTGTAGTTAATAAAACTTATGCCCTGATCCAGAGAAACACTTGCATCCTGAATGCATGACTATCACATGCTTAAAAGTTCCATGTGTGCAGCGCTTTGCTGGATCAGGGCCTTATTACACAATTGCTACACATCTCATTCATCTGGGCTGCCTGAGTCCCCACCAATTGCTCTTGATGTTCTCTACAGCACAGTCTCCCAATCAACTTAAAATAGCAGAGGGAAAATAATAAGGAATTCATCAGCCCTCTTCCTTCCCTCTCCCAGCCCTTAAGGTTTAAGTCACTCCTTTGAACAGAAATTCCTTCCAGTTCTGCACATTTTTTTTTAAATTTCTTCTTAAATCTTTGTTTTGCTGGCTCATTCATTGTACTTAGCCAATTTTAGCCTAGGTATAATGTTCATAGACTGAAGTTCTTGGAATAATAGTTTACAGGCATATGGAATGCGCAGGGATGACACGTGGCAAGACGACTTGCAATAATGGCACCTAGGGAAACAACAAAAACAAATTCATTGCTGGTTAATACATGAAGCTCTGCTACAATTATCAAATGGTTCTTGTATCCCACTGCATTTAAACAATACATATTCTATTGCCTCCATCTTTGAATGTGCTGAGCACTCTGGCTCTGTACCAGTATTTAAGGACGTGCATATCTGCAAGTCCCTGAATAATCTCATTGAAGCCAACAGGATTACTTAAAGTTAAGCCTGTGCTTTACTGGATTGGGACCTGAGTGCTCAGCATCTTGCAGAACTGTGTGCTATATCCCCCGCCACACACTGGGAATATGGACACTCAAGAGAGAGCATTACATAAACAGTGGTCAAGAAGATTCAAAATCTAAATATTTCTAAACATTTGGCTAGTTGTTCACTTTCCATTTTATTCATTTTCAAAACTGAGAGAGCAGGGAGAAGGGGCCTTCAACCTTTGTTTTCTCATCTGAAATTTCTCCCATTACCAAAGTGCCCCAAATCCATTCATACTAATGTAGGACTATGCTGAATATTTCTCTTTCCTCCAGCCTCCGCAAACAAATAAGGAACCAAAGGAGCGCAGGTTGCAATTAAAACAGGAAATTAGTTAAGCAGCCTTTAAATGTTGCCACCACTGGTGTTTAATGGAATCTCATGATAATTTAGGGAGTTTTTTTTGTTGGCTGTATAATAATTTTTAGTACATTTGTGCAACTGGGCACTTCAAATAAATTAGAATGAAAATGCCCTTTGTTCAATAGCCTAATATCAGACTATCAAGCATTCTATAGCTTATTTTTATTTTACATGGAGATAAGAAACAGCAACATAAAATTTAGTATTTACTCCCTCTAACCTTACACATCATATGAAGAATTGGAAACTCCTCCTCAAATGTCACATTGCTACTTCCTCATGTCTCATTTTTCGATTCATTTGTTCTTGATAATACTTTATAAAGTTTAGAAAGCAATCCACTGAGGAAATTCAATGATTCAGGAATCTGGAAGGGGCTATCAGTCTTTTCAATCTCTAGATGCAGGTTCAAATCCTGTCTCAGATCATTAGATCCTAAACTTCCTATTTGATGGCTGTTTGCTGGTAGACTTATTCCAAAGTCAATGGGAGTTTTGCCAATATTCACAATGGTGAGAATCAATGCTTACTCGTCACTTGATTCTGCTGTCCATGGGCCTGATCCAAAGCCCACTGACATCAACAGGATCAGGCCCAGTGAAGTCAACTGAAGTTTCAAAAACAGCCTCAAGGGGAGATGGATGTAGTAAAGAGGCAGACCACGGGCCAAATCCACACTGCCAGACACTTTTGAATGGGCCCTGAAATCTTTTTATTTACTTATTATCACAATTATTATTATTATTGTTTTTTTGTGGAGTCTGGACCTTGACTATACCTTAACCAAGAAATTTGGACTGTGACAAAAAATAATTGGCTACCTGTAGACTTGATTCAAATTAAATGTAGTGATTTTGTATAAAATTACCAGGGTTCCACTCTTGTTGCTACAGTTTCAGGATCAGAGTGAAAAATCTATAATGCTACAGTTTAAATCTACTCAGCATACACGGATTATATATGAAACAGCATGGATGATAAAATGAACTGATTTGCTACAGGACTCTCTATTCTGAGAGCCAACACCAAAGCCTGCAGTAGTTATTCCATAAAACCATGCCACTTCTTTCCTGTCCTGAACGAGTGATAATAAATAAGGCTACGTTTATGCCATGGAGGTCATGGAAATCACAGGAAGTGTGACTTCCAGAGACAGTTCACCTGAACTGGAACCCATCTTAAACCTGGTGCTTTTCCATTTAGGAGGAGGGGTGGGGATCCAGAGAGACAAAAGATTCCCACCTTGTACCGAAGCTATAAAAGGGGTTGGAACAGAACAAAGGAAACTGCCAGTCATGAGAAATCCCCTAGTTATCACAGGAGCTGGAGCTAACAAGGACTGTACCAGGGGAAAGGATTGGGCCCAGACTAGGAAGGAGTCTAGTCTGTGAAAGAAGCTTATTGGAACAACTCTGAGGGCAAGATTTACCTGTATTCAGTTTCTTAATGTATCAGGCTTAGACTTGAGTGTTCTGTTTTATTTTGATTGGTGACTTACTTTGTTCTGTTGGTTACTACTTGAAACCACTTAAATCCTACTTTTTATACTTAATAAAATCACATTTGTTTATTAATTAACCCAGAGTAAGTGATTAATACGGGGGCGGGGGGAGGCGCAAACAGCTGTGCATATCACTGTATCAGTGTTATAGAAGGTGGACCATTTAGGAGTTTACCCTGTATAGGCATTATACAGAGTAAAATGGATTTATTTGGGGTTTGGATCCCATTGGGAGTGGTATCTGGGTGCTGGAGACAGGAGTACTTGCTGAGCTGTTTTCAGTTACGTCAGCAGCTTTGGGGGCATGGACCAGACCTGGGTCTGTGTTTGTAGCAGGCTAGCGTGTCTGGCTCAACAAGATGGGGTTCTGAAGTCCCACGCTACCAGGGAAAACGGGATCAGAGGTAGTTTCAGCACATCAGGTGACAGTCCCAAGGGGGTCTCTGTGACCGAACCCATCATAGAAAGCATGCATGTTTAGGGATGTGCAGTGCATAACTCAAGATATTTAGAGGGCCAAATTGTGTAAAGAGACAGCTATGCAGTGCAGTGCAAATTACACTCACACAAAGGCTGAATTTAAACCAGAGGCCAACATTTTTTGTGTCCATAGATTTTCAAATACCCAAAATATTGCACCTGCACAATCTCCCAAAATATGTACGGTCTCCTATGTGTCACGAACACCTGCAGAGTAAGGATCAAACCCCTTTGCTGCATTCATCAGAGCACTGTCACTGAACTCTTTGGGACTATGTACAAGAGTAAGGGGAATAGGACCTAGTACTTAATTGGTAACCCATAGTGAATTTTTTTTAAACCTCCACTAGGAGACTCTGAGCTGCAGGGGTCCCTCCTCGCCCACAGAGGAACCAATCCTGCCACTGAGGTCAGTATGTTGTTACTTCCCTCAGGAAAGTACAACCCAGATGAACCACCCTAGATTGGATATACCTATTAGAGGGACACCTTGTATATAACCATTTTTTTCCTGGTGACTAGTGCCCTTCCTGTCATCTACAGAACAATGCATTGCTACAAGCTTTCCCAGAGCAGTGCCTCACTGATGCTTGAGTCTCTGACAAAGAGCAGTTGAAAGGTTCTGAGCTGCTCTAATTACCTAGTTTCTACTGCGTTGCTCATTACAGGTCACTTGCTGCAACTACGGATGGATACAGCTTATTTAATAACTGAAACCACCCATTATTGATTGTTCTCCCTCACCAGGGAGCTTTTTACAGAATTCAGATTGCTTTGAATGTCAGTTCCTCTCTCTGGGAGAAACTTCATCTACAGTTTACAAACTTTAAATTTTGCAACAAAGTTGAACAAAAAGGGTTTGATTGTTTAACAAACTCCTAATTTAAAGGGTTAAAAGCTCATTTTTTTTTTACCCTCACTAACAGGAGGTTCAATGATTTACATTATGTAGCCTTTCTGATTCCTCCCACCTCCTCCAACTCCTTCAAGGACCCATGTTGCAGCCGTCATTTTTGTTAAAACTGGCCATGTCTGCATCTGAAGCTGTACAAAGCAGAGCCTTACACAGGTGGAAGGAGTTGCTGTTGAGAAACATAAGGCGTTCTCCTGCCGCTCAGAAGTAGATTACACTCTTGGCCCATCCATTGCCCGTGGAGCCAGAGCCTAGCATTGGAAAATGAACCCAGGTTTCATGTCCAGCGGTCACAGCACTTATCACACGTTCATGAGTCTGGCCCAAATATATATTTTTGGTATCACGACAGAACTGCAAAGAGCACACTTAGCATTCACATGCAGAGCAATGCCTGTCTACACAGCTGCTTAACAGGAGAGATTCAAGTCACAAACAATGATTTAGTCTTTCCTCATAGGACTCCACATAAAACTAGAATTAAGCAATTATAAAGCGCTAAACAATCCAAATACGGTCTTCTTCTAAGGCCTGACATCTTCAATAGCCATAGGCTGAGTCATATAACAAAAGAACAACTAGGAATCCAAACAGTTTAAACAACATTAACAGTAAGAAAACCAACAGGTGGTGTCCTGCTGCTAGGTAGCTCTGCTGTTATTTATTTGTATTGCAGCAGCACCAAGATGCCTGAACCAGGGATCAAAGCCCTATTATATGTGACATCCCTCCCCCTCCCCCCCACACTCACATGGGTGTGCGCGTGCGCACACACACACACACTCTCTCTCTCTCTCTCTCTCTCTCAAAAAAAAAAAAAAAAAATCACTGATCATTGAGGGATGTTCAGAGCAGGCTTTATGCTCCTTTCAGGAAACATGGGTGTTTAACAACCTCGATCCTCAGACTATCCACCTAGACTTCAGCTATATGAGCACAAGGGTCGAGGAAAATGAAGAGAATCTGGGATAACAGTGATGACATAATTTTACCTGCAGAGAAATTTTTTTTTTCTAAGAAGGCATTTGGTTAAAGGAAGACTGACAGATGGTCATGTTCAAATAAGGAAGCTCCATCCTTGCTGGGCTAGTCATGCTCTGCCTTTTCCCAATAATCAGTGCTTCTTTCTAATATCTCCAACAGGTGTACCTTGTCTTGTATTTCATAGTGAAAGGAAGTACTTATCAGGGCGCTCTGTACAGGAGCCAGGGGGGGAGGCAAAGCACAGATGGTGGCAATGTGGGAAATTCAGTAATCAGGGGGAGATTCCACAGCCAGAGAAGTACAACAAATAGAAGATGGCGATCACTGTGCTCATCTCCCCATCCCTCTCTTCTGCACTGCAAGACTCGCAGGAAATTATGAAGGTTTGAGTCTGTGGTGAACCTGATCTCAACTATTCGGTAATCTATGGCTGAGATTCAGGGACATTGATAAAGCTGGTCCTCCCTTTTCTAAAAGGTAAATCATTCATTGACAATACAGATGATATGTGCAATCAGGTCTTTGTCTCTATTCCTGTATCCAGTTAAAGAGCTTTTTTTGTTTCTCTAAAGTTTACACTTGGAGGATTTTCTAGTAGGTGCTGGAAGTTCTCCAGAGAAGAAAGTAAAGTAATTTTCCTATGCCAAGCATAGGGGAGAGTCCAATTCCCCTTTAAATGATTTCTGTCCTGCAAAGACATCATCCATCAGCTTTACAGACACTACAAAGACTCAAGGAAAAACCTAAGCCAGCAGAACTCATTAGACAGTCTGAGAACATTTGCTTTTTAAAAAAAACAAAAAACAAACAAAACCATACATACAGATCTCTCTGTCGTATTGAGATAAATCTCTGTAGTATTAGAACAGCAGCAGACATGGGGCCTGATATTTCTAGTGCAGGATGCAAGTAACTCCCACTGTTTTAAATAAAAGAGTCGCTTTTATCCTACGGCAGGAGAATAGAGCCCCTTGAATTTTACTACTAATGCATTCCTGTGTGCTCTTAATTGTTATTTCCTGTCCTTCACTGCCCCTGGAATGGCCACAGGGGCAATCACTAAAACACCTGTGCCCCTGGAGTTTATTCTGGTTCCAGAACAAAATTTGGCCCAGAGACACCAGGAGAGTGGTAAACTCTGTTCTCTAGCAAGGACAAGCACGTGGCAATGGGAGACTAAAGCAATACTAACATCTCCAAAAGATCTGTGCGGTACTGAATTGGTACAGCACAGATCAGAGATTCAGAGTTGAGCTCAGGCTCTTCCTGGTCCTCCAACTCAAAAGAAAAAACATTCTCTACAAATGAACAAAACAAATATGCACCCATCTACTCCCAGCTGGTGTGTTAGGTGGAGAAATGGCTTTAGAGAAGAGAATCCTACAGACTTTGCTCCTGTAAAAGGAAATCAGAAAGTCTATTGCTCGTGAGAACATACAGGAAGTATTATGGGCTAATGGGAACTGGAGTAGGTCAGAGAACATAGGTAGAATTACAGTACACAACCCCCCCCAGCCCCCCAGTCTCAGCAACTAAGAACACCCATCTACTAATGGTGCCCTTTGTGTATTTTGTAACTTGCAGAAAAAACAATATGGTAGTAAAGATTTTTTTTTTCTATTCTGTAGTAAAATTAAGTATGAAAGGACTCTACACGCTTCTGAAAATCTTACTGAAAGAATAGCAGTCTTTAAAAAGTATATATGACTGCCTTAGAAATGTATGGTCCTGTGTGGTTTTTTTTTTGGTAAAAATCTCACCACTCTCCCTTAACAAAGATAAAAGTTAATTCAGTTAAGTATGAAATGTGCTAGCCTGATAACTTGGAGGACTGATGGCGGCCATTAATTTTCACAGCTAGCTATAGAAGAGGTACAGCGAGTGGCAGCACAAGCTTCCCAACAGTTCACTGCCAATGACTTAGAGCTTGTCTACACAGTGAAGCGAAGTGCACCAGAGGGGTGTGATCTGTAGAGCACTAACATGTTGCGTTCTAACTGCCCCATGTAGTCCCAGCTGGCGTGCTCTAGTTCAAGCTGATGTAATTCCATTTCAAACAGGATGACATTAATCTCAACTGGGTACCATTTAAAGCACTCCAGTGGGGTCTACACAGGTTGGCTACAGCACAACATGTTAGAGCGCTAGAGATCACATCCTTCAGTGCACTTTGCCATGCTGGGTAGACAAGCTCTCAGAGACAATTAACTAAGCCCTGGTCTATACTCAAAATTGCACCATTTTAACTAAAGATGTGATTTTAAACCAATTTATTTAAATCCATGCAATTGTATGTGTGGACATTTAAATTAGTTTTAAGTGTCAGTCAATTTATCTTAAGCTGGTTTGTAAATGACCTAAGCTAAGTGATTTAAGACACAAACCTATCAAACAGCCTGTCCCCAGTAGGAGAGTTGCAACAACTGAATTAAGTCGGTTGAGTTAAATTGGCACACAAACTCTATGTAGAAAAGCCCCTAGAGCAGAGGTGGGCAAACTATGGCCTGCAGGCTGGCTGTCCTGGCTGGCCCCCGGGCTCCTGGCCTATGAGGCTAACTCCCGGCTCCTCCCCTGCTGTTCCCCCTCCCCCACAGCCTCAGCTTGCTCGCTCCACCACAGGCGCAACGCTCTGGGCAGTGAGGCTGTGAACTCCTGGGGCAGTGCAGCTGCAGAGCTCGGCCTGATCTGGTGCTCTGTGCTGTGTGGTGGTGGCGGCGTGGCCCAGCTCCAGCCGGGCAGTGTGGCTGTAGTGCCGCCAGCCACCAGTGTTCCAGGCAGCATGGTAAGGGGGCAAGGAGCAGGGGGGGGGTTTGGATAGAGGACAGGGGAATTTCGGGAGGTGGTCAGGGGGCAGGGGTATGGATGAGGTCGAGGTGGTCAGGGGGGAACAGGGGGTTCAATGGGGGCAGGGGTCCTGGGGGGGCAGTCAGGAAGGAGGGGAGGGTTGGATGGGGTGGCGGGGGGCAGTCAGGGGACAGGGATGGGGCGGTTGGATGGGGCATGAGTCCCAGGGGGAGGGGACAGATAGGGGATGGGGGCTGGGCCACGACCTTCTCCCCCTAACCGGCCCTCCATACAATTTATGAAACCCGATGCAGCCCTCAGGCCAAAAAGTTTGCCCGTCTCGCTCTAGAGAATGTACTCCCCTCTCACTCAGTTTCCATGTTAAATTCCATGTCCTGTCTCAGGCTTCCAAAAGGTACCAACTGTGGCTGAGTTTTGGGACATGGAAATTTGTTCCCACTTTGAGAAATGGACCACAAAAGCCAGATTTTGTTTTGCCTTGATCCCTCAACTTCAGTTAGGACAGAATTTGGCCTAGAGATTACACTAACATTTCCCACTTTGTGTGATAACTGCACTACCAAGTCAGAAGGAACCAGTGCCTTAATAGTGAAAAGCTCTATTTCCTGTTACCAATCTCATGACCATTCAGAGTGCATCCCCCTTATGCCTACCCGGTCATTGATGTAGATTAATTAAAATGTATGGAAATGTTAACTAATGTTTGCAAAGCACTTTGAAGACGAAAAGCACTACACAAGTGTTAAGTATTACTCTGTAGCTGTGTTTACTGTGTTAATCAGTTTGCTTTACATAACTTAAAGATTCAATGGCTTTCTTTAAAGTGGACATACAGAATATAATACTGCATGTGCAAAATAAGAGGGAAAGAGATCAGGATGTAAACCCACTAATAGGAAAACATTAAAATGAGTCAACTTACCAGCCAGAATATCCCAGCAAGCCACACTGTCCACAGACATCCACTTCAAAGGCATCACTAGAAATCATCAGTCTCTCCAGCAAAAGCATGCTGGCTCCATAACCTATTAAACAATCTCGTTCCATTTCTCCAAGACGTAAACCACCATCACGCGATCGGCCTTCAGTGGGTTGCCTTTGAAATAAGCAATTTAAAGAATATAATAAATATTTCTAGAACATATGCCCTCAAATTTTAGGAATGTATTCCCTAAGGAATAGTACCGATAGGCTTAAATCGGAGGTCTACAACCACAGGGCAAATCCTGCAAACCTTTATATATGCAAGTAGTCCTTACTCATTCAGGAGTAATATGCAGTAGTTACATGAGTAAGGATTGCAAAATCTGGATCATAATTCTTTTGCTCACAGATTTAGTGGAATAAATGCAAAATAACATGAGTTTTCCTTAGCCAAGGATACAGTTATAACTATATATGTGGATGCAAAATTAGTAAACATTATGTTTACAGAGCATTCAAAGTACTGAAGTTTTATTATCCAGCTAAATAAAACAGGAGCCAAAACAGACATTGTGTTTTTAATTGGACATATATTCTAGCTAATAGGATCTAGGGAAAAAAGCTTCAAACCTCTGATAAAATTTTAAATGAGTCATTTGATACATGTAGAAACGAAAAAAAGAACCTACTGGATAAACGAGATGTTTGTTTTAGTTTGACATTTTTTACAAGTAAAAAATACTGTAAAAGGACATTTAAAGTTTCTTTCACTTTAAAATACAAATTAAAAGGAAGCACCTATGCTTCGGGTGCCCCTTGACATATTTTAAAAGCTGTGTTATACAAACTGCTATTCCAGGAATCCCCTTTTGCCCAATCTTTAATATAAGTCATAATACAACAGTGAGAAATATTATGATCTCCCACCAGTGTCCTATTGGTCTCTCTCAGCTAGTAAAATACAGGAGGCTTTGCAACACGCCCGTCAATGTTTGCAAATAAACATCAATAAACTAGGACTATTTAGGTCCAGGACAGCAAGTTCCAAAGCTGAAGGGCCCTTGAAGAAAGAGAGAGCAGCAAGCCAGGCTCTTTCGTGTGTGTAGTAAAAGATTATTTAACTGGAAATAATTTAAAAAGACTTTTCTTAACATGTATGCAGTTTGTCTAAGCAGAAATGCAAAACATATATAGATTTGTCAGTTCAGTGTTGCCATCTCATGATTTCATCATGAACCTCATGATATTGGGCATTTTACTTAGACCCAGCTCCTGAAGACAAGTGATTATGGGAAAATCTCAGCTTTTGTTTATAAAAATAGTAAGTTTCCGCCCCTTGTGGTTGTGGAGAAATGCTTGAAAATGTGATTCAAGTGCATACTAAAAGGCTCTGAAACCAGACTGCCAATCAAAATGCAAAACTGGCTAAAAAGGTTTTTTTTTTTAAATGAATCTAAATTTTGGAACACTTGAGGTTGGCAATACTGCAGTCTTTGATACGCACATACTAGCACACTGCAGCAATATTTGAGTTGCAAACAGCAGTTGAATGACAAAAAAGCAACTTAAAAAAACCGTAATGGACACATTTAAAAATATCACAATGTATTAAAGAAAATAATTTCCATGCATTGCCTAAATCATTACAGGATCCCTTTAAGTAATTAAAGACAGGCTGCATTTTACCCTAAAAAATACTCATTTCTGAATCTTTTATCTTGACTCTTGGTTTTCCACTCCATGAAGGTAACTCTCTTGCATGCAGTTTTAATATAGTCTGTTTTGTCCTGGGTACTTTGCTAACCAGAATAAGCCACATAAAATATTTTAGAAGATAAAAGGATTTTAAAAGTTTAGGGATGGATACAAAACGGCCATTGAAATCATTGGAAGTTTCTACTTCAATGAGCCATGGATCAGACCTTTAAACACCAAGGGATAAGAAGAATTGTTTATGGTGGTCTTAAAGCACAGGTTTACCTGGGTGGTGGAGCTGGATATCTGGATGCTTTGCATCACTGGAGTGGCATAAAGCAGATAGTGTGTACTAGCAAATCGGGCCTGCAACTTTTGTAATATACATATTTTGTGTATAATAATTCAAACTATTATTTCCATAGTAAAGTTGCAATTTTAGAGTGAAAAATGGTTCCAAAATTAATGGTCTCAATATCTAATTATCCTGCTTAATAACTACAAAAAGTTATCTGAGTTACTACATTCAACGGATCTTGTCAAGGTTTAAGCTATTTTACTTTTCGAAGAAGTCTTTCCTTCTTTCTCTCACCACCTTGGGAACATAAAGCTAATCTGTTTGCAATTCAAATTTGTCCTTCTATTCCTGTAACTGGTTTCATTTTCTTCCTTGTTGTGACAATCGGAAGAATCTGTTTACAGTTTAACATCCTAGTTCTCACACATGGATGGTGGCATCTTCATTGCTCAGATGCCGCTTTAATGACTGATCCTGGAGCTTATCCGGCAAGGCTGTGAGGGCGAGATTTTAAAAGGTATCTGAACAAAGACGCACCTTAAGTTGCACACAGGCACCTAAGTACTTTTGAAAAATCTCACTAGGCACTTATCTGCATCTTTTATGTGCCTACCTACCTTTGAAAATCTGCCTCTGAGAACCCACAACTCCCCTTCCAGTTAATGGAATAATGAGATTCTGGAAAAACTATGTGCACTCTTTCGTTTTCAGTCCTTAAAAAGCTATGGTCTTTAAAGATACAGAGTAAAGCACCTAAGTCCCCCATTTTCAAAACTGGCACAGCTGCCTAAGTCTCACTGAAAGTCAATGGGACTTAGGTCCTTTAGCAAATTTTACCCAGAGAGTGGGGTTTTCAAAACCTCGTAAGTGAGCTAGCAGCACAAGGCCTACACGACATCAATGTGACTTGTTCTCTGCACTCACTGAGGTGCTTCTGAAATCTCCCCTCCCCTTTAAGTGTTCTTTAATATTATAAAATATTTATTTATGAAAGGTTTGCGCATTCCTTCTCTCTTTCATTCACCCAGCCACCTCAGCTGTTGTCCCTAGCAACTACTTCCTTTCTGCATTCTAAACAGAGGCTCAAGAGACCCAAAACATGGAAGCTTGAAAAACAGAAAACATTTCAAATTTCAAAACACAAAAAAGACAAAACACAGATAAAACCAGAAAGCACCAAAAGCACTGAAAGTAAAAACCACATCCTTGGATGAAAAACTGGGGCCAGTTGATCCTGATATTGTTTATTTAACTATTGCTGTTAACTACTTGATTATTCCAGTTCTAACGCCAATGTTTATTTTCTTTAAAACCTCAACCCAGATCAACAATTTAATGGCACTATTCTACATTATTCAGAAGACTGAGCTCAATTTCTTGCCCTGATTCTTGCTTCCTAGGCCAGCAGAGGAAAAGGTACTCAACCCCTGGGGATGAAAGTATGTCTCACCCTGCTCAACAGTGATCCCACTCATACCTATTAAACAACAGTGCTAGCTGGCTGAATCGCTGGGCCTCAAGGGTGGGGATGTTATCAAAAGGACCTTCATATGTCTGACAGGAAGAGAGGGGACACTGTGCTCCAAGGCCTTGGGGAGTGGAGGGAAACATTGACCAGTATTACCAAATTATTTTCTTACAATGCACTATGAAACTGGCATGTCTGATTATTTCAAAATGCAAGCAGGCAACAAGCTAGGACTGAGTTGTTCACTCTGATAATTTTGTGTGTGTATGGGGGGGGGGGGGAGGCACGTGCACAAGAGGAGAAAATAACCAGCAGAGGAGCCAACACCGATTTCCTGAATAGAAAAGTAAATGTAGTTACGTAATATATGGAGCTGACCGGGCAACAGGATTCTAGCTTCCTTTTTGATGCTGCCTGCAAGTTTTATTTGGGGCCTTTGACATCTATGTCTCAGAGGTGGAGACTCATGAACCCCAAACATTTTACTATAGAGCAAAGAGGATAGGATGAGGCTAAAATTAGGGACACTGCCTAACCCTTGAAGCCTTTATATTCATATACCAGCTACTGTCAGCAGGAGCGGCTCTAGCTTTTTTAAAAGCAGCAAAAAGAGTCCTGTGGCACCTTATAGACTAACAGACGTTTTGGAGCATGAGCTTTCATGGGTAAATACCCACTTCGTTGGATGCATGTAGTGGAAAATTCCAGGGGCAGGTGTATATATATGCAAGCAAGAAGCAGGCTAGAGATAATGAGGTTAGTTCAAATCAGGGAGGATGAGGCCCTGTTCTAGCAGTTGAGGTGTGAAAACCAAGGGAGGAGAAACTGGTTTTGTAGTTGGCAAGTCATTCACAGTCTTTGTTTAATCCTGAGCTGATGGTGTCAAATTTCAGATGAACTGAAGCTCAGCAGTTTCTCTTTGAAGTCTGGTCCTGAAGTTTTTTTGCTGCAGGATGGCTACCTTAAGATCTGCTATAGTGCGGCCAGGGAGGTTGAAGTGTTCTCCTACAGGTTTTTGTATATTGCCATTCCTAACATCTGATTGTGTCCATTTATCCTTTTCCGTAGAGACTGTCCAGTTTGGCCGATGTACATAGAGAGGCATTGCTGGCATATGATGGTGTACATTACATTGGTGGACGTGCAGGTGAATGAACCGGTGATTTTTTGCCACCCCAAGCACAGCAGGCAGGCTGCCTTTGGTGGCTTGCCTGTGGGAGGTCCGCCGGTCCCGCAGATTCGTTGTACCCGCCACTGAATTCCTGATGAATCCGCGGGACTGGCAGACCTCCTGCAGGCGTGCTGCCGAAGGCTGCCTGACTGTCACCCTCGCAAGGACTGGTAGGCTGCCCCCCATGGCTTGCTGCCCCAGGCATGCGCTTGGAGCCGCCGCTGGCTGTCAGGTCTCTTTCTTTTCAGTGACATTTTGCTCTCACAGACACAGCTTTCTGAAACTGACCAATTTAGTCTAACAGGGGGAAAAGGGTCTGATTCCAAGTCAGCTTTGCTCCTCTGGCACAACAGAACTTTCTATGATGAGAGTGAAGCTAACCTGTGCAGGAGAGAGCTTTCTCAGGGGTCACTCAGACCTTGAAAAGAGCTCTCCCAGGAATTAAGGACCTTCTCACCTTCTGCTCCATTGGCAAGGTGCACTTCTGTGACTTTGCCTTTTCTATCAGAAACATATAGCTCTGTCTCTCTCTCTTTTTTTAAGCCAAACACTAAAACAAGACACTCCCCTGCACACACACCTCTCCTGGGGAAAAGATAAGAGGAGAAACGTGTGACAGATGTTAGTCACATTGCTTAATGCACTACTGGAAGGCCCTCAAATACTACAATGATAGTGTAAAAACCTATATAGAACAGAATAGCAGATTAAATTCAGATGCAAGATAATACATATGAGAATAAATAAGTATTAGGATTATCCATATACATATATACAGATTCTACTTCAACTAACCACTCATGGGGAAAAAACAACAACTAGATATCAAGGAGGTAAATGAACACATCAGCTCAATGCATAGCAACAGTAAAAAAGCAAAACCTGATGTTTAAGGCAATGAGACTGGACAGATGTGTGTGGGCATCACTTAATCTGCAGAATCTTTAGTACTAGTGATGTTCAAGAAGGAAAGAATCCAGCTTTGACTCTCAGCTCCCAGGTGGAGTTTTCCACAGTTGTAAAGAGAGAGTTTTACAAAGCAAAACTAAGCACATTTGATATGAAAATGATTGAGACAATAACCAGTGAACCCCACAATAAAATGTCATTTTTATAGGAGTACTATTCAAGGCAGAGTCACATATTAAGATACAATTAGTTCACTCTGTCCTCTGTGAAATGCAACGGATGAAAAAACAAACATGAAAGTCTGGAACTCATTCTCTTAGTGGAGGTGATGGTAATAAGAAAGGATGAATTAGTGGAGAAAAAGAGTTTCTAAGGCTGGTGGTCATAAGGCAGCTTAAACAGAACAATCTGCTAGTTTCCTCAAAGGCAAGGGGAAAGCCAGATAAAAGCAGACATGGACTATTATGCAGATATGTGAGGGGAGGTTATAAAGCGGATAGTGATGAATTGCTGTCATTCCTTAACAAGAACGGATCAAAATGTAATGGTGCTAAGATTTAGGTGGGTGCATATAAGTACCAAGGCAGGGCTAATTAGGTAAATAGGGTTCCAGAAGACATTTTAGAATCATCTTCGCTAGTGATATTCAAGACGACTGGACTCAGCTGTCTCACAGGATTTAGGAATCATGCAAGCAATCTTACTACGATGCAGCGAGATGGACAAGGTAATCCACCAGAGGTCACTTCCAAGCAAAGTGATTCAGTGATACAAGGTTTGATGGATCCTCTTGGCCTATCAACTTGAAAGCAGCACGAGCAGCCATATGGACTATAGCTGAAGGGGATGAGTCTTTGTTTGGCCTCAAGAGCACAAAGCCAGATAAATCCAATTAAAGTAAAAGATTTCAGAGTCCTTGAACACGTAGATCATGGGTCTCAAACATGCGGCCCGCAGAGTTATTTCCTGCGGCCACCAAGCTCCCCACCCCAGAGTGTGCCACATCCCCGCTCCTCTGCTTACCTCCAGGCACTTCTCACCGCCAAACAGCTGTTTGGCAGTGCTTAGCACTTTCCAGAAGGGAGGAGGGAGGAGTGGGGAACCACGTGCTCAGGGGAGGAGGTGGGGATTTGGGGAAGGGGTTGGAAGAGGCGGGGCAGGGCCACATGGAAGAGGTGAAGTGGGAGCAGGGCCGGGACGGCACGGGGTGGGAGGCTTTTGTACTTTTAAATGAAAAGGTGTCAGTGATGCAGCCCTCAGACTGATGTACTAGTCCTCATATGGCCCTCGTGGTGATTTGAATTTGAGATCCCGGATGTAGATGGAGGTAGTAAATCTCTGGAAGTATACTGCAATACAGACATGTTTTTTCAAGCACATCCTCTGACTCCTAAACTTGAAACTAAAGACACCAATGTTGACCATTTTTGCTCCTGATGTAGCTGGGTAGTGTAGACTTGCCCATGTTTATTCAAGGGGAAAGCCAGATGAAAGCAAACGTGACTGGAGAATTCATATTTACTGCAATGATAGCCGCACCACGGGAACTGAGGCAGCTTTATCAGATCTTTAATGAAACAGCTCAAAATGGAGACTTATCACAGACTTCTTTGTAAGTTTTGACACTGATGAATTGCAGAGTGTGCTGAAATTGCCAACAAGCACCATGTTGAATAATAACAGAAAGGTCACTGATTAGTAAATGCCATCTTGGGGTAGAGATCTTTCTTGGCCATACCACAGGGACTGGGGTTGGGTGGGAGGGGGACAGAGAGAGGGGTGTTTACATTAAATTGTAGCCAATCCATTCATTTCATATTAAAGGGCAAAAGTTGGTGTCACAACATTAATTGTACTATGTAAAAATACCAGTGATTGCTCCAATATCAAAGCAAGTTTTTCTTCCTTTCACACACTGTGTTGTGAGCACACTACAATTAAATCAAAAACAGAAGAAAAAAGCTTTTAAAATGGCAATGAGGACTGAAACAAAAAGGGAGAACAATGCTCTTAAACAACCCCTTAGGTCTACGTATCTGATGTTAAAAACATCACCCAGTGATTCACGTCTACAGTTCCCCAGACGCAGCGGAATTAGTTAAGAACAGAGTAGAAGCCTCAACTTGAATTTTATGAAGCACTCTTTGGATTTCCAAACTAACTTCCTCCTATCACAGTATCACAAGAGTTTTGGTTTTTTTTCCACAATTAATATTAAACAAGGAACATAAAATATGTTAACTACTAAGCGACAAACCACCTTAATCTTTTATCGGCTTAGTGAACTTAGCACATTTCTGATTATACAGCAAGTACTCTGCACGCTTTCTTCAACAATACCTGGTAAGGACAGCTCTAGGGCCTCGAGCTCTGGCATGCATCTTATCCAACACCATATGCTTTAGTTTCTGATAATACACAGGACCAAAATAGATATATGCTTCCAAGGGTTCTCTAAAGGAATAAAAACAACAAACACAATCTTCTTGGTCAGCTCATTTTTACCTGAAGATATGAAACAGTCTACTAGATAGGAACAGCAGCAAAGCAATTTGAAATAACCCAGGAGTCATGAATTATTTAAAAAATGCATCTGGACTTTTAGGATAATCTGCAATGGAGTCATGAATAAACTTCTAGAGAAGAGTTTGGTAGTGCGTCCTCATAACAGTACAGTGTATTACTGTACATTCATGTGGAGAATAAGGCTTGGAATCTGCAACTGATAGCATGGTGGCAGACTGCTGTACGTGTGCAGAGCCCATCTGACTTCAGTGAGGCTGTGTGGGTGCTATCAGTCGCAAGCTAAGACTCACTGTTTGAGAGAAGTGGAACTGTGATTTAAGATATTATTCACATCATTTAAATTTGTATCATTCATACAGCTTATGTTATCAATAGAAAGAAATGCATGCAGAATGTATACCTAATTTAGGAATCAAGGAGTAAATAGAGAACTTATATCTAGGTGTCTCTTGAATTAATTTATATTCTAATTACCTTGCCAATTAACTTATTCCATATGTTGATTGGGAGGGGAGGGATAGTTCAGTGGTTTGAGCATTGGCCTGCTAAACCCAGGGTTGTGAGTTCAATTCTTGAGGGGGCCATTTAGGGGTCTGGGGCAAAAGATCTGCCTGGGGATTGGTCCTGCTTTGAGCAGGGGGTTGGACTAGATGACCTCCTAGGGTCCCTTCCAACCCTGATATTCTATGATTATCCTTTCCATTGAATACATTTGATTTGTTTCTGGAGGAGTGGGGGGAGGCTGGGAGGAATAGTGAAAAAGCAGGAAAGTGGGATTAAGAGACCTTTTTAAAAGGGCAAGCATGTTGGGCCATATGTTTTCCTGTTCCTAAACTATATCATGTTCTTTGAACTCCTTGTCTCTGAAGACAGTCTTATCAACACAGTTACAGATCAGATAACTACGTTAGAGTGAATCACTGTATAATCAGCAAAAAAAAGCACATGCAGATATAGCCTAAGGATCAGACACCTGCCTCCAATTCCATATTTTACAGTATTATTGTAGCAAACCTGACATTACAAATATATTCTAAGAGCACATAAAAATTGCTGCTAATTTTTTTAAAAAGAAAAATTACTTTAAAATTGCTCTTTCCTCACTCCTACTCTGAAACGCCTAAATTTTTGCAGCAGATTCTTACCCAGTGATGCCAGATGTTACGTAGTCCTTCCCTAAGTAGTTATATCCATGGCGAATGAGATCTTCACACACATCCTTAACTTTGCTACCTCCAAAAGCTGTTCCATAGTGAAATCTGCCATCCAGGACACCAGCTTTCCCTGCCAAGAGCTCAATTAACTTTCCCACCTGCGCAATGGAAAACACGATAAAGTTACAAAAGGAAGAGTACTTCCTTGATATACATGTTACACCTCTGAAACACCTCCTTGAGTTTTAAAATGTAGCATCTTAATACAGGACTGACAATTCACTGGCATATGGAGGGGAAGACTTGCAAATTCACTGTCACCTGACTCATCCTCATCATTCACATTTGGAAGGTAAACAGGACCTCTGATCTAGTCCCCACTACCAGAGAACCAAGGAGATTAAGTGTCGGAGATCAGCAGTAGGAGTAGAGGAGAGAAAGATAGTGGTGAGAAAAAAAGAAAACATGGAAGTTAAAAACCAACACGAGAGAAAGGCTGAATAAACAAATAAAGGATCAGATGATAGCCTGACTAGTATGGCAGTGCAAGGGCATAAGGGGGTGCAAAGCGCTTCCATGTAGCAGCTACTTTCATCACGGACAGTAACTCACATGGGGAAATAGGCTCTGTAGAGCTTATACTTCCCTCACCCAGCTGGATGGAATCTTGGCTCTGTCCCCAGTACGTTCAGTGACATAGCTATGTTGGCATGTTGGGGAGAATATGCTGTGCCTGGCATAGACTCAAAGGTTACATCCTGCTGGAGCAGTAGGGAGACCGGACATGAGACTGACTCCTGAGAGCTCCCAAGTCAATATCTCCCCCTCAGCTGCTCCTTATGCAGGGCAGATTGTAATGTCACAGTCTCGCTGAAAAGGAGGAATGTCCTGAAAAAAAAGGATGTATTAGAGTAACAAACACTGAAAGTCATGAAAAATATTTTGAAGTTTAACAAGGGAAGAAAAGACACATGAGCTAGAAGAGATGCATCATGGTACTGAAGGGAGAGTGAACTGAATAGGAAGAGCAAAAGAATAAAACAAGAGAGCAATAATAAGATTATAATTTTACAGGAAGCTGGCTTCCAATTCAGGATCTATTTCATGGTGGTTTAGCAGTTTCTTGCCAAAAAGAAATTTGGAATCTGAAGTTTCCCTTGGTTTTTCTTTCAAAAGTTGACCAGTGCGCCAATTTTCCCCCATGCATTAATAGACACAAAATCTGAGCTTTAAATGGGTAGTTTATTTTCATTCTTTTTTGTTAAATGGTTAATGAAAACCATTTATTTTACAGAGTTAGTCAAATACTCTATTAGGTCTTAATCCTACAAACACTTTAGCACCCAGTTAAACTTTATTGTGTGATGGTACAGAAGTGTTTAGACTCGATTACAATGACTTGAATAAATCCAAGCTTACCAACCCATCAGTGACACAGTCAGAACTATTAATGTTACCCTTGTGTTTCTCTCTCTAGATCTCTTTTGAAGCACACTGATGAAGACCAGAAGAATAGATAGGTAAACTTCCCTTGGAATGAAGAAAACTGATGCGTAGCTTGGACAGTACATGTTAAAACTGTGTTAAGGGAAGAACAGTATCCTCTCTCTCTCTCAAATGACTGAATCACTTGTATGTTTTGCTTTCCTACAAGTCTCAGGCACAGCACCTCATGTGTGGGATGTCCAGAAACTATATCACCATTTACTTTATATATCATATTTAGATATATTATGACATATACAAAGCAGCCCAATGAAGAATCCCAGGGTAGACACCATGTGAAATAATGAAGGCTGGAAGAACATCTTAAATGCAATGCTGCATCCTGTTGTCCAACTTTCACACCTTGTTTACTGTGGTTAATCCACTTCATTGTCCATTTTTGGGACAGTGTCTTTTTAATCATAACATAATTACTAACCGTCATACGCGATGGGAAGCCGTGAGGATTCATAATGATATCTGGACAAATTCCTGTATCACAAAATGGCATGTCCTCCTGAGGTACTATCAACCCACATACCCCTAGAGAAGAGAAAATATTTCAATTCACGAAAAGCGAGACAACATCAGAACTGATACTACCAAACTTTCTTATTGTTCAGCCCCTCTTCTCTCTTTTTCTTATGGGTCACTTTTTAGCAAGAATAAATTCCATTACGATGACAGTCCACACCATCCAAAACAGTGCCCTGGCAGCAGAACCAGCAAAGTTAACACACCCATACATAACTTCAGTGTAATAATTCGCTCATTCACTGAGATAAGGCATTGGAGATGAAAATATTGGTTACATTTCTCAAAAGTGATTAAAGATTTTGGGCACTTAACTTGTGACACCTTAAAAGGGACCTATTTTTCAGAGTGGATGCTGCATGCTTTCTGAAAATCAGACCCCTTTAAGATGTCTTGTTGGACACCGAAAATTACTAGTCTTGGCCAACTTTTGACTGAAGTGAAGCTTTTGAGACAACTGACCCAAAATAACGTGTTTTCTGTTGGTACTTATTTATTGCGCAAAAGACTGTGTACTTGTTGCTTTCTGAAAGCATGATCAAGTCCCAGACACCTTACAGTTTGTTAGACAGATATGGACCCCTCTACACTTAAAAAAAAGTTTCAAAAATGTCAGTCATGATAGTTTAAAGATCATAGGTGGGGTAAGTAGGTTACCAATTCCAAAAGCTAGTCAGATGTGTGAAATTCATTCAAATTGGTTTAAGATACTTCACAAATCTTTCCTCCCCAACCCTGAACATTGTTTCCATACCTAATTCAACAGATTAAAAGACCACCACTATACAGGGCATACAGACTGATGTTGCATCTCAAATCAGGTGCTAAAATGCAAGCACTAAAAACCCTATTCCTTTGAACCAAGTCTAGTGTTTCAGTCAATCTTTTCCAGAAGCCCTCAGAGTGGAAAGAATCTGCAATCTATTTGAGATCAGTCTGGTGCAACTGCCTGAGCACACTTTGGTCAGAAAAGTCCTAGGCGGAGGGGGCTGAGCAAAGACTGAGGGTGCTGGTTACATCTCTAAAAAGACATCCCCCAACCAGCCAGTTCACAGAGGGATATTGGCGTCTGCTCAGGAGGGAGCTCCTCATCCACTGTCCAAACAAGACAAGGATAGGTGCATGGGACAGTAGTTAATAGAATGAGAATGGTAAGTATGGGGGAGGGGAAAAAGGGGAAGACAACTGGAGCTTTTGTATTTTTATGTTTAGTTTGTAATCTAGTACAGACTAATTTTCACCATCTCTTTGCAACAAATCATTAACAATTCTTTCCCCCAGAAAGAGGTGATCATTTGTATTCTAATCTGCTTTCACCAAGAGTTTTTATTAAATCTTCTGCATACTGCACATTCCCCCCCAAATATTTATGGATATATAAATTGTGAGTTTTGCCCCATACCCTTCTAATGTTTTCATAGATTGCATGTGGATTACAGGCACCTGTAAACCAAAAATTCAATTTTAGCTAACTTAAAATTACTTGAGGCTCTGAAAACCCTTTAATATGCCAGGACGGTTCCCATAGCAGACAGCCACTGTGTTGTTTGTTTTGTGTGAAAGTAAATGATAAAAGATCCATGAAATCGACACAGAAAGGCAGAACAGCAGAAAGAACTGAGGGCTCTCCATCATAGCGGCTTCTACCCTCTGCTGACTTGTATAACAATGGAATCTACACATCCAACTGCAGATCTAACACAGCTGTGCATTTCATTAGATGAAGAGCACTAGTGACACAAGTAAATAATTAACTTATTCTGGTCCGCTGACTGTGCTTATGAGACCAGTCATAGCTGACAGATTTTAATACAAGTTAACACAAAGAGAACATAATGAGCTTAGAAGTTAAAACAAAATATTTAGACAGAATCTGATAATCTGAAACTGAGTAGGCCATTTTTAAAGTCCTTATTTCAAAAGGAAGTTCTAAATCTTAATTCTAAATCCAAATTTTAATTTTTTTTTAAAAAAAGTTACAACATTATATATAGTGTACATCTATATTTGCAGAACATGACTGAAGATATTTTCCTACCATAAAATTCTAAGATCATCTCACACAAATAATCCCCAGAAACTTTTTATCTAGTCTTAAAAAAAATCTTAATGGTCTGTATATTGCACGAATTTAATAATGTTAATGATGTATTTAATTTAAAAAACAAATTTTCTGAGGACCTTGGAAAAGCACAGAACACAAAATTCATCATGCAGAAATTATGGTGACATTATGAACCTGTAAATAGGGTGTTTATTTTAAGCCCCAGATTCCATGCCCCAACTCATGAAGAATTCTTGACCCATTGTTTACAGCACAACTGTCTCCTGGCGAAAAGCAAAAACACATTGCAGGGTTAAAATCCCTCAGGGGAAACAAAAACAAAAAAACACTGAAACAGGCAAATTAGCTCTATCCAGTGTAGCCTTTTGGCAATGAAAAATAAAATGAAGTCATCCATCACAATAGCAACACCATTTTGAAATTGGATAATAGAGCATTACCCCAAAAATGTAGGATATAAAACAACCTGCCATGAGGGCAGGGGACTGGACTCGACCTCTCGAGGTCCCTTCCAGTCCTGGAGTCTATGAACCTCAGGATTTAAAGAGCTTTCCCTGTCCAAGTATGAACTAAAATTCACTTTACCTACTGATTTTTTACCATGCCCACTGATAGAAAAAGAACACTCTCAACTAGGGTATAAACTTCCTCTGGGGCATTAAAAAGGAAATAAAATAGTTTTGCCTGAATTCCCTATTCATTATACTTAGGGAGCTAATAGTTTTGCTCATCACCTCAAAACTTCTCTCCATCACATATATATTTTAATGTACACCTCAGAGTCTCATTTAATGTTACTCCCTCCTCCCTTTAAATGCCCCATCTCTTGTGAGAGATGTAGTCTGAGACCGATCTACTTAAAAATGCCGTACTATTATGGGCCACATTCTGCCCTCACCTACATTTTTCAGTTCTCATATTGGGGACAGAGCTGAACATCTATAAAAAGTTCAGGAAATGATTCTGCACGTGAAACTTGTTTTTTATTTAAAAAATATGTGGAGTTACGTTAGGCTCATATTTGTAAGCAGGCAGATTGCCAGATGCTTTCTAGGTCTCTGCCTAGTCACTCAAACTTAAAAAAAACAGCCAAATAAAACAAAAAAAACCCTTTAATTCTGGAACAAACTTTTGCGAGGAATTTGTTGTCAAGATCACACATAATGTAATTAATTTTTTTTAAAAAAAGATGTTACTGAAACAGTCTTATTCCAAATATTTCAATATAGATTTTATAAACTGAACTAACAACATTTTTAAAAATTTAATTAATGAGAAGTACTCTCCTGCTTTGCAATCAAATCTTTTCAAGCAACTTTTCTTCCGAACAGAAGATAACTAGAAGCTGTTCTTCAACTGGTGCCATACTGTGTTCAGACATGTGATAATTTCCTGACTACATATTGGCCCAACCCTGCAAATGGATCCATGTAGGCATAAAGTCAATTTGTATGGACTCTCACTCTGTTCATGGACTGGGTCTCACAATGTGGATCTCTTTGCAAGATCAAGATCTTAAACATACATTGATCTCTTCACTTTTTTATTGAGAGATTTTACTTTTCTACCTACAGAAACTCAAAACTCTAGAATTTGTTACCCTTATGTGTTGCTGTCCTTGCTTGTTAGCAGATGTGAATACCACTCTAAACAGGGGTGGCTCCAGCTTTTTTGCCGCCCCAAGAGGCGAAGGAAAAAAAAAAAAAAGCAGCAATCAGCGGCAGCTCTACTGCGCGGCTTCACTCTTCGACAGCAATTCGGCAGCCAGTCCTTCCCTCCAAGAGGGACTGAGGGACCTGCCACCGGAGACCCTGGATGTATCGCCCCTTTCCATTGGCCGCCCCAAGCACCTGCTTCCTGCGCTGGTGCCTGGAGCCAGCCCTGACTCTAAAACACACTGTTTAACAATCAAAAATATCCAGCAGTAGGGGTAAGTCTCTTTAACAAGCCACCATATGGATACTTTCCATAAATAAAACACACACACACAAAAATTAATTCAAAACAACCTAATATGTAAAAGCCTAATTACTGTCAACAGGCAGCACATTGGAGAGCAAAGAGGACTAACTTAAGTGACTAGAAGTGGCAGCAGAATTACTACTAATTTCTGCTGGAGAGGTGACAAGAAGCCCACTACTGGATGAACTTCTTTAGCTTCTTTACTCTTATACGGTTAGAAAAATAACCTTAATTCCTTAATAGGTGCACTCTGGACTTTTCAGTACTAGATGTGTCCAATGACAGAGTACACAATGGAATTAAAGGGATGGGCTAAACTTCCAATAAGAAGGTTCTTTTCAAATACAATTGCCGTTTTATAGTTACAAAGTATTTTGGGGGAGAACAGATTTATAGACCAATCTGCAAATCGATATATGGTACCAGGCATGTTTGCTTCAAATTTCTCTAATTAGCCATCATGTTTATTACACAACTATATACACAACTCCGGGGGGGGGGGGGGAAGAGTGCTAAATCATATTAGCTTTCTTCAACACCTGAATCATTTACAGATCTATCATATCACTTGCTACATCCCAGTTGACATAGGATAGAAAGAATAGAATTAAAATTAACAGATAAATAATGCATAAGTAAACTTGATTAGCTCGCTTATTAAAAACATCACTCTAAATGAGAGGAGGCGCTAGAAGACAATACAGTTTGTACATGGCTTTCCCATGAGCTGCTGAATGGCTTGATGCGATAAATTTGCATAGTCTGAAGCACACAAAGAGCTGATTAATTGAAACCCTTACAATGCTTCTGGAAGCAGCTATTGTAAAACAATAACCATAGGAACTTTACAAAATACACATGGTTGAATGACTCAAGAGCTTAATAAAATGTGTGTTCAGGATACTCTATAACAGAATAAGATTTTTATTTTGTGCCATAAAATGCGAAACCAGCGTAATTTCAAAGGTTCAGTTGGGGATTTACTGAAAAAGGTCAGAAGGTTACCTGTTTGCTATTTGAGATAAAAAATGCTGTAATTTAGTTCTCTACACAGCAAGTTAAGCAAAGGTTTGGTTAAACAATCAGGAGCTCTAACAGAAGTTCTATGGTATTTCATTTTCTTACACTTAACTTTTAAATATAAAAATGGCAAAAAAAAAAAAAAAAAAGTCCTCCTATTCTAATCCCAAGCAAATGATATCCATCTCAAATCTCTGGAGCTGTCATCTCAATTACATATCAGTAGATCAAGCTTGTTTTTAAAATAAAATTCTGCTTAATACTGCTCCAAACATTTAATATGTATTAGACCAACATACATGTTTATTAGATATAATGCCTACTGTTATGAAACCATGAAGTATCAAATTAAGAGTTATGTATGGGAAAATGCTACAAATTGCCACTTAAAAGCTATAATATTTTATTTCACATGCTCCTCTTATACATACAGAACAAGTATTCTTTAAAACAGAATAGATAAGCAGCATATTTCTTTATTTTGTCCACATTAAAATATTTTCATCATCATCAGTTTACATGTGGACAAAAATATTGTGTCCACAGCAGCTGCTCAAATCAAATCAAATCAGAATTCAATAAAGTAAACCCTAAACAAGACCACACTAATAGATATATGGTATTGCAATAAAGTTTATATAGTTCACAATACACTGAATAGATTCTATTTTGACACTAAAGAAACATTGCTCATTTAGGAAAATAAAGATGGTCTTTCATGAATTTAAACTCGCTTCCTTGTCTTTAGAGTAGTTTAAGTGTAGATACTTCAGAAAGGTTTAATCCTTTATCTTAGATCTTCAGCTATTAAAAAGCTTCTGTTTGCCAGTTCAAACAATCTCTTGCTTAAATACAGTTTTTCCACTCCTCAGGAATACTGTTCAGTATTGCTGCTTAGTTCTGTGATCCAGAGGACCTTTGTTGGAGGTGTTAATCCTTTTTCACAAGAGAGACTGAGAAATGTTCTTTCAGAGAAGTGATATATTGCTTTTTTGACATCAAAGGAGTCTAACTTTTTTCCTCATTGTGACTTGTAAAGAAGGGGAAATCTGGAAATATAATAATTTAATTTTGTATGGAACGCAGATGAAGCTTGTTTAGTCGAGTGCTCTCTCAACCTTCTTTGCATCTAGAGATGATTTCGTTTGAAGAATTTAAGATAAAAAGAGCAAGGTAGGAAGTTTTCTTACCCTTCTTGGAAGGGCACAAACAATCCTTCAGTTAAACCACATGGTCTCCTATCAGTTGGACAGTAAACTCTCTCTGATAGGTATATATTTGTTTATTAGTATTAGAAGCGTGCCAAGTACTTGGTAGGCAACCAAGACAAGGGTCACTGTCCCAAATAACATACAGATGAAGGCTAGAAAGTGGGAGACAGCTAGTGATTGACTGGTGCTATGTTAATTTCCAATTTTGTTTAATTTCTCTTTCCTCCTCGCTTCTATTTTGTTGATGTGTCTTGAAGGGAGGGCTGGGATTTAAAGACAGTTTAGGAGAAGAATGCTTAAGGGAAGGACCTGAAGGATGAAAGGACAGGAGCAGACTGAGGAGGCAGTGGTATCCCAGGCCAAATGGGCATTGAAATGAGTGTGGGAGAAGGACATGAAAAAGGCAGCCAGGCAAAACCTGGTAGCATATATCTAAATTATGAGAGACCCAGAAAGCCTTCCATTAAGCTTGCCTAGTAGCCTCTTCTTGGAGCATACCTTTTGGGAGAGGATTGGAGAGATTTTACTCCACTTCTTCCTAGCTACAGTCCAATTTTCTTAAGCCTTTATTTTCTTGCATTTAAACTACAGAGCTCACTCCACAAGAATATAGAAAATACGTGAAGTCACTTGAAAATGTGGCCTTCCTGATCTCATTCTACTTATTTAGATGTTTAAAAGCTATGATTACACATGAGTTGCCTTGATTTATCTCCACCTACACTTCAAGAGGTGAGAAGACTTCAGAGGAGATTGACAATGCAGAGCTTAAAACAATGTCCTTCTCACTGAATCAAGAAAAAATGTTAATATAAACAAAACAAAAAGTTAATTCACTTGCTGCATGTGATTTGGAAGATGGTCTGCTTTTTGGAGGATCTTGGCAAAGCCTTTCTGTTGTCTTGTAAAAAGTTGAGCGTATGCTAATTTGTGAAGCAGGTAACTAGCTGTATTCAAAAAGGAAGTGGAGAGAAACAGAGTTAATTGTTACAATCTAGTGACAAATTCAGAGATGTCCAACTAGCGGTCTCTTATCTAAAAACATTACTGTGAAGATTTACTGGATTTTGGTAGCCTTAATTTCCATTGTAATAATTTTCTTCCATTCTGACTGCACCACCCCTATTTTTGATGTCACAGAATCATGCTAGCAACATTTTAAAACAGCTGATGAAAGAAAGGCATGCTGAGGAGAGCATAAGTCTTTCTCCAGTTACTGTTCAATCATTATTTATGGCTAAGCATTAATGTTGATGTCCAGTTATACCTTTGCCTGCCTTAGGACACCAGCTTGCTCGGATGTCTTCCAACTTTTTCTTAGCTTTTGTGTACCTAAAAACACATGTTCTCTCTCCCCTTCACACTCAAGTCTTCTCTTTTCCATCCTTTTAAATTCTCTCTCCTTATTAAGGATAATTTCTTACAGGTAGATCAAGTAAAGTGCAATGAATAACAGTAACTATATGTATCCTAAAAGTTCTCTTGATTCCTTCAAAACTGTGTTAAGACTACATCCTGACAAACACTGATAAGAGATTTAGGGGGCATACAGAATGAGCACATTCTGTAGAGACTCTGAATATTTGCAAAAGACTAACAGGAATTGTTTCCAACAATTTTAATGTGTTGAAAGCTTCCAATATGATTTAAACAATCTGGGTAAAGGGGAATTTAGCATAAGTAAATTTTAAACTTACCTTTTGTTGTTGTTTTATTACAGGCCCTGAAGTGCAGACATTCTGTGAATCACTGATTCCAATTGCATATGATGCCACACCTACCAGTGGACAATTCTGGATGCTGCCTATAAATGTAGGATAGCTTCTCTGCTTTTATGAGGTTTCCAAAGGGTTTTTAATTATTTTTAAGAGGAGAGACAAATGTATTACAAGTATTAAACACTTTAGAAAATTGCATAATACTTGAGAACACACAATCAGGCTCCTGTACTCTAAGCATCATTCCCTAGTGATTTTCATTGATGAGTGCAAAGTCACTAACAGCATATGTGATGCACTAAGAGCATGAGAGCCAATAAGAGGTCTGCACTTAGGACCTTAAAAAGATGCTACGAACTAATGCATATCTTACTGAGCATTTAGCTTCCCCACAAAGCAACTTGCTCTCTGAAGTCAGAGAATATAGGGTTTTTGGAGGCTGCAGCATGTAGAGGTAGAAGTGGCATAGGTTCTCTCTGCTTCTGTAGAATATCTTTATTGTTGATCTCTGGAGAGCAATGAAATCAGGTCCATTTAAATCAGATTAAAGTAATATTTTATTTCAGAAGATGCATATCAATGGCTCGTGCCAAAAAAGTGTTATGATTTTGCCAGAAGTTAAATATTTTTACCTGTTCTAATCTTTTATGTAAGGAATCCAGGAGCATCTATGATGGTTAGGCACCTAATGAAGTTACTACTACAATGTGCAGACTATATTTTTTATACTAACTAGGACATTCATCGCACCAAATACTAACAACATTGTTATTTAATATTTATGGAACTACAGCTCTCAGAGGCCACAATCAGGAGCAGGTCTCGGATTGTGTTAAGTGCTGTACAAACAAAACACCACAACACCCAACCCCCCACCCCCCAAATATGGCCTCTGCCCTGAAAAAGATACTTTTTATATATATATATATATATAAATAAAAAGTCTTGCACAACCATCCTTAAATTTTGTGAAACCTCTGAACATCATTTGAAAGACTACACAGGAAGCTACTTGGAAGGAGCCTCTATAGAAGGCATCTCAACTACTGAACTGTAGCTGCTTTTGCACTAAACAGTGACACAGTGAGTGCCTTGAAGTTGACTTTTGAAGCTAATGTCCTCTCCTCCCATTATTAAAACTGCATTAATATGGCAACAGTCAAAAATAAAATTGGAGACTAACCTGGAGTTTGCCCAAAGGAAAACCAAGGTTTATACTTGGCAGTACAATATAAATCTTCCTTGCTGGATCTTTACTTTCCTAATGCTTCAAATGACTGTTTTTTCCCCCAGTAGTGTTAATGGAGTCATCATGAAAAGCTAACAAGGGAATCCAGAAGATTCAGATGCTTTCCACTTTGAGATTAAAAGCCATCTTGACAATTAAGTCTATAAGGGCAAATTCCTCGCTGCTAAGAAAAAGGTCCTTAGAGCCATGCCAACAGGAATCCTTCCATTCTGTTTAATTTAGGACACATCTGCCTATACTACAAACTTTTGCCACCAAAAGTTACATTAGCATAAAGCTGCTGCAATTAGTATATTGCCTGTGCATACTTGGCTCCTTGCATGGGCACTGCACACATTCACCAGAAGTGCTTGTTTCAATGCACAGTGCTATGCACCATGGGTAAGTATCCCAGTGTGTAACTCGCTACCATCCAGTGTGCTGTCTTTTGGGAAGTTTCAGGAATACATGGTGGGGCAGAAATGAGTTGCACGGCAGTGACTGGCAGCAAGGGGTCAAATTCCCAGCACGCAACTTTCTCCACCCCATAGTGTCATTCCTATTCCATAATTTTCATGTTTATTTTGAAAATCCCACAACCCCACATGAGACTTGGCATTGTCCACCACTGCTCACAGAAGCATGAAGCTAGCACAGCTCTACTCTACTGTCATAAGTGTTGCAAGCACAGATGCATGATCCTCCAGTATTTGCTGAGCCACAAGAAGAGTTTCAGAGAACATGATGATTTCCTGGAGGTCAGACTGCCTGGGACATAGCAAGTACCAACTTAAGATTGTTGGTGACATTCATGGAGCAGCTGTACATGGTGGAGTGCCTCTTCTGAGCCTGAGAAACAAGCACTGACTGTGGGATTGCATCAGAATGTGAACTTGTGTTGATGAGCAGTGGCTGTAGAATTTTTGGATGTACAAGGCCACATTCCTGGATTTGTGTGCTGAGCTCATCCCAGCCCTCCAGCGCAGGGACACCAGGATGAGACCCGCACCTCACACTGGAGAAGCAAATGGTGATTGCACTGTGGAAACTTGCAACGCTATATTGCTACCAGTCAGTGGAAAATAATTTTGGAGTTGGAAAATCCACCGTTGAGGGTTGATGTCATGCAACTGTGTGGGGCTATTAATCACCTGTGTGATGGTGTCCACTCACCATAGCAGTGCCTTCCGCTGGCTGTCACAGGGATTAACTCTGCCAGCCGTGCACCCTCTCCTCGTGGTGCCTCTCCCATCATCTTCTCTGCCTGTAGCCTCGCCTAAGCGAGGCATTTCAAAAGTGTGCAGGATTTTAAAGGGGGGCAGAGGAGGTGTGCCTTCTGTAAAACCCCTGAGCAGTGGAGTTCACAATTGTGACCAGTGTGTCAGGTATTGTAGGATAGCTGCTAAAAGACTGTTCAGGTCAACTTAAGTATTACAGAGTCTATACAGGCATTTTGTCAAGCTATACATTGCCTATGTCAGCATAATAGTGACAAATTTAAGTGTAGAACATGCACAATTAAGTTGATGAAAGGGGATTTACGCTGGACCTAATTGTAGTGTAGACCAGGCCTTAGAGATAGAAATAAACAAAACAGAATTTCCTCAGAATGCAGCAGGTTACGTGCAAGTCAGTAACCAATGGCCTTTCAAAGCTTCTTACATCTTTACGTGCAGCCAAAATTGCTAACCCACACAGAAATGTCACTGAGTTTCAGTTTCTCCACTTCATAAAAACAAGTGGAAAAGAAATTTGCAGTTTAAGATTTTCTTGTACAGGAGTTAGGGAATCCTCAGCTTATGAGCATTACTGATCATTTATTGACGAGAGATAAGAAATTTTTAATTGTAAATCATAGGACCAGGATTAAAACTGAGAACAGTTAGTTCGTGTTTAAGGAATTTGCATTGGTTTATTTATTTATGTACTGTTATAACCCCTAGCACCATAGAATCCAGAAACTCCCATTTACTGCTATTTCTATTTTTAAATCCCTCTCTTGCTTCCTTCTCAGCCTGTCAGAGAAAAAGCTGGATTAATTGTGTGTCTGTGCAGGTGGGTGGGTAGGTATCTGAGGGTACGGTGTAGACATTATTGAGGGAAAGACAACTCAAAAGGACTGGAGTTCTGCCTTTACTGCTGTACTTAGTGAGACCCATGGTCATTTATCTCTTCTGAGAGGGAGCACCAAAGCCTACATCCAGCTTCTGTGAAAACTTCATCTCCTGTCTTATAAACCTGAGTGTAAGGGTTCTGATGGAATGCACCTGTCAAGAGGGGTCACAGACATGGAGGAAGAGGGGATCTCTCAGGTAGCTATGACTAATCCCACAAAGGGCTTTGAATAAGAAGAGAGTTTGTATTAGACTGTATTCAATGGAGAACTAGTGCAGACAGTGGAAGGACTAGGGTGATGTGATCACGGCAGCCTGCACTGCTAAGCAGACAGGCTGCTGCAGTTCCAGTAGTCAAACCTAGAGGTCATAAGTGTGTGGATGACTGTGGCCAGACCCACGTCTGGTAGGATGGGAAGACATGTTCTGTTTGGCCATAGACAGAAATGTGCATTTTTTTGCTGCCATGACTGGTTAGGTAATCCAGTAGCACTGACGGGCACAAAAGGACCCCAAGCCTATGGACTGCCTACCTGGTCTGAGGAAAGAAATTACCAGTAGTGTGAAATATATATAGGAGACAAGTTCTTTGAAATGTTTTCCTTTCTACTAACATCACCTCACTCTTATCTGGGTTTAGCTTTAGCCAGCTGCTCTTCATCCACTTGTTGATACAGGTAGACACCAAGAAAGCGATTCAACTGGATGCTGTGCACATATTGCTGGCATTCAGCCCATGTCATCTCACTGGCTCTCTCAAGGCCTTAATACAGATGTAGAATAATATGAGAGAGACAGAGAGAGAGGACTCATACTGATGGGACTGCATACACAAGGGCACTAGATATAACGAGGAACTCTGGTCCCTAACAACCCTTTGGATTCAGTCTGAGGGCAAAGATATGAGCCATTATAATGAGTTTTGATTCACCTGAAGCCTCTTGAAGGTGGCAGAGGATGATTTGATAATAATCAATGATATAAAATGCTGCAGAGAGGTTGAGCAGGAGGAGTATGAACACTTCCCTTGTCTAAGGACAGCAGGAACTTATCCACTGGAGCAAAATGTGCTATCTCACTACCATATCCTGGCCTGATGCCTGACTAAGAGGAGTCCAGAGTCCTAGCAAAGAGAGGCCTCAGATTGTGAGATGCTGATCCTTAGTTCATGCAGTAATTAGAACTGGTCATGTAACATTCACCTAAACTTGGACAAATGTATTTGAAAGTGTCAGATTCAACAGTTTCCTCCATTATTTACACAGGTGTAGCAATCACTATATTCCTCCCCACTCCATTTTGCTCTAGATGTGACCTTCGCAGACATTGACTCGTGCTGCTGGAGTTGAGAGATTAATGCTTCACATCATTTGAATGCTGGGGTTTCAATTTCTCAGATGTCAGGCAGCACTGAATTTTAGTTCTGGTGGTTCTTGAAATGGTAGCAGCTAAATTCACATCAGTGAAAGGGGATGTACATGGTAAGTGATCAGAGTGGGATTTTAAGGTCAAATATCTTTAAAATTTGAAGCAAACTGGCCTGGCCAAATTGTTTCAAACTTTATAAACAAACATCCCCTGCCCTCCACACCCCCTCCTCTGGCATGAAATTGAGTAGGAGTGTTCTCAAGCCAAAATAAGATTAAAAACAATTAAACGAAGTTACAGTATGTCAGGACTAGTATAGCACTCACAATTAAGTAGTATTTGCAACCCTAACTACAGTCATACCCAAGGCTATTTGAATAATCAATAAAATTCTATATTTGCAGCAGAATAGATTATATCTCGATGTAAAAATTTAAACCAAGCACACATTGTCTCACTGTGGGGTCAAATGGGTTGAAATTGATTTTAAAAGCAGTTTATCGTTCCCTCTCCCTTGAAACTCTCTGCTCCCCGAGCTTCTGAAACTGTACTTTCTTGAGGTCTGATTCAGCGCCATTAAGGGAACTTTTGTCATTGCTTTCAATGCACACAGGATCAAGCCCTTGGTTCTCATCCTATCCCTGAGTACTCCTTTAATGTCCAATCCTGCATGTGGCTGAGCAGCTCCCTTGAAAGTGTTGACTATCCTTAACAATCATTAATTTTAAAAGGAGTTGAGGTCACCCAGTGCTCTCCAGAGGTGCTCAGTCCCTTCCAGGATTAGGTCCTTAGTACGGCCTGTGGGGGTACTTCTCCTCCCCCTTTCTGGTCTCTGTTGGTGCATCTCAGAACTCTATTCTTGGTCAACTTTTCCCTCTACATCCTGGCTTGGAGTGACTTCATCTAGTCACCTACCTCCATGCTGATGATTCTCAGATATACCTCTCCATTTCTGACCCTGTCTTCAGAATAGAATTTTTGACTTCCTCTCCACTCTTTCTGGATAACCCATGACAAACTTATTAAATATGGCTAAAATCACATGTCCTTAAAAGAGAATTCTCCCCATCTTCTTTCTTGGTCATGAATGGTGACTAACGTCTTTCAGGCTCATAACGTTGGTATGCTTACTTCCATCGACCTCCTTCCTCATTTCCTCCCATACAGTTACTAAATTAGGCAATTTCAACAGACTGTTTTTCTTGTACACCAGGCCTCGCAAACGGACCCAATGAGAACAGGAAATGGGAAACGGGCTGTAGGCTGAAAGCAAGCTCTTTTTTGATTAAGGACAGGCCTACACTTAAAATGCTGCAGCAGTTGCACTGCTGTAGTGCCACAGTGAAGACGCTACTATGCTGATGGGAGATCTTCTCCCATAGTTAATTCACCTCCACGAGAGATGGTAGCTGTGTTGATGGGAGATACAGTGTTGTCTACACCAAAGATTAGGTCAAAATAACCAAGTCACTCAGGGGTGTGGATTTTTCACACCCCTGAGCGACACAGTTATACCAATGTAAATTTGTAGTGTAGACCTGACCTAAGTCAGTCTCAGTCCATAAAAATTCAAACCACACTTTACTACATACTCATATCATTTGAGGAGAAAATATAAAAGCTTCCATTACATCTAATTACCAATATACAGTTCAATAAAAAGACTTACCTTTTTGTCCATGACGACTGCTAAATTTATCTCCAATTTCTGGACGTCTAGTTTGTCTCAACAACATTTTGATCAAAAAAGCATCCTCTGCATTTGAAGAGATCATTACTTTCTCAATATATGAATCAGTTGCTCCTTTGTATCTAATAGAGAGACAAAAACACCTAGGGTGACCAGAAAGTGTGAAAAATCAGGACAAGGAGTGGGGGCGTAATAGGGACCTATATAAGAAAAAGCCCAAATATCCCTATAAAATTGAGACATATGGTCACCTTAAAAACACCATTTAAATGTATATACACATAGAACCAAGTGGAAGCTATGAAGAGAAATTTATAGATCAGCAGGTTTCTGACTGTAAATGTAAATTTTGTGGATGGTATGTATATGGAAGGCTACTGAAGCAAAATTGCAATATAGAATATGTATTCCTGGAGAACAGAGGCATTAAAAAGGCATAGCAAAAGAGCAAGAAGGTGGGATTAAGGTCAAAGACAAGACAGCAGGTTTAGTCTGATGGCCTCTTCCAGATAAAGTGTCTTTATACATTGTACATTGCTGGCTTTTCCATAAGAAGCAATAACTGCCCAAACCAAATTACAGGTTTATATTTGCAATAAGGAAGTCAGGGAATAAACTGAGAGCAGAGAACAAAAATTAAGACACCAATATCCCTCACTCAAATATCAACTATTTCAAGTCGTGTTCATTAAATAATGAAAAAACAATAGAATATTTCCATTTCCCCCTGCACTATGCATAAGGAGAGTTGTATCAAATAACAGGTGTCAGTTGCAATGGATGCCAGTACATGGACAGAAATACTACATGATATATACTCCTGAGGGCATTCTGCTCCAAAAAATTAAAATTGTGTCAAAAAAAATTAAAATACTGCACACAATATTTTAAAGTAATGCAAAATTCTGCAAGTTTTATTTGTCAATACATAAATGCAGAGGCTCCAGCATGGCAGTGGGGAGCACAGGCCACTGGCTGCATGAAGGTGGGAGATCACCCTGCAACCCCACCACCCCTGGGACATGGACTCGGCGGTGAGGCTGCACCTGACCCTCACATAGCACAAGCCTAGGCCTGCCCCAGAAACACCTTGGGGCCTGCCCCTCTGCACCAGGCGCACGGCAGGCATGCTCAACCAGGCAGGATCCAAATCTGAAGGGGTTCAGTGTGTGTGTGTGTGGGGGGGGAATCCAGGTGTGGGTGAGAGGGTTCTGTGTGGGACAATCTGAGTGCAGGCAGCTCAGTGAGGGATCTGGATGCACAGAGGCCGGGGGTGGGGTGGTGGTGAGCCTCCAGGTGCAGTGGCAATGGGACACTGCAGGGGCTTCCAGGTGAAGGTGGTTGGGGCTCAGCAAAAGGGTCTGGATGTGGGGGTCTCAGCAGGAGAGTCTGGGTGCTGGGGGAGTGGGACTTGGTGGGGATCTGGGTGCAACTAGGTAGGGGTCAGTGGCAGGGGGTCTGGATGTGGGGGCTCAGGATGGTGCAGGGTGGTGGGGGTCATCAGGTTGGGAGTTTGAGTGCAGGAAGCTCAGAGGTGGTCTGGGTGCAGGGGTGGGGGTCCAGAGGCAGGGGTCTGGGTGCAGGGGGACTCCAGATGCAGGGGTTGAGGTTCAGTGGGGTGGGGTTTGGGTATGGACAGCTAGGGGGATACTGGGTGTACAGGGTGAGGCTTGGCAGGGGTGTCTGGGTATGGGAAGTCCAGATGCACAGGAGTTGAGTGAGCCGCTCCCCGTACAGTGACCCCTCCCCCCACAACTGAGGAGCGATGGATGCAGGAAGCAGGGGAGGATGCTGAGCTTCCTGCAGCTGGGGGAGGTCTCTGGGGTGGGTCCGACACAGCCCCAGCCACTCCTTGCAGGGGAAGAGGAAATCCCAATCCTCCCCTGCCTCGACTAGCAGCTGATCCCGGCTCAGGGTAAGAGCCACTGGCTGGGGTGTCCCCAACCCTGTGGTGATTTACCTCTCCACCAGCTGCTCTGCCTGAAATGATGTACCTATGCAGCTAGGGAGTGGTGCATAACTGGTCATGCAGCTTCCCAATATAAATTCTGTGCATGCATAGTGATGCAGAATTCCTCCAGGAGTAGATATTAGTAAAATATGAGAGGTAGGGCATTATAATGGAAATGAATCAAGGAACAAAACTGTTTTTGAGTTTATTTATAAAAAAATAAGCCAAACAAGAGTGAGGGTCCTTTGCATATACTAACAGGGAAGCTGCTCGAGACATAAGAAGATGAATCAAAGATTTACCAAGACATGAACAATCGATTGCCTTGATGGTGTAACTTAAAGTTTATGTGGAAGGAGAATGCAGAGAGATTTGAGAAAAGTAGTTCGACGCGGTAGAGCAGAGAGAAAAGGAGAACTGCTTTGGTGAAATACCAAATACCATCTGAATCGTAGAAGCTAACCTAAAAAGGTCAACGGAACCTCTCAGCCATCTTTGGTATGAGGCTCTCCTCTTATGGTATACAGACATGCTAGCGGTCCTGTTTGCCTGTAGACTACAGGTTTTCAGACCCTTCTATGGGGAAAACTGGCTGTCCTTCCCCATTCACTCACCTCCTGGGGGAGGACAACTAATCAGAGCTGCTACACAGGCTGACAGACAGCTCATTCTACCAGTCTGTGTAGCAGGCAGAGCACCGTCCCAAACCGCCAACCTGGGTAAACAGAGGGTTGAACACTAGTGAAGCCCTCACTCCTTTGCTCTCAGAAGTGGCTGGGGAGCAGCTGCTTCCTACTAACTCTGTGGCTACCCACGTGTGCCCTGCCCTTGAATGTACCTCTAACCTCCCCCACCAATGTCCTCATATTCCTCTGTCACCCCCATGTCCCCAACCTGTGACTCTGCCCACTCCCAAACACCAAACCTTGGGTGCCCAGCTCCTCCTCTTACAGTGTAATCTGGGAGAGGCCCTGATGACCCACCTACTTTCTGCCTGCAGGGAGTTTCTAGCTGCCACCCCAACTCCAATCTTCAGGGGGCCAAAACGAACAGGGGTTAAGCGTCTAGGAACTTTTGAAAAATCCCACTAGGTGTCTATCTGCATCTTTAGGCACCTACAAATTTGTGAAAAGTCTGGCCCGTGGTACTGAATCTAACTTCTAAGGAAAATTTATGCCTTTTACTTTTCCAGCGCTGAGCATCTGCTACCTGTCCTTCCTTTCCTCACTTGTAGATTTTAAAGTAGGAGATCATAGTGTGACATACGTTACTGGTACATCTTTATACTGTGGCTGTTGAGGAACATTACTTCCTTCCAGAGGAGTCTGGGTCACAGTTGGCATGGACTTGTTCACAAGCACTTGTTTGTTTTCTACCTTTTCACCTTACAATAGAAAACAAACAAACAAATAGAAAATCCACAAACATCATGCAAGTATTTTTGACCTTCTACATATATTCAGAAATACATTTAATAACATTTCAAATGACAAGTACACTGGGAAAGGATGAATTGAGCAAGGTGCAAGGGTAATGAGGTCTGGTATATTTGTAATATATTGGCTTAAGAGACATATCACAATCGAGGAATCACATTAGGACCTACCCCAAAAAAGGGAACTCAAGCTGATTTTAAGTTGATAACCACTTAATATGTCAGGGTACTAGGGACCCAAGAAAATATTTAAGATGATCTGGGGGTTATCTTCCATTAAAATACTGTGACTCCTCTACACCGGTATTTCTTTTTTATATAAGCAGGAGTAAAACTGATATGTTTTGGTAGCTGATCTTCATACTTTGGACACTTGCATAATTCTCTAAAGAAAATTACATATGACACCATTACCTTCTCCTCTCCCCCTCTGCCTTTACCAGCTTCTTCCTCTTCCTTCCACTCTTTCACTCACTTCATTTAAAAAAGTCAACCAAGTCTGCAGCATGCCCATTGGTAGGCATCAATGTTTTCGCCTTCATCTGCACTGAAGCTTAGTTTATGTTTGTTGACTGTTCAGGCTAAATTAGTTTAAACTGGGTTTGGCTAGCCATTATAGTTAAGGCTTTACATTTGGAGCCAGGTACAATCCTCTCTATCCCAATACTTTTAAAAGTTACCAGGGAAAACAGGAACATTTTAAGAGCTTAAAAATATTCCAGTGCCTTTAAAGAGCATAATTGGTACATTTTTAGAATAAGATTTCCTTCAGGGCTTCAGTGTTGAAATTAAATGCAGTGGCTTTTACAATTGTTCTACCACTGGATCCCAGACTAATTTTTAGGCCACTTCCTAACTAAAAGATCCCCAATATTTGCAGGACCATTCTTACATAGGTATACCTATCTACATTGTTCATTATAAGGGTATATTTAACCTTTTCCCACTCTGTCCTGCCAAAACATACTTTTAGAGAGTTAAAAGGAGTCTCTTTTCTCTCCCCAAGCATCCTTATTAATTGTTTCCAAATGTTGGTAGCTGTAGAGATGATACATGCAAAAATCGTAAGGGACACATTTTAAAGATGTGGATCTGATGACAGAAGAGAGACTTAAATAGTAAAAGTTCAATAATATTACAGATGTGAAGACTAGGAAAGTTAAGAGGAAGAAAACAAGTAGTGAGAGAATTGTTTTAACAATACAGTTTTATCATTTTCTGAGGTGTCAAAATACAGACATTTTAATTTAAATTTAGAGCTTCATTTTCATTCTGCATATTAAAAAAAATGCAGTCACAGGTACCAGATTATTTTCTTAACTATAACTTTCTGCTTTCAAATGTCCACTAAAAAGATAGAGTACTCTAAGAAATATGAAATAATAAAAAGGTGCAAACATTTTAAAGTAAATTTATAAGAAAATGAATGCTAATTTCTCCTACCAAAAAGATAAAATTCAAATATCATTATTGGTAGAACGTCTTATATACCTGGAGAGCATATACCATCAGCATCCAAAATTTCATGACGCCAAATTGGTTTACGTGTAGCTGCATCCAACATTGGACCCATCACTTTGTCGAATGTCTGATTTGTGTAGCGCTTCAGCGTACACTTGGCATTCTTATACACAAGACACCTTCCAAATCCTAAAATAGAACACAGAACCTCTTTCAAATTAATAAATGTACAGAAATCATTTTATAATCAAGCAGTTCTCAAAAGAAAATTAAAAATGGTTAATTTAGCTAAAAATATAGGAAACAAATATATGTAATAGCTAAAACCCAAAAAAGGATTATTTTTAGAACACTTTCAGTAAGTACGGCATTGTACAAAAGTCTTTGGCCTCAAGAAGCTGACAATTTAAAAATCGGATCACACGCTATATTTTCAGATATATCAAAGGCATTTGACGATGATGGCCCAATTTTAAAGCTGTACAGATTTAAAAGGAGAAGTTTGGCACATCTTTTCCTTTTCATTGTGCTGATAGCTAAAGATTTTACTGGAAACTTTCAGTGGTAGCTGTCTGCTCAACAGGAAAGTGCCTATTCATTGTTGTTTCATGTACTCCCCATGTTCTTTAAGTACGAACAAACAAACAAAAAAGGAAGTTTGAATTATACATGTCTCCACAAAAAATGGATTATTAGATGAAAAACTGTGTGCTCTTTAGAAAACTTTTCCCGGGAGCAATAGCTGGTTTACAAATCTTACCTATCAGTCCCATATTCAGAAATATAGTCATCTAGGAGCAATGTCTTCTAGTAAACTTATATTTTATCTGAAGGATAGCTGTAGCCATTTACAGTATGTCTTTATCATTAGATTACATCAAGTAATTCCTGACAAGCATCACATGGTCTTTAGATTTCTCTGTAAATGTTACCAGTTTACCAGAAAGGAAAACATTCAGTTTTAAATCATGCCTGTTCTTGTTTCAGAAAGAAAGGCATAAATTCAGTGCGGCAGACATTAATGCCAAAGATACATGTCTAGGAATACTATTATTGCTGCCTAGCAACAAGCAGGAGGCGTGTTAAGGAAGGGGTAAAAGGGAGACAGAATGAACTAATCGAAGAGTCTGGTTTTGGCCACCCGATACTAAAACTAACTCACTCAAAGTGAGAATTATTCTTGATTCTAAACAGTGCTGAAGAATATGTGCAGAATGAGTGATGTTTAACAGCAGGCAGTAGTACAAATTTTTCTTACACACTAATTGAAAGGTAACTATGTTTTCCCACTTAAAACAGACTGAACTATGTAGATTTTAAAGAGGACGTAGATATTTGTTTTTCTCTATTTTGTTTGCTGGCATTATTTTCCTCTAGCATTAAGTTCATAATGACACAAAACTACACATGCTCTCTTTCTTCTGCTGAATACATTCAAAAGTCTAATTTCATCTATTGCTTGCAATACTGGGGAAAAGAATCAGACTTTTTTCTCTCTCTGTTAGGCTCAAACGAAGGCCAAGGTCACCATCTAAAAAGCAAGCCCCACAGCAACCCATTAAACTTTATGCAAGACAAATATTTTTGAAAAAGTATAGCTTATGCCTTGTTATTCTAGGTCAAAAGTCAGTCATTTGTTTTCATCATACCTATACTCACAGTTAACAAGCATCTTGTGTAATTTCACCACAAACACATCATGTTCAGGCACATATATATGTACACACAGACACCCCCCCACACACTATATTTACAGAAAAAAAGCATTTTACGAAGTTGATTTCCTAATTTTAAAAGTTTTAATCTTAATTCAGGCAATATGAATTCAATAAGCATGCAATGTAATAAAAACATGGGTTATTGTGCTTGCTTTACACAAATGACAAAGAATACGCCCAGCCGCTTCTCACCTCTGTCCAAGGAGGCCTTGTTTAAGACAAGAGCATCTTCAATATCATAACCACTGTAGCTCATCACAGCAACTGTGGCATTCTGTCCAGCTGGCAGTTTCTCAAACTCTATCAGTTCAATGGTTTTTGTTTTAACCATTGGCTTTTGTGGATATGCTAACAGATACATAAGAGTATCAATTCTGTTCCGTTGATTGTATCCAATGGTACCTGTATTTAAAAAGAAAAGAAATATTATGAAAGCTTATTTTACTACTTGAAATATTTTAGATGTAAATTGCCAACATGTAAAATAACCAATCCGACATTTCACAAATGTAGGTAACATATCTGGCAATGCAAGGTCTTCAGAAGAAACAGGAAAAACAAAAAAACCCAGAAACCTTACAATTCTTATTAGAGATTGTGCTGAAATAACTTCAATTTTTTTTGTTAAAAAAGATTTAAAATGGCTTTAAGATTCTAACGTAAAGATCCTCAAGAAAATCCTGATCAATTAAAAACAAAAAACAAATAAAAAATCAAAACAAAACCAAAGCCCCCAAACTAAACCCCAAGATAAGTGCCTGTGTTACTCTGAACTAGAGCAGGTTGGTAAACTTCTAGCCCTGAATAAATCAACAAAAGTCAAGTTCATTTTCACGGTTTTCTGTTAATTCTTAATAATTGCAGTTGTTGAGAGAGGCTGTGGGCTTGATCCAAAGCCCATCAAAATAAATGGAAAGACTCCCATTGACTCTGAAGAGGCTTTGGATCAGCATCTGTGAGCTCCACATCATATTTACTTCCTTTTCTGGGAATCATCAGTTCAATGGTGTGTGTTAGAATGTCAGAAAGCATGAATAAAGCATGCAATTAGCAGCAGCCAAGACAGATTTACTTTCTGAAGTTATCAGAGGAGTCACTGCTGGTAGGCCTACAGTAGAAGTTCACCCTCCATCTATTTGTCTTTTTACATGAAATTACTTTTAAATTTACGGTTCAGAATTCAACACTTTGTATAGACCTCCCAGCTTGATACTGAGATTCTGGCCATTTCCCACCAGACTGCCAAAGTGTCTTCTGAAATCTGTGAAGAAAAAATAATTAATACCCAGCGGGGGAACATAAACTGTTGTGTAGCAGAACAATAGTGAAAGCACTCATACGTTACTACTGTTTGTTGTGCAAGGCCCTGTGCTATGTCTCCAGGTCATTTATAACTTATGATCTTCAAGAACTAAATACAAAGTATGTTTAAAAACCATTTAGCAGTTATGCCCCGTGGGCTAGTTTTTCAAAACATTTGCATTGCCTGCAGTTATTCCAAAGGGACTGGTTGCTACAGTTGGAAGAAATGCAAAACAAAGATTTTGGGCTGCCAAACAACACACCAAAACACAATTCTGCTATTAGAGTTATGACAATATATGCTTTATACACAAATATGCTTTATACACAAATACTTGCACTAAGTATCTATATTTGATAAAATACTAAAAAAAACCATAAAACAAGTATCTAAAATGGCAACTGTCATAGTCAACTCCCAAGGTTTGCCCTCCCCTCGATGCTATATTGACTGTCACAAAACACTTCCAACACAGTCCCCTTCCCAAGGCAGAGGGAGGGACAGAGAAATACTATAGCAGAAGATGGCAGCCGTCTCTGCTGGGTCCCACAAACTCTACTGATTTCTTGCTCTTTCCTGGAGTCTGCTAAGTGGCTGTGGAGCTCTGGAGTGTCAATACTGAAGAGTGTCCTAGAGTGCAAGTGAGGACTTAGCATAGGTGATAAATGTCTTCATTGGCATCTTACTGGTGACCAATTTATTTTCTTTTCGGGGAGAAGAGTGATTCACCATTTGTTCGGGGAGTTTGGCAGAGGCTGCTCCTCTCCTCCTTCACTTTGCAATGGGAGGGGAGGGGGAAGAACTGGATACTTCAGCCTCACTTGCATCTTGGGTACAGAATCAGGCCTGTCATTTACCACCATGGAACAGTCACGCCCTGAAGTTCCTACCCACTGAGACAACTTTTCAGACAACGTGTCTTACTTTCCTACACTTTGAAAAACTGAAGTTTCTCCTACTGCAGAGCATGGGGATAATTTCCCCCAATGAAATAAATGCAAAACTTTTCATGTTCATTTCCACCTCTATCTGAATAATCCTTTTTTTCTAGGGTGGGCTGAATCTGTGGAGCTTACTACTCAAACAAATTAAGTTTTCAGGTGATTCTAAATGCAGTTCTCGATTCTTCAGTAGAAGTTGTTCCTGAATGAGAAATACACTTTTATCGTGGCTGTGAAACACATACACATCGTTCCTCACCTCTACCTCCTAAGGGTTTTATGCTCTCGTTACGTTATAGCACTGGCTCTCAAGCTTTTGTAGCGTTGACCCCTTTCACATAGCAAGTCTCTGAGTGCAACCCCCCCCATATAAATATATAAAAAAGTGTTTTTAATTTAACACCATTATAAATGCTGGAGGCAAAGTGGGGTTTGGGGTGGGAGCTGACAGCTTGTGACCTCCCATGTAATAACTGCATGAACCCCTGAGGGGTTGAGACCCCGAGTGTGAGAATCCCTGTGTTACAGGCTATATCTGCTATGTTCCAGTGGCCAAACAGGGAAACCAAGAAAGAGGCCAAGGTTTATGGTGTTCAACCACAGCCCAACCATATACCTGCAATCTTAGTAACGTTCAGAGAGAAAATGCCTTGTTTTCTAAAGTTGTGAGTGATGCATTTACAAAACTTGGGAAATTTTAGTGGAAATTTACTGGGCGTGAATATTATGGCTCTCTTTCAGAATGGATATTCCTTACCTTTGAAGTTGGTATTTCATCACACCAGAAGGTAATTTTAACTAGATTATTTTTTTGCTTACATATATGAATGGGCATGAAAGACAAATTAAATGGCAATATTTTTGAGCACCAATACATACAGTTAGCTTTCCCAGCCATGGATGCAATAGTACTCACAATAAAAACAAAGAAACAGGAAAAAAGCAAGGAGGGATGAGATGCCCGAGTAGGAATGTAATTGGATTAGAGGAAAACTCACTCAAGCATAAAAGTGAAATGTAAGTGTGCAATACATCAGCAGTCACCACTCTTAAAGGGTGCATCCTATACAAAAGGTAGCTCTCATTGAACTAGTATGAATATTAGTTCAATGAGAGCTACCTTTCATATATAGTACTATAGCTGCAATAGCATGGGGAGTGACAGCATAGCTTACCTAGGTTGCATACAAACCCACCTCGAACCCTGTGGATATGTACTCACTGCTGCTGTCTGTGCTACTGCGGCTACACTACTATTTATTCTTGTGCTCTCTCACTGAGCTAGTGCAATAATGGGTATGAGAGCTGGGAATCACAACCCTGGCTCACAGTGCACAGTCACAGAATGCCTTCCCTCCCCTGGCTGACAAACCACTAGCCTCCTCTGTTTGTTTAAACCCCATCCAAAACTTACAGAGATAGGAGTTTTTTTTCCTCCCCAAGGTCTGCTGTGCTACAACAAGGCCTGTATGCAGGTGCTGGAAAGAAGGAAGCCACTAACATTTATGTCTACTTTCTAAAAGGATCAGGAATTTTGTTTACTTGCCTCAAAAAGCCAAGCAAAGTAAAAGCATAATGAATTTCAAAAAATGTACAAACAATCAACTATGTTTAAATATGAACAAAAGGGAGTATTTTTGTGGGTCCCAAAAGAACAGATTGCTGGTACTTCTGTATTTCCATTTACTTCACAGCAAACTTTCCATTCCTTCTTTTCTGCAGGGGCATGAAGCTGATAGAACGGAGCTCATTGGGAATTTTACATGCTAGGTGTTTCCTGGCTGGGATAATTAGTATTTGAAAGATCCCTTTTGGGAGGGTGGAGGGGGAGAACCACAACCTGTTAGAGATTATGACAGAGCATAAAAGCCTGGCTCAGTTTAGGCACTACTGTGCCTCCATCCATAGAGCGAAAATCTGGTAAAAGAGAATGCACAGTGTGCAGCACAAACGCTGTCCCTTGATGGCTGGTAGCAGAACCCAAGAATAGCTTGTACAGACCAGTAATAACCCACATTGGTTTTGCTTTTGTTTGTTTGTTTGTATTCTTCCCCCTCCATCCCTCGCCAATAAACTGCTGTAGAAAGTATTGAGACACTTTACTTCTCAATACATTAAGAAATACATCACAGATGTTACCTTAAAAAAAAAAAAAAAAAAAAAAGCTCTATTCCCAGAGTTGCAATCTCCTTCTTCAGCCCATTTGAGAATTGGTACTAAATTTGCCCTGTAATATACCAGTCATCAGGGACCTCTACAGTTCTCTAGGAGCAACTGACAACATGTAGAGGGTAACTGTTCCTAGTACTAGAAGAATTATCTGCAGACGTCTGAGTAGAAGTCATCTTTGTCCACTTTTTTTTATGATAGCCTTCATAGGACAGAAGGCAATAACCAGGCCTGTAAAATTGTTTCCATTAAAACCACCTATATTCTGACATTTGGACTGATAAAACATTATGTATCTTCAATGTGAGTAATATTAGAATTATTAATATGCACATCTTGCTTTCCATACCCACATACAGACACAGAGAGAGACTATACGCACACCCCACCTCTACCCCACTATAACACGACCCGATATAACACAGATTTGCATATAGCGCAGTAGCAGCGGGGCTCCGGCAGCACTTTAAAGGGTTCGGGGCTCTGGTTGCTGCAGGGAGCCCCGGGCCCTTTAAATCACCACTGCAGCCCTCCCGCCGCTACCTTAATATAACGGCGTTTCACCTATAACACAGTAGGGATTTTTGGCTCCCTACGACTGCGTTATATCGCGGTAGAGGTATATAAATAAAATGCAGTTGACTTTGTAGTAGAAAAAACATAAAAAAGTGTTGCATTTCCTGACCACATTCTGTGTTTGTGCAGCACCTCGCACAACAGGGTCCAGGTCCATGACTGGGACTCCTGGGTGCTACTGCGCATTAAATAAATAACAGGTTTTATTCATCTCTATTTTCAGAGTCTTTGCTCCTTTATAGCATTATGCTAGCCACAAAAGGGAACATTACTAATACAGGGTATTGAATTATAATCTTAATAGCACACCATTGTCTTAAATTTGAAATTATTTCTGTACTGCAATGTGCACATGCAATTAGAAGACCTTGCAATCATAACTGTACTTGCAACCTAAGTACAGGTAACACCCCCATCCCTGCATTATGCTACATGCATCATACTGTTCCTCCTCTGGATAAAATGTGTTCCCACCACTTGACTGAATTCCGTATTACCTACTATTGAGTGCACTGGCACATTAACAAGAACACTCATTCTGTTCATGAAATATATTTTTCAGTATAGTACATTTACTAGCATTATCCTGTAGAAATGCTGACTTTGAGATTTTAATAATCTACACATTGCCCGTTATATTGCATTATTAATTTAATTCCTAAATTGAGGGATCTGGTCAATCTATCACTGCTTCTCATCCTCTCTCACCCATGATATTACTATGTTTCTGATTGAGGAGACTGACGACTTCCTTCAAAGCCTGTCAATACAGCTTCCTCAAATCAGCAGAGCAATCAGTGTTGAGCAATACAAGTCCCACCTTCTCTCTAGGGAGGTAGCATGCTCTCTCAGTACTCCCAGTTCTTGACACCACAGGGAGTGAGTGGACATGGGTCCTTCCATATGGCTATGCAAAGCCAGTAGGGGAGAGGGAGAACATTTTAAAGCGCAAAACAAACAACAGAAGTTTGAAGTACTTGTCAGCATTTGTGTAAATACAAAAATATATGCAAACAAATTAAATCAATTACATGAATATCCTGTAGGTTTCATTTTATACAGCTAATCTACAAGCATATGTAACAATCTTCTATAGCTAGATATCACCTCCACTTTAAAAAAAATAGCGTACACAAGCTTTTCATAAAGACTCAGGGTGTTTGCCGATATTTCGGTGTACAAAGTAACATACAGCCAGGTCATGTGCCAACTTTTAAAATGTGCTTTTATCTCACTGCTTATTCTTTGGAGTCAGGTGTTTTGTAATAACAAACCAAAACAAAGGCTTTTTTTATTGCTAAAGATATTCAGTGGCTTTTGTGTTCCTAGCATCAGCAGTAACGTCAGAGGATTGTATCCAAGGAGCTAAATGTGCAAGACCTAGGGTCAAAGCAGCTGAATACACCAACCTCAGAAAACACAGACAATGAATTGCAAATGACACTCAAAACAAAACGAGAAAAAAAACCTTCACACAGAAAACTACAAAAGAACTCCACAGATACTGAATTGGCTTTCTGTACACACTGATCCTGCTTAACTGTGTGTGGTAACTAACCAAACGTTCTGAGACTAATAGTCATAAAATAGAGACTCTTTAGGGGAAGAAAAAAAAACTTGTAAAGGAAAAAAAATTGCCTCGACTTTTTCTTTTTTTAAGGTGGTAATGCAGCTCTTGCTATTTTAATTGACAAGTATTTTGACACGTTAAAGTTGACCATTAGGTACAAGGCAGCTATTCTTTCATTAAATCTCCTAGAAGATTTTCACAAAACATTTACTGTTTCAATTTCGGAGTCACATCACAAAACAAATGATTTTGAAAACTTAACATAAGAGATCTTTTTTTCATGACACATGGGGTTCTTTTACGGTAATCTCAACTTGTCAAACACAAAATGTAAAACTGAAACGTACAGCTGAAGTCTGAACAGGGCAGACTGAACTGATGTGGTGCCGTTCAGATTTTCATTGGGACTTGCTGTGGCTTGACAAAAAACAGTACAGTAGTTAGGTGCGCAAGTTAATAAGCAAATGTTAATGGTGGTTTAGCTACTTATCAAATGACAAAACTAGAACTACCTAATGTAAGACGGCAGTTAAAAAAAACCATACCAACTATTATTAATTAAAAACCCATGCTTAAAAAATTAACTTCATTTCTTGTTTCATTGAGATGACACCATAACTGTGTCTCCCAAAATAAAGCCACAATATTTTATATTCTGAAGAGAGAGGTCACTGAGGAAGTACGCTCCCTTACCAGAAAAGGCAGAAATTCTTAGTGCCATGGTACTGAGTCTTAATGAATATATATTAAAATACAGCAGTACTCTAACTATTCAGAGAAAAATCAGTTCTCCGTGCTTTCACTCTCTTTGTGCAAACACTTTTTTCCCCTCTTTTTTGTTTGGAAACCCACAGCACACTGTAGTATAAAAAGAAAGAAAGAAAAAAAAACAACACTCACTGCCAATCTTCCAGCTATGCTGAAAACTTGAAAGTAATGACTGTTATAAAAATAGGAACAATAGTGTTATAGTTTTTTCAAATTCTTTTGAAGTATGAAAATCCCAGAAAATTGGACTCCATTTTACCAAGCTATTTCTTAAACAAACAAAAACATATGAAAATTTGAACAAAGTCAATTCTCCTGGCAGCTACGCCATTGCTCATAAGAAATGTTCTAATTTCCTCTGAAACATTTTAAAATGATCTAGTAAACAAGAATATTTGTAGTATTTTAGGTTGTGTGATGTTTAAAATGGACAACATTCCAATCTTAAAGCAGAAAAATCTTACCCATTGCTTGCTTCCCCATAGCACACTGGTATGTGTTTCTTGGGGACTGGTTATGGTGAGGATATGGAATAAGCCCAGCACAGACGCCAAGAAGCGTGAAAGGTTCAATCTCCAAGTGTGTTGTATCTCTTAAAAAGAACACACACATTCTGGTTATATTACACCTTTAGACAGCAGAATGATAGGATTTTACTGAATTCATTTTAGTGAAGTCTGATAAATTAAATTGAAATAATTTGTTACCATTCAGAGAAATTTAAGTGAGTAAAACCTAAAAGCCTCAATGACCAATTCTAATATACTTTTATTCAAAGTTTTAATTTGGGCTTTCATTGGGTCCAAATGCAGAGAGGCAGAAAGGACGAAGGGTACAATTTTACATGGGCAAATAGAAAAAAAAAAAGTATCCAACAAGATATAAATAGATGTTATTTTATATATGAGTGGTGCTTAATATAAACTACAAAATAAAAAAGGAGGTTGCATAAGAATGCCCAGAAAGAGAGAGTGTTTAAAAAATTCTAGAGAAGTATTTTTCTCACTTCTGATTACATGTTCCAACAAGCTAACAGTCTATCAAGAAAGATGGAAACTTGGACTCAATCGTTGTGAAACCCTGACCATTTATTCCTGCCCTTTCCCACGCTCTAACTTTTAAACCAATTACTGATCCAAGAGAGGACTTTTCCTTTTATCCCATGACTGCTTACCTTGCTTAAGAGCCTTGTGTGTGACACCATGTCAAAAGCTCTCAAAGTCCAATATACTATACCCACTAATCAATCTTGTCCACATCCTTGACACCCTCAAAAAATTCAAATAGATTTGTAAATGGAAATCAATCCCCAAGCTCACCGAAGTCATAGTGACTCTTCCTCAACATACCATGTTCATCTATGTGTCTGTTCTTTACTACAGTTTCAACCAGTTTTCCCGTACTGAAATTAGGCTTACCAGCCAAGGGCTGCCCAGAGGATTCAGGGGGCTTGGGGCAAAGCGGGGAAGCTGCGGTGCTTGTACTCACCCGGCGATGGTCCGGGTCTTCGGCCGCAGGGGGCCCTTCAGTCACTCTGCACCTTCGGCAGCACTGAAGGGCCCTCTGCCACCAGGCCAGGGCTCACGGGGCCCCTGCAGGCCCATTTGCCCCTACCCTTCTGGGTGGCCCTGTATCAGCCTATAATTGGCAGGATTGCCTCTGAAACTTTTTTTTTTTTAAAAAAATCAGCATTACATCAGCTACTTTCCAGTCATTTGGTACAGAGGCTGATTTAAGTAATAGGTTACGTGGGAGTTAGACTAGATGACTCTTGCAGTACCTTCTAACTCTATGATTCTAGCACAGTTAGTAGTTCTACAATTCCATATTTGAGTTCCTTCAGAACTCTTGGGTGAATACCATCCGGTCCTGGTGATTTATTGTTGTCTAATTTATTAGTTTGTTCCAAAACCTTCTCCAACACCTCAATCTGGGATACTGTCTCAGATTTTTTTTTTTTTAAATGTGACAAAAAGAGGCAAAGGCTCAGGTGTGGGAATCTCCTTCAGATCATCTGCAGTGAAGACTGATGCAAAGAATTTATTTAGCCTCTCTGCAAGAGCCTTGTCTTCCCTTAACACTTCTTTAGCAACTAGATCAACCAGTGACTCCATTGATTGTTTGGTAGGCTTCCTATTTCTCTTGTACTTAAAAAAATTTGCTCGTAGTTTTCGTTTCTTTTGCTAGTTGCTCTTCAAATTCTTTGCTGACTTGCCTAACTATATCCTTGCACTTGATTTCCCAGAACTTATGCTCCTTTCCTGTTTTCCACAGTAGGTTCTGACTTCCAGTTTTTTAAAAAAAGAACAGGAGTACTTGTGGCACCTTAGAGACTAAAATTTATTTCAGCATACGCTTTTGTGAGCTGCAGCTCTTGCAGATACAGACTAACACAGCTGCTACTCTGAAACCAATTTTTAAAGGATCCCTTTTTGCTTCTAGTCACCTCTTTTACTCTGCTGTTCAGCCATGGTGGCACTTCTTTGGTCCTCATACCGTTGTGTTTTTTTTTTTTTTTAATTATTTGGTGTACACATTTAATTTGAACCTCTATAATGATTTTTTAAATAGTTTCCATGCAGCTTTCAGGTATTTCACTCTTGTGACTTCCTTTTAATTTCCATTTAAGTAGCTTCCTCATTTTTGTGTAGTTCCCCTTTTAAAAAAGTTAAATGCTACTGTGGTGGGTTTCTTTGATATTTTCCTCCCTACAAGGATGATAAACTTTATTTTATGGTCACTATTACTGAGCAGTTCAGCTGTATTCACCCTTTGGACCAGATCCTATGTTACCTTTAGGATTAAATCAAGAATCGCTTCTCCCCTAGTGGGTTCCAGGATTAGCTGCTTCAAGAAACAGTCAATGGTGTCTAGAAATTTTATCTTTGCACCCTGTCCTAAGGTGACATGTATCCAGTTAATAAGGCAATAGTTAAAATCCCCCATTGTTACTGGGCTTTTTGTTTTTGTAGTCTGTCTCATCTCCCAGAGCATTTCACAATTACCATCCTGGTCAGGTGGGTCAGTCGTATATTCCTTCTGCTATACTCTTATTAATCAAGCATTGAATTTCTATCCATAGAGATTCTATGCTATAATTTGATTTCCGATTTTTATTATATTTGACTGATTTTCCCCCCTACACATAGTGCCACTCCCCCGCCAGGGTGACCTACTCCGTCATTCTTATATATTGTGTACCCCAGTATTACTGGGTCTCATTGTTCCACCAAGTTTTTGTGATGTCTATTATACCAATAGCCTCACTTAATACCAGGCACTCAAGTTCATCCATCATAGTACTTAGATTTGTAGCTTTTTTATACAAGCACTTATAAAATTTGTCAATTGTCTGCCTTCATGTGATATAACTGAATGGGACTCTTTCACCTGACTGTTCCTTTTCAGTTCCTATCTATACTTTACCAACTTCTACTCTCTCCTTTGTATTAGGATATAGAATATGTGCTTTAGCAAGTCTTCCTCTAAGTGAGGTCTCTGTCCAAACCATGTACTCCTCCACACTTGTTGGCTTTCCCCCACTCTTATTTTAAACCAAGGGTAGGCAATCTATGGCATATGTGCCGAAGGCGGCCTGCGAGCTGATTTTCAGTGGCACGCACACTGCCCAGGTCCTGGCCACTGGTCCGGAGGGCTCTGCTTACTTCTGCGCTGCTGCTGGTGGTGGCGCTGCCTTCAGAGCTGGGCAGCTGGAAAGTGGCAGCTGCTGGGTGGGAGCCCAGTTCTGAAGGCACAGCCACTGCCAACAGCAGCAGCACAGAAGTAAGGATGGCACAGTGCATCATAGTGTGTATTGCCAACCTTACCTATGCAGTGCTGCCTGCAGAGCTGGGCCCTCAGTCAGCAGCTGCCACTCTCTGGCCGTCCAGCTCTGAAGGCAGCAGTGCAGAAGTAAGGGTGGCATGGTATGGTATTGCCACCCTTACTTCTGCGCTGCTGCTGGTGGGGTGCTGCTTTCAGAGCTGGGTGCCCGGTCAACAGTCACCATTCTCCGGTCACTGAGCTCTGAAAGCAGCACAAAAGTATGGGTGGCAATATCATAACCCCTCTAAAATAGCCTTCTGACCCCCTTGCAACTCCCTTTTGGGCAGACCCCCAATTTAAGAAACACTGGTCTCCCCCATGAAATCTGTATAGGATACGGTAAAAGCACACAAAAGACCAGATTTCATAGGGAGAGACCAGATTTGACAGTCCATGACATGTTTTTCATGGCCGTGAATTTGGTAGGGCCTTAAACATAGTTAATGAACTTATATTTCAGAGAACAGAAAGGAAGAAGGTTATAATATACATATTTTTATTGTACCAGTATTTAGTTTGAATGTATACTTACTTAGTAATTGTATGTTCATACAGTGCAATGTTGCAGTCATTTTCCTCATTCACGTCCAAATATTCAACTAGGCCTTCATGCAAAAAATCTTCAAAATTCCTGTAATTGCCAAAAAAAGGCACACACTGAGAAACATTTTATTCATATGCAAAAATAAAGTTAAAGTTATTAAAAGGAATGGACTTTTGTAAGGAAAGCAAACTAAACAAGTGGTCCTTATCTGCACTGAGTTACACAGATCTGAGAATTCTCTCTAAATATTTGAAGCAGAAAAAACAATCTTACTTGTTTGCTTCAGGGGGATTCTTTTTTAAAATAACTTTAATATTTTCATCATATCATAAAAGGTAAGCATATTTTGTGGATGGACTAACAGATTTCCATGATTTTGCAAAACTGATTAGAAACTGAACTGAGATGCTTATACACCTTCTCTTTCAGACGTGTGTATTCTTTCAAGAGTGATTAGTGATTTTTAATGCCTCAATTTCTGAGAGCCCAAGCTCACACTCCTGATTAAAGGTGCCTGATTTTCAGAGAGTGGGTGCTCAGCATTTTCCGAAAGACTCTCTAAGGGGTCTCAAATCAGGCACCAAAAGTCACTAGTTGCTTTTAAAAATTTAGGTTATACATTTATTCTAATAACCACATATCACAACCTCAAATCAATAGCAGAAGAAGAGTCATGACTTCTTTGTATTAGATTTAAAAAGCAGAACATATCTGCTATTCTGATTCTTCATTTAGATGTGAAAGCAGACTTCTCCCGTAAACATCTAACCAGCATTGCAATATCACAATAGAGGTCTTAATTCAGTCAAGGCATATTGTTATTACATTTACAGATGGAGAGGAGTGGGGGCCAGACAATCCTGTTGAGTAATTTACCTGTATCCCTGAGCAAGTTCTTCCATATGCTTGTCTGTAACTGCAGGTTTTTGCTTCTTTACAATTATATAGGGTCTAAATTGGAAAAAGCAATGTTGGAGTGGATATACACAGAATTAATATAAATATAAATTAAAGGTAACTTCAATGCATATGATAGCTGGTTTGTAAATCCACTTTTGGAAACCAAGTGCAGACGTAGAAGTACACATCTTCTTAAACATGGTACTCGTTTAAAAGAAGTAGAAGTGTAAGTAGATTTATCTGCCATTTGGTTAATGTATTTATGCAGCTATAATTAGCCAGGCCATTAACTTGGATTGTTTTAAATCTGAGTTTTATATTACCAGTGCAAGAAATCTATGCATCATATACAACTTCCCCCCAGAGTATAAACAAATGTTACTTTTAAAAGATACATATGACATATTAAAATAAAGTTTAGAACTACATTTTAAGTAGATACGTTAAACCTACAAAATTATTAAATTGGTTGATTTGAAATATTTAAATTTTCTCAACAGTACCAGACTAAAAATAGTTGTAAACTCCTTGAGAGGAGGTGTTTACATATCAGTATTTTGTTCAGCGCTGAGCACAATCAGTGCTCAACAAATATATATTTAAGTTTGAATAGGACACATTTTGCTACTAACTGTTACCTAAAATGATATAAAATACAAAGAGCATTCACTATGTGCTGCAGTAGATTAATCTATAACTTTTAGCAGCACATGAATCTCTGGAAGCTTCACCACCACGAGGAAACACTGACACAAAGAATGGCATGCAAGATCAAAACGTCAAGGGCTGTTGCTATTTGGACAAGTTGCTCTTGCAGAGTGCAGCAAATAAGTACAAGATACTTGTGCAGTCTGCTCTGAAGTCCAAATAGCTGTTTGAGGGCTAATGAGCGCTTTTAAATTGTTAAGAGGAGGATCTGAACAATTGCAAAGGAAAAAAAAAAAAAAAAACTCACAGGAAAGTGAACTGGGTAAGTTTTCTTGGAAATCCACATTATTTCACTTGATGTTGCCTTTTTTTAGTTGGAACACAGATCAGATGTTTTGCCGGCCCGCTAGATCTGAAGTTTGATTTGTACTCGTAGTGTGTGAACTGGAGAGTTAATTTCTCTGCCTTTGAGTTCATTCCTGTCTGCGGATACTACTCAACCATCCCTGACAGGTCTGACTTATTGCTGGCTCACAAATATACTGATGATGGAACGATTTTTGAGGCTTTGGAAAGCCTCAGATTGCATCAACCACCATGTTTGGTTTATAAAAGAAAGCTACCACTACTAGAAACGGCGATTGCCACTTTTAGGCATGAGTACTGCTGCTGATTGACTTACCTATGAACTGTGAACTGCCCTCCCTTCTTGTTTGTTCACCCCTCTGAGGTGCCTTGTCTTTTAGAGCCTAAACTCTTTGGAGCTGGGAACATCTTTTATTATGTACGGAAGTACCTAGCACAAGGCGGCTCTGATGTGACAGGGTCTTTAGGCACCAACATTACATGAATAATATGTATTTGAACTAAAATTACTATAGCTATTTACAGTCTCAAAACATTGTTACCTTTCTGTAAGATGTTCTTGTCCGTGTCTTCCTGCCCCAGCTTGTTTTGGCAACCCACCTCTCTCCCTTCCCTAGCACGCTTATGTGAATTCAAGTGCTCTCTTTCAAATGTAGATTGTAAGCTTCTCGGGGCAGAAACGTTTTTCGTTTATGTTTGTCAAATGGGAACTACAGAAATAAGTCAAAATAGCGTGACATGTTTTCTTCTAATGAAAGAAGATAAGTACATCCCCTCGACACCTTTATCTAGCCCAGGCGTCGGCAACCTGTGGCACACGAGCCAATTTTTAATGCCACGTGGGACGGGCTGAGCTGCTTAGCCTGCCGCCGCTCTGGCGCTTTCTGCTGCCCGCTCCTGCCAGCCAGGGACCCTCTGCCAGTCCCACTCAGCACCCACTGCTGGCCTGGGGGAAGGAACCCCAGGCTGGCAGGGGGCTGAGACCCCAGCTGGCAGGAGCCCACGGCTGAAACTCCAGAGCAGCGGTGGGCTGAGCCACTCAGTCTGCAGCCACTCTGGGATTCCTGCTGCTGGTCCCTTGCCAGCCGGGGTCCCCCCTGCCGCAGTCCCACTCGGCATCCACTGCCAGCCTGGGGGAAGGAACCCAAGGCTGGTAGGGGGCTGAGACCCCAGCTGGCAGGAGCCTGTGGCTGAAACCCCAGAGCCGCGGCAGGCTGAGCCGCTCAGCCTGCCGCTGCTCTGGGATTCCCACTGGTGGCTCTTTGCCAGCCAGGGTCCCCGCCATGGCAGCCCCACTTACCTTGCGCAGGCGCCCTTCCAGACAGGGTCCAGGCCTGCGGCTCTGCTCAGCCCTAGCGGGGCCAGCTCACCTCACCTCAGCTGCCAATTTGGGGTTCCAGTTGCTGACCTCCTGCCAGCCCAGGTCTAGATCTCCAGCCTTGCTCAGCCTGCTTTCTGGCCTGGAGTCCCTGCAGGTCACCCTGGGCTCTTCTCCTGGCCTTGGATCACTGCTCTGCAGCCTCCCTGCTGTGTCCCACTGTTCCCAGCCTGGGACAGTGAGGTTTGCACACAAGGGAAAAGGGGGTGCAGCTCAACACCCCCATCTTAAAATTGCTTATCTCAGACCACACTGCATTTGACCTTGTGCCTGCCTTCTATCGCCATTTTTTTCCCCATTGAGAGTTGAAAGGAACATTTGACAAAATGCCAGCTCCTAAGAAAGTGAAGCTAGATGTCCAATCATTTCAGCCTGCTTGGACAGACGCATTTGGTTTTATTGAAAAGAAGGACCGTGCTATTTGTGCTTTCTTTTATGAAAGTGTTGTTTGTCGCACGTCAAGTGTTCAACGACATTTTGAAACGAAGCATGAGAAAACTTTTCTTGACGAAGCAGACAAGACTGAATCAATCAAAAAGACAGTAGTAGCCTATGAGAAGCAAAGTAGTGTTTTTAAAAGCTTAAGTGTAAGTAAAAATCAAGCTACAGAAGGAAGTTACAAGATTGCACAGTGCATTGCAAAAAACGGAAAGCCGTTTACAGATGGGGAATATATATATATATAAAAAGTTTTTCTCAGCAGTTCGGAGATTTTGTTCAATGATTTGCCAAATAAAGATACAATCATGTCAAGAATAAAAACTGCTCATCTCTGCCAGAATAATTGAGAGATGCATAAGTGAAATGGCAGAAAATATTAAGGAAAAGCAGACGACTGCACTGAATGACACAGCAGTGTTTAGTATTGCAGTTGATGAGAGTGTGGATATAAACGACGTTCCACATTTGGCAGTTGATGCAAGATACTATGCTTCCGATGAAATCCAAGAGGAACTTTCTTGCCTAAAACCCCTGCTTGGCACAACAAAGGGAGAAGATATACATACTGGAAAGTTTTGTAAACCATTTTGAACAACAAGGAGTTGACATCAGAAAAATACTGTGTGACAACAGATAGTGCTCCTGCCATGGTCGGAAAACAGAAGGGATTTGTAAAGTTGCGTGAAGATCAATTGGCCATCTGATAGTCAAATTTCACTGTATCATCCATCAAGAAACCTGTGTGCTAAAATTTCTAATTCAGAGCCTAATAATGTGATGAATACAGTGGTGCGAATTGTGAATTTCCCTGTTGCTCAATTTGCTTTGACTCACAGACAATTTCAAGCACTGCTAGAAGAGATGGACAGTGCTTGTAACGACACCGCACTTCACAGCTACATTCGGTGGCTAAGTTGTGGCAAAGTTTTGGTGCACTTTGTAAACTGTTTTGATGCAATCAAGGCCTTTTTGTTGGAAGAAAAGCAAAACTACCCCAAAGAAACTGGATGATGACAAATGGCTGTGTAAGCTCATGTTTCTAACTGATATCATCGCTCACCTAAACGAACTCAACCTCTGTCTCCAGGGTGCAGGGCAAACAGTTCTGGATCTTTATGAAGCCTGGAAAGCATTTGTTGTGAAACTAGAAGTTTTTTCCAGGGACATTCAAACTTCTACTTTCCGCAATTCCCAACTCATAAGAGAGCTATCGACACGTTGCACTGTCAATGTCGATGAGATAGGAAAGTACACGCAAGAACCGGAATCAGAATTTTCTGACAGATTTCAAGTGACCACTCAGAAGCCTGTGTGCAGCTTAAAGTATTCAAATATGTGCCTGACACTGGAAAACTCAGCAAGGAAAAGCAAGGGCAAGGATTCATAGATTCTATGACTGGAAGGGACCTCGAGAGGTCATCGAGTCCAGTCCCCTGCCATCATGGCAGGACCAAATACTGTCTAGACCATCCCTGATAGACATTTATCTAACCTACTCTTAAATATCTCCAGAGATGGAGATTCCACAACCTCCCTAGGCAATTTATTCCAGTGTTTAACTACCTTGCTGCAGTTTAAGCCTATTGCTTCTTGTTCTATCTTATTAGAGGCTATAGGCTAGCTGAACTAAGTTTTCTCCCTCTCCGGACGACACCCTTTACTCTCGATACCTGAAAACGCACTAGTCATGTCCCCTTCTCAGTCTTCTCTTTATCCAAACTAAAAAACTCAATTCTGTTCAAGCTCTTCCTTCATAGTCATGTTCTAAACCTTTAATCATTCTTGTTGCTTTCTGCTGGACCTTTCCAATTTCTCCACATTCTTTCTTGAAATGGCGTGCCCCAGAAGCTGCGACACAAGTACTCCAGCTGAGGCCTAACCAGTGCAGAGTAGAAGGCTGGATAGAAGACTTCGTGTCTTGTTACTAACACATCCTCGATTAATGCATCCCAGCAATCACGTGTTTGCTTTTTTGCAACAGTATTCACTACTCGTGATCATATTAGCTTGGGGTTTTCCACTATGACCCTACGATCTTCTTTCTGCCAATACTCCGTCCTAGCATGTCCTGTCTTCCCATTCTGTATGTGTGGACATACTATAGTTCCTTTCCTAAGTGGTAGCACTTTGCATTTGTCTTTATTGAACTTCATTCGGTTTACCTCAGACCAATGCTCCAATTATGTCCATCATGTAATTTTCACCCTGTCCTCCAAAGCAGTTGCAATCTCCTCCCAGTCTGTATTTGTCCGCACAACTTAATAAGTCGTACCTTTCTATGCCAACATCTACAAAGTCATGGATGAAGAAATTGACATACCGGAACCAAAAACGACCACTGCCGGTAACCCCACTGATTATACCTTCCGCAGGTATTTGTGAGCCTTTAATATACTACTCTCTCGAGTACCCGTTAGTCCCAGCCAGTTATGCACCCACCTTTATATGTCAGCCATCTAAATTGTATTTGCCTAGTTGTATCGATAAGATATCATGCGAGACTGTTTAATCAAATGCCTAGCTAAAGTCTAGGAGTATACCACATACCACTGCATCGTCCCTATATTCACAAGGCCTCGTCTATCTACCAATAGATAATCTATCAGATTGTTTGACACCGATTGTCTTTCAATCCATGGCTGCGTATTTCCCTCTCAGCGCTCCCACATATCCAAGTGTTTGCAGATTTCTTTAATTACCTTCGCTCCTTATCTCCTTGCACAGGTTAAACTACTGCGTCTCGTAAGTAATCTCCTGGTGAGTTTTTATATTCCCTTTTATTAGATGAGCACTATATTTCCCTATTTCCAGTTCTGGATTTTCTCGTTCCAGGACTTGTCACAAATAATATAGGCTCAGATACCTCCTATATTAATCCTTGAGTATGCTTAGGGCATGCATTCATCAGGCCCGTGACTTGCAGGATCTACTTTCTAAGTGATTTTAACGTACTCTTTTTTATATTATTTCGTAAACCTACCCCTTCCATAAGCATTCACTATGTTAACATTCCTTCAGATTTCTCAGTGATGCCGAAACAAAAGTCATTAAGCACTCTGCCATTCAAGTTTCCGTTATTTTTCCCTCTCTGAGCTGAGCCAGCTGCTACCTTCTGTCTTCCTCTTGCGTTCTAATGCTATGATAAAAACAAGTCTTCTTGTTTCCTTTGATCCCATAATAGTTTGAGCTAATTGTGGCTCTGGTCTGTCTAATCTTGCCCCTGCATTCCTGTGTTTGCTTATATTTATACTTTGTATTACCTATTTCCTTTTTCTATAATGACTCTTTTTATTTTGTAGTCATCAAGATCGGTTATACCAAGTGGTTTTTTGACTTTTCTGTCTTTGCTACCATCGGATGAGCTGTTGGGCCTTAAAGTTCCTTGAAAACTGCCAACTGTCGGTCAAGTTGTTTTTCCCCCTCAGTCTTGATTCCCAGGGACTACTTGTTCTGAGTCAGGAAATCACTTTCCTGAATCATGTCTCTATTTGCGTATCCTCTTACCTCCTTAGAATTGCAACCTATAATTTCATGATGCACTTGATCCCAGAGGCTTCTACTGAAGAGATTCTAACGTGAGTCTCCCTATTTGTTAAAAATCAGTCTAGAGACACTTCCCCAGAGCTTTTCAACCTCAAAAAAAAAGTTGTCTGCAATGCAGTCAGAGAGACTATTGATATTCTGTGCCCGCTGGTGTTATTTTCCCAGCAGTATGGAGAGTGAATATGAGCATCACCCAATCTGCTTGGATGATTGTTGTATTTAAAAAGCCTCATCCACCTCTCCACTGTTAGTGTCCTGAGTAGACTCCTAGCATGACATCTACCTTTGTTTTTTAACCCCTTTTATCCTAACCGAGACTCTCAATACTTCCGTCTCCTATGTCCAATTCTCCACCTCAGTCCAAGTGTGTACATTTTTTAATATATAAGGCAACCCTTCCTCCCTTTTCCCTGTCTATCCTCTCTGTAGCAAATATCCTTTATTCACAACTTATTCCGAGTCATTCGTATTCCTACCAAGTTTCATGATTGCCAACAATGTCATAGTTGTATTTATTTATTAGCACTTCCAGTTCTTCCTGCTTATTACCCATACTTCTCGCATTTGAATATAGGCATCTAAGATACTGATTTGATCTTGCCTCCCAGTTTTGCCCTGACCCTCCTTTCTCTCTGTCATTATAGCCTACGTTCCCTCTTGTTTCCGACCCATCTCCCAGGTCTTCCTGCTCCCCACTTACCTGTGGATCACACTAAACTGATAAGATCTGCATTTTAAATTTAATTTTAAATAAAGCTTCTGAAACATTTTGAAAACCTTGTTTACTTTACATATAACAGTAGTTGGGTTATATATTATAGACTTATAGAGAGACCTTCTAAAACACGTTAAAATGTATTACCGGCACACGAAGCCTTAAATTAGAGTGTATAAATGAAGACTCGGCACACCACTGCTGAAAGGCTGCTGACCCCTGATCTAGCCCAAAGGAGATCGACTTATTTCAAAAGAACTAGTTACAATTAAAATAAAGCCCTGATCCTGCAATGTGATGCTGAAGACAACAGGGTGCCTTATGGGTATTTGTGCACATCTTGCTGCAGGACTGTGACCTGTGCGTTTCTTATAAAAACAGAAAAAAAAAAAAGAAAAGTGACAGTATTTCAAATATACCAAAGTTGCTAACGTTTTATTTCCTTGAGTGGTAGGAGGGACATTTTTACTTCGTTTTCACTTCTGTTCAGAGTTCAGAGTCATCTATTCAAGCAGCAGTTTGTTTTTTAATCTTCATTTACTCAATTGCACATTTATCCTACATTAAAGGCTGAAACTTTCAAAAGAGCCAAGAGGTCCTCAAAGCCCACTTAAATGGAATGGGGATTGGGTGCCTAACACCCCATAGGCAACTTTGAAAACCTGAGCCTAAAAGACACTCAATATGTAATGGATAATTAAGTTACGTTTTTTAGAAAGATTTTTGGTGAGAAGTTGTGACAATCAGGGTCCAGATATCCCAAGGGGAGAACAAAAGATTTAAACCCCTGAAGTGAGCAGGTGAACTAAACGATTTATACTACAATAATACAGGATGCAAAGTATACAAGTAAGGTCTTGTGAAAGCTTGTAATTTTCTGAACTTGATAGTCATTAGGACAGGGGTCCCCAAACGCGGTGCCTATGGGCTCCGGGCATCTAAATGCTCTCGCGTCCTGGCCGGCGGTTGAGCATCCGCCGAAATGCTGCCAAATTTAGGCAGCATTTCAGCGGCGACACCTATCAATGACACCGCTTGCCGCCGACAAGCGACGTCATCGAGAGGCGTTGCCACCAAAATGCCGCAGAAATTCAGCGACATTTTGGCGGATGCTCGACCACCATCACGGTCCTTTGTCTGGTGCCCGCCAGTCGAAAAGTTTGGGGACCACTGCATTAGCAGATAAACATATGGAATCTATGTATTTATGAATATAGAAAACTGTGCTCATAATCTGTACTAAAACTGTCCTGCTGTAGTTGGAGTAAGTAGTGAGGCAGGGAGGGGATCTCCCCAAGCCAGACGTTTACATGAAACCAGCTTCAAGTAATCATTCATTGTCCAACTTGAGAGGAAACAATGATGGACCACCAGAGTTAATGATACAACATGGACACACCCTGGCTATCAAGCCAAAAGGGAAATTTTCCGCCACTGAATAACCATGAGTCATCATGGATGAGGAAGGTATCTTTTTAAAACAGACTTGGGACTGAAGTTTTTAAATCCAGAATTTGGGAGGGCAGTCTCGAGGATGGAGGCTATCTATGAACACTGGATCCTTCCTATAGCTAGGGGTATGCTGAGAAACGGTTAAGGCAATAGGCAACTAATATTAGAAAAGAGATTTTGTCTAATAAGGAAGTGTAAAGCTTAATGTTGCACCTTTATGTTTATTTTCTGTGTTACTTGTACACGTTTGCTCTCCCTTATTAGTTGATCTTTGAATCTCTGGTTTTTTTTATTAAACGTTTTGTTGATTTTCACCCCAAGCAGGTCTCTGGTGTGTAAACGGTGTGGAATATGTATGCCAAAGCAAGCTGGTATCTGGGGGGCTGGTTTCACACCTTGGGAGTAACAAATCCGAGAGGAACAGTTCAAGTATCTGGTAATTAAGAACTCAGGGAGGAAGCATTTGGGGAGTCTTGGGACTGAAAGGACTGTTAGTGTCATCCTGCAAGAGCCTAGGGGGTGAGACTTTATGCTATGGGTAGGTTACTGGTTTAGAGACCTGAGCCATAGCTGCACAGCACAGAGGCCCCAAAGGTTACAGGGGCCATGGGCAGGCAGTGACAGAATCCCTTACCAGTCTGGCTGGTCACTCAATCATCACAGAAGTTTACCTGCACAATCTTCCTCCATCAGAGGAAATGTAGACACATCTGTCGGCAAGATTTGTGGAGATTGAAACAAATTCATTGATATAACCTGCTCGCCGCATTAGCCGAAACGTGTGAACTAGTTTCGGATGGTCTCGAATGACACCAAGGATGTTACCTGTTCAAGAAAATGAACATTTTATGATTAATGTTTTATATGCTTCAAAATTCTCTTCAGTTCAGAGGTCCTTCCCTTCTTAAATGTGACGGGAAATACCTATAAGGTGAGCCTATGCTGCAGCTGGGAATGAGCCTCCCACACTGGGTAGAGACAAACCAGAGTTTGCTATCTTTAGTGTGCTAGCTCAAGCAAGGCTATGTGGGCATTGCAGCAAGGGCAGTAGCTCTGGCTAGCCATCTGAGCTTGGACTCAGGCAGCTAACCTGAGCCACCACCCGGGCTGCAATGTCCACATTGCTATCTTTAGAGTGCTACCTTGAGCAGAGCTAGCATGAGTCTGTCTACCTGGGCTGGGAGGCTCACTCCCCATTGCTTGGTAGACATACCTGAAAAATTTCAGCTTTTCATCAAGATACCAAAACATTTTCAAGTCAAAACCCCCAAAATATTTTGGTTTCGTCTGAAAATTTTAGGTTTTTCCGCAAACAAAACAAACAAAAACCAAAACAAAAAACCACCACCAATTTATTTCAAGGAACACAGACACTTTCCACAATAATTTTTGTTTGTTCAAAATATCTACTTTTCCATAGAAACAGTTTCATTCAAAAATTGTCTACCAACCCTACCAATACATTTCTTTCAATTTCTCCACAGCATCTTGAACAAAAAATGATGTGCTCATTCCAGTTTCATTTTAATGAATTCCTATTCAGTATGCCTACAAAATTTGCCTTTTCATGTACAGGTAGGTAAAGCTTCTGAAGACTCGAACTCAAGTGCTCTTTGGCAAGTGTACGTGGGAGGGACTAACCCAGAAATATTTATGATGACTTAAGAAATTAAACACCCCCCGCCCCCCCCAATATTTACATTAAGATAACTGCACACAATAGCACTAAAACTTCCTTTTTAAGACCCAATTCAACAAATCATTCATATTTAGCAAAGCATTTAGCATGCATGTTAACTGCTTTGCTGAATAAGGATGGACATAAGCATTTTGTCATGTCTGCAGACAATAGTGTAAAAATGTGCTTTTAAAGACCTAGCAGAATTGAGATCATCATAGAACGTAAAAAGAAATGGTGCAGGTACTTGGAATTCAGAGCAGTTTTTTTTTTTACATGAACAAACAATAGATAGAGATTGGTAATGTGATAGGGACCTCTTTTTCTTTGTAGGTCACTGGTTCAAATCTAACATGTCAGTGGTCTGCAAGCCAAATTTTTAAGCTCTGAAAAACGCAAAATTGTAGATTTAATAGTGAAAGTCTTTTGCTTTCACTTAATTGTGTATTTTCTATTTTTAGGAATGCTACTTATCTCTGCAAAAGACATTGCTACCATATTCTACAGAAGCTGTGAACTAGGAAAAGTAAAGGTTGAGTCAGCATTTCTGTTATAAAACCCCATTTATAATCTAGGTGAAGTGTAACATGTCCATGGTTCATTAGCCTTTATAAAACACACCCAGAAAAGCAAAGGAAGTCATTTTACTTCTTGAGGAGTCTTTTCTGGAGAGAGCGGCAGGGTACAAAAAACAAACAAAAAAAACCTTTTGTTTATCTCCATCTTCTAAACTCTGAATCAAAATGTAAATGAGGCCTTTTTGTTACCAAAAAAGAGACCAAATACTGGATGTCTGAAAAGTGGTTACTGAATGACAAAGAGCAAATTTTATTTCATACTTTTTAATCTGTTAGTATCACAAATGGTGAGACTGATATCATATTAAATGAGGATTTAGACAACAGACGTCAAGTCAATAATGTGTATGTGCATAATATACATTTTTTAAAGACACATGTCCATCCAATGAGCAAAAAAGAAAGAAGCTGGCCTGTTCTCCTAGGTGAATTTTTGTAACTATCTATGATGGTGTAGGGAGTGCTGAGGGTGGTGGACTAGATGACCTCTTTAGGTCCCTTCCAGCCCTACATTTCTATGATTCTAGGATGGGACTTCTCCCCAACAAATATAAAAATACTGTCCTCTTGAAAAATAATGCTAACTTTATAACAAAATAAAAATTAGGACTTCAAACCCTGCATAGCATTACATTCCAGATAATATCACAATCGGTGTGGAATTTAAATCATGTCCGTGTGCATGTTTCATACAGTACTGTTAGGTACCATTTAAGAGCCAATATTTAAGGAGGCTTTAACACAGCCTCCAGTTTTGTGCCAGAAATTCTGCAGCCACAATGAACTGTGGTCATAATTTTTGGGGCATAAACAACAACTACAAATGACTAAATGCCATCATTTGGACTGTCAACGCTATCGGTAGGAGCAGTCAAGTAGATATCAAAACATTTGCACTTGAAATTGGTACATGAAAAACTGCATCTGCACTTGATTGTGATTAAAAAAGATGCTGAACAGTTTTTAACGTTTGCCCCCCCATATCTGTGTCAAGATGGAGCAAGACTGACAGGAAGTTACATACCATTAAGGAAGACAAGGAACACATTTGGATATGAAAGTTCTTCTCCACATAGTAAGTTTACATCTTCTACTCCAAGGTTACTGGCTAATTTAATAATTGGGCCATCTTCCATATCAGTAGTAATATGAGTCATCAGAGCTAGGTTTTTAACCAAACCACAAGCCTAAAAAACAAATATGAACAAGTTATTCCAAAGCACATATGCTGATGTTACAAACTGCACTGTTTTTAATATAATTCTGTAAGCACGTACAACCTGTATTACAACATAAGTGATAGAAATGAGGTTGGATATAAAATAATTCCCTCTAGGAAAAAATGGCTTATAAAAGAATCTGAGAAGAAAAAAAAAAAATAGAAAGTACATTCTAATCATCACACTGAAATTCCATGTTTTTAAATTTAAAATCTTTAATTTTGAATTCTAAAAGTGTGACTGCAAAGCTGCAGCTATTTTTCAAACTATTACAGTGTAGTAGTATTAAATTATGTAAAATACAAGATATATGCGACTATTTTAATTCCTATTGAGATCAAATTTTATTTTTTTGAAAGGTGCTGAACTTATAAGATATAAAATAGACCTTATTTATCTCTCCATGTAAAAGTTACTCTGAAATAGAATAATGCATCATTTAAAGAAATACAATAGAAAAAGAAATATGACTCAGCATTATTAAAGAATTTGAAAATATGTAATATAGGCCTTTAGTATGGCTGAAAACTCATCTGTTCTTTTATCTATATGTAGGTCTGTTTTTTATGTATTTAAGATTAGGGTTTCCACTGGTAAAATCAGAATTAACCAATGTGACAATAACTTTTTAGGATGCCAAATGTATGTTTATATTATTTATTGTAATCAATATCAAAAAAAAAAAAAAAAAAGTACAGCGCTAAATGGCAGCTTTTAAAGGAATCATAATAAAAGCTGTTTTGTCCATATGAAGATATCCGACATCCCACATGACAAAGTAAGCTTTAAGAAAATAAACATCTTGAATTATATAATACTTGGACATTTCAGCAAATCACTTCACCTATTTAATGCAAATAGTTCATCCTGCTTATCTTCCAGTGCTGGAAAGTCCAGCACTCCCATCAGGCATTGTATCAGAACAATTTACTCCCAGTATCAATTGTTTGGTGAGATAGTTTTATGATTTTGTTGCATTAAGAATTAGTGAAGAAATTTTTCTTCACTAACTACAGCACTTTCTGTAATATTCACAAATTATTTACAATAAGCTCTTCCCTGAAAGTCTAAGGCTCAGGCTGACATGGCAATCTCACAATAGTAAGACACATCCATTTACAGCATAAAGGGATAAGAGTTTAAGACTCTTTGGACCCTTCAGCCCTGGCTGGTAGGGGGAGCAAGATGAGCTTCCGAAGAGAAGACGGTGCCTGATGTCATTCTATTGCAAATCCAAATGAAGAGCTCCATATAGAGTCCCATTCAGCTCACCTCAGCCAAAAAGACGTCTGCCATAACAAGAAATGGAGAGTGCAATGAGAGAGGACTGTGTTGGGGATCAGATGGCACATCCATGTCCCTTAGCTCTTCACTTGAAGTGGAGGAATAGACAACAGTGTCTCTGAATATACCCCCTTCAATCTTCTTTTTATTTTTTTTAAGTTAGGACAGTTGTACTTAGAGGCAGCAGCCAAGATTCAGAGCTCCATTGTGCAATGTGCTGTAGGCACATAGAAAGAAACAGTCCCTGCTCCAGAGCTTAACATCTAAACAAATAATTATTCCCATTTTACAGACTGGAAACCAATGCACAGAAAGAGTCGATGACTTACTCCAGGTCTCACAGAAAGTCTGCGGCAGAGGTGGGGATTGGTGCTTACTTGCAGCTCCAACTTGTGAATTTTAAAAGGGAAAAAAAGTTACCAGTCTCCCAGTGGTAGCCTGCCAAATCTAGGCTGTTAGGTAATCAGGAAGCTGAGGCTTAGCAAGCTGGACACTCAGTGTTCCCTTGAATCCTGCAGCAGGAGCTGGGAGAGGGGCTCAGCTAAGCATAGAAAGCAAGGAAAGCACTGGGAAAGGGGAAACTCAGCTATCTGTCCCAACTCCAGGAGCAAAAGCACCAGGCCTTCGTCCACTGTGGAAAAGAAAGGGGATAGACGTTGGGGAACAGAAAAAGTGAGAGTATAGGGAAGAAGGAAAGAATGAAGATGACTTTGTGGATGGGGAAGAAGTAGAGCAGTATAGCAAGAAACTGAACTTCAGGCATCAGCCAAAGACTGCAAAAGATCCTAGAATAGGGCAAAGTAGGTAAAAATGAATTAAGTGCTGATCTCAGAGGAGGGTTAGGAGAACTTATGATGCTACTGGGAGCTTCACCTGAGTTGTGGAGTCAGCCCTTTGGGGTAATGAAGGGCAATTACTCTTCCCCATAACATTGTCAGCAAAGCTGATCTTCTGATATAGGACTGTCTGGTTCAAAAGACACTGTGCCTGCCTCCCTGGGTGTTGGGGGTGAGTGGAAAAGTGAGGGAAATAAAATGCAAGTTTCTCACCTCTCCTTCAGGAGTGTCTGATGGGCAAAGCATACCCCACTGAGATGGCTGAAGAGATCGGGGGCCACTCACTTTTCTTGTCTTTTCAAACTGAGAAGAGATTCTTGTCATCATTCCCAGAGCAGATATATAAGACAAGCGGGACAACACCTGTGTCACACCTTGGCGGTCCATTTTGAATCTTTTCAGTGACCAATTTCCCTACAGAGCAAAGAAAACATGTATTCTTTCAAAATGCTACCATCATTTACCTCTTATCCTGACCACTCATATTTCTTTTAGAGTAGTGACACTCAGACCTCAGTGGTTCAGGAGCCAAATCAGCAATCAACATTATTCAAAAAAAGCCACAGGAGTTGGAATTCATTGTTTTATTTACTATTTTTATGTATATATGTTATTCTCACAGCAAAATGACTGACCAAGTATTATTTTATCAACTATAATTGGTTAATAGAGTAAAAGCATCCTGACTGGATAAAAATTAAATCCTCAGTATTTTACCATTATGTGCTGCAAAGAGTTGCAGGAGACACGTTAAAGAGCCACTTGCAGCTCTTGAGCCTCCATCCCAGTATCACTGTTTTAGAATATTTCTGACAAACCAGTTGAGGATCTCTGCATTGCAGATGCTGTGCATTTTATAAACAACCTTCTACTTCCTTGCTTGCATCTAAAGATATTCCCCAGGCTAGGGTCTAAATTGCATAGTCTATTCCCGCAGCTCGCACTGGCTGGGAACAGCGACTTGTGGCCACCGGGAGCTGCGTGCAGCCGTGCCTGTGGACCATCAATGTAAACAAATGGTCTTGCGGCCCACCGGCGGATTACCCTGACGCACACCAATGTCCTAGAGACTGTTCAAAAACTGGGGGTATAGCACTGATCCTGTGGATCTGCAACACTGTACCAAACAGAATTTGTTCTGTGTTTACCAGAAACATTCCAGGAGAATGAACTTTCAGTATGATTAAGTGCTTGGATTGAAGAGGAAAGTCAAATGAGTGTAGACACCATCAAAGCTGTTCTTTTGCTCAACTCAATATTAACATTTGTTCTGTGTCATATAATAAACTCATTCATAACACTAAGATACTGGAGGGGGGGGAGGAAGAGGAACGAGGGGGGAGAAATCCTCCACCTTGGCAAATACACACGTTGCTGTCAAGTAGGAAGCTGACGACAGCAACACCAGGACATTTTTTAAAGAAATGTACTTTTGCACTTCATAGGAGTCTTTTAAACCAAAGGAAAAAGAGAAAGAAAGAAAAAGAAAAGAAGAACCACCACACCATGGAAGTGTCCCGGGTTTTTAATTTTGAAAATGATTACCTTTGCTATAACCATGTAGAACAAACACCACCACTAATTCAACTATGCACAAGTTACTTTTGCCTGAAGGAGACCAATGATCTAAATTTACAACCTGAGAATTAGGAAAGGTCAGGACTGCAAAACATTCAATCTCTCTCAGTAAAACAGACCAATTTCGTAATCTCTGGCAAGAGCATCACTAGTAATACCTCAGAGAGGGATGTCGCTGGAAGCAAACATCAAACAGAGTTTAAGCTAGCTGATGCACTTTCCTCTGGTTGTGACTACCACACCTAGACTGAACAGTTTGGGTCAGCTTGGCATCGGTGGCAATTGCTCTCCTGCATTGGACTAACTGCTCTTTCCTGAATCACCACGTACATGTTGTATTCCCCCATCCACTTCTCTTCAGTCTGTTAGGGTATGTCTACACAGCAGCTGGGAGGTGCAAGCCTCAGCTTGGGTAGAGCTAGTATGCTAAAAATAGTGTGTCCATAACATGGGCAGTGGCTTGGGCTCACTGCCAGAGTACTATCCTGCCCAACCTCTGCCACGCTGCTATTTTTAGGCACTAGCTCGAGCTGAGCTAGCGCATATATGTCTGCTTGAGCTGGGAACTACATCTCCCAGCTGATGTGTAGTCATACCCTCAAGTAGGGAGAGATTCTTCTTCATCTTTGAGTGGGAAGTGAGCTAGTGATCCAGCATGAATTTTTGCAATGGTGTCAAGTAGGACTTGAAAAGATCTATGGGGATGAGAGACCCACACTTCATAGTCTGAGCAGATTATGTACAGTTGATTCCTTTGCCGTCATCTGTGTTTGACTCACTAGATCTCTTGGTCTTCAAGAATTCTTCTTAGGGCAGAAACCTGTTGTCTTTGTTGATATATAACAGTACTTGCTGGTGAACTTTTAACTGTGACTGCATTTTCCTTGCAGCTGACCACAAATCAGTGAATTAACAGAAGTTTTATCTTGGTCTACATAATCAGCTCCAAGTCCCTCCTGCATTTGGCTTGATGAGAATGTCATCCCAGATAGGTCAAAATAGATACCAACACTATAGAGGTCTATACTTTCTTAAAAGACTCTGGGGGCAGAAAGGAGTCCAATCAGACGTGTGTCTTGTATTGATATGGTCTGTCATAATAGGAGCAGAGGAATCTCAACTGTGATTTTCATATAGGCTTTGTCAAGTCTATCAATATCATGATATCCTCGGGATTACTGCAGCGATGGAATGGAATGTCTTTGTGGAACTTCAAATACTTAATATTTTGCTAAGGAACTTCAAGCCCTTTATTGTTCTGATATCTTGGGGCCAACAAAGATATATTACCAAGAGCCTACTTTGTTCCCCTGTGGGACAGACTCCAAACTCTCTATTGACATTAGGTATTCTATGGCACAGAACAGATTGCAGCATTTCTGCAAATTCCTGAATTTGGGAGACTATATGAACCTGTTAAATTCAGCACAAGGTCTGGGACGTAATCTCTGTGGGGAGTTTCCAGAATCCACTTGTTGAATATAGCATGTTCTATTCCATTTTGAAAAGAAAGGATTCCACCACTAAGTATGTAGGTCTGCTTACCCTAGCTGTCATCAGGCTGTCTGGTATAGGACTAGCTGGTTGGAAATATAGCATACATATCCTTCTCTGCTGTATTTTCCTCAGGATTGCCTCTGTTGAAACCTGTGTCCTTTCTGGGTAATTCTTTCAGCAGATGCTAGCAAAAGAAATTCTTGACTTAGTTTAGGACCTAGCTGCCTGAAATCACTTCAGAGGGTGGTTTGTTGGGCTTCTTAAAGTTAGAGTTGTTACTATGTTATTCATTTTCTCACTGTCCAGAAGACTGAGCCAAACCTTGTGGCTACTTTGCTTACATATCTCCGAAGTGCAAAGCTATTTCCTGGCTGTGATGAAGGACATGACCAGGACACTTGGTGATCAGACTAGATTATTTTGTCTTTTGGGACCTTAGTTCAGTTCCTTAATTTAGACAATGGCTGGCCAGGAGAAGCATGTGGAAACTGATGAAGCTTGAAGTAAGCCATAATCTTACAATCCATAAGGTCCTTGTGGAGGAAGTCTTCCATCACGAATGAAGTCTTGGATGTGGGCCACCACTGCTACATTTACTTTGAGTAGAATAAAGGAGCAATATTTTCCATCTGAAGTGCACAAAACTTGCCATATGGGTATTAGGCAATCCTTTTCTACATGTCCCTAGTCTCTGAACGAGGTTTTCCACAGAGACATGAATGGCATTTCATGGTACTTTGGGCAATACAGAATAAGCCACATTGTGGCTACAGGATTCAACTCCTCAGTCTCAGTTTGGAGGCCAAGAGCCACAATTACCCTGTGTTTCACAGACTTGAACATTTCAGACAGGAAGAAATACTCCTGTGTTTCTTTAGCAGACTCTTGCACTCTTATTCAGACAAAACCTTCTCCTCACCGAATGAGCTGTCTGAGGAGCAAAACCTTAAGGAGGAAAGGGTGACTGCATATGTTCCACCTTTTGGCTTCCTTAAGCCTTTCGCCATTTAGAATGCATATATTTCTTCCTCACTCTTTCTATTACAGAAAAGAAGAGTCCCATTGACTCAACCTCAAATTCTGGTCACTCTGACTAATCCAGTCACTACTTGTTCTTCTCCAGGATCTTATCTTGATAGCCCACTCTGTGTATTCTTGCTCTTCATCCTCACCTGAGCTGGAGAAGAATAATTCTCTTGGCGGGCACTTAAATGAAGGAGAAGCAGCCTAGTTTGAGGCGTTGTATGGACCTTTAGAAACTATGCAAACCTAACACTGTCCAGAAAAATGAGTGGCAGGTGACAGTATGTAAATGTAGATGAAACAGTACAATAACATTCCTATAACAAATAAGAAAAGCATTGTCTTTCAGAGTAAAGAGACTCTGGTTACGATATATCTTTTCATTGTCCCAAGAGCTTGCAAACATACAGATTTAGAAATGTTTAGGCCTGTAAAATTACTGCATGTTTCACTTATTCCTCCACCCCTCCTTTTACTTTTGGAAAACTAAATATAAAGTCTGTAGTAAGCATCACTGAACACCACGTAGATGGCTGAAACAGGAATGCTATGGATTCTTCTACACGCTGTGGGTGTAATTATGAATCTGCTGATCTATTCCATGTTCTCAGGGATTATCCTTAAAAACTTTCTGGTAAGATTTGTTCTACTATAACATGAGTCTTGGAAACAGAACTTTAGTTTCCCGAAGAATATACAATGAGCATTATTCCTTGGAAATTATTTCCAATGGTTCAGAGCAGATGGCTTTTAATTGCTTGTGTGGTAGTGGGAAAAAAAATTCTTAAGACAGTGGAAGGAGGAAGAATTTATAGCATATACTGAATAGTTGGCAGATTTATCTCTGTCAGCCCAAATGCAAAAACTGGCGTCTGCTAGAAGAAGCCATTAGGATTTAGAAGACAGATCTGTCAGTCTTTTTTAGTTATTGGCATCATAAGATTTAACTATATTTGGTACACTCAAAACTAAACACAAGATTAGCTTTATAATTGGAATCTGCTATTTACAGACTAAGATGTTTTTGCACGTGATTTGTAGTGCCAATTTTGTTTTTAAAAACTGAAGAAAAAACTCAACCTGATGCTAAGCAGAAAAAAAGACCAAGAATTCCCAAGGTTGTGCAATACGTATTGAAAGTTATTTTTTAATTGTTAACTGTTGACTACTTTGAATCAATCTATTTAAAAAAAAAACAGAATTAATTCAAGGATTTCAAAATGCTTCACTATTGTTAGTTAAACCTCAGTGTCCCTCATAGCAACCTCATTTTACAGTTGGGTAAACTGAGGTTCAGATCTGGAGTTGCATCATTGTGCTTTTGCAAAAATAAAAAAAGTACCGATTTGAATTTTGTTGAGATGGAAAACAGCAAACAACTAGAGATCAAAACACCCCGAGAAGCTTATAGAATTCATCTTGTTACCAGCTTTCACCCAGTCCCCCTAAGCAACTCTAAGTTGTTCAGAACTTCTGAGTTGTACATCTGAACAAGGTTCACCTCTGGGCCCAGGTTCTTTTAACCAACAGAAAACAGATACATGGGCTCCAAAGTAAACTACATGTACATATTGAAATTAATTACTTCTTTAGTTCCTGGATCAATAGTATTTAAAAAAAGCACTTAGCAGTTTGCCCAGTTTTACAGGATAAGTCAACATCAGATAGAAAGAACACAGAAGTCCTAGTCCCCTGGTACAACCAGTAGACTGTATCATTACTCTTAATTGCAATCACCTGTGAACAAAAAGAAACACGGTCCCTTTAAAAGGTCCAGAGCTGCAGCTGATCTTCGGTTTTACTCAATTTACAAACTAGAGCAGGTTGAAAATCTGAGGTTTTGAAACTATTTTATTTTTTGCAAAAAAAAGTCAACGTTTTTTCTGCATTTTTCAACCAGCTCCATCACAAATATTGTTGTTTGACATCAGATAAATCTAGGTGCCAAGTATTCACTATGAATCACTGATGTAAACAAGATGTTTTTTGATAATTTAAAATGTCTTAATTCTCATTGTTTGTTTCAGTAAGACTTCAGAATAGTATACATCGATATAAGTGTATTATGTTGATCATAATCTCCTTCTTAGTGAGCTCTTAGAGCTTAATTCATGAGAGAGTTTTATCACTTGAATCTATAAAGAATATTAATAGCTTTGTTTTCATGACCGAGGATACTGGAACCACCAGGACAAAAATAACTCACCCATTCATCCCAGCCACCACACCCTCTACTAAGGCTGATGAGAAACCCCAACAAGCAGCAATAAAATACAGCACTTACAGTAGAGATGGCATTGACCATGCCATTGGTGATCTGATCTTGACGCATATGCTTCACTACATCAAACTGGGCTGCTCTCTGCTTTGGAATTACCTGATCAGCAATCTTTTTCATTTCAGAGTTAAATTTTTTGAACAAATCTTCAAAGAGAAGGGAAAGAAGCTGCAAAACACAAAAACAAACTGGATGTAGAGTGAATAGTGAGTGACTTTTCCTCTTTTGACAGACCAAAAATGATGCATTTTAGGTCATCAGTGCTTACTAATGTTAGCTTACTAAAAAGGATAAAAACTGTATGTTCAGTACCTAACTTTTTGGTGAGAAGGCTTTGTTTCTCTTTGTTAGAATAAAACAGGAGACCAGATTAGAAGTAATTTCAAATCAACAAATGGCCGATCACACCTACTCTTTTTTGATTTGTCTGCCTTTCTCCTTCACCATACTTCTCTTTTCAAAATTGTGAGCCTGCACTAGTTATTTATTGATTAAAATCCTTTTTCAACCTTGTTACACTGTATCTAATGAGATCAACCACTGCTAAGGTGTGATTCTCCTGATTTCCTGACAACTACTTTTCAAGATTTAAAACAACAGCTGCATAGAAATTTGATTGCCTTAACATCCAGCTCCAGACTCCAATGCACGAGCAGGCATCCTCAGAGAAGGAGGGAACAGAAAGACCCTCTTAGGGATTCTACTTGTACAAATAGCAGCCCCTTTCTCCTCCCCAGTCCTCCCTCCGAAGGACACCTTGGGAGCAGGGAAGAAAGATGCTGTGTGTGATTGCCGTTGCATGGAGTACTTTTAGAAAGAACCCCAACAATATGGATTTTGAGGGTGGTGCAAGGCTGGCATGGTCATACCGAAGCAGGGAGGGAGAGGAGACAGTTACCACAGCTATTGCAGATAAGAGTTGGGACAGGTTCTTTCCTTTCAGTGACTACCAGCCAGCTACCAGGAACTGCCTGCTTCCCCTCTGGCTGCAGCTGAAACTCCTTTCCCTCATTTCTGATGTGTAGATCTGAGATTAGCTAGATTTGGTACTCTCTCTCTGATGTATATCTAATCTCCCATTATTCTGTAAGCTACTAGCCTTGCTGCCATGGACAAATGAACCTCAATTTATGCAAGTCTTCATCTAATTCCATATTTATTGTCTATATTCAAGTTGCTCCTGCAATGTGCCAAACCCTGTCCACTCACGGAAAGATATAATCACTAAAATGACCAGCCTACAGGTGGGTACACGAGTTACATACCAGGGGGATTGGGATAAAACACCATAGTATAAAAATAACCATTCAACACTGCTGCTATTTATTGGTTCCCAAACCCTCCTCCTCGTCATATATGCTCTCCACGTATTTTAACGTTTTATACAATGATTTCTTCTGCCTTTTGTCTATTATGGAGATGTCCTCCATGATCTGAAGGGTTGTTTTTTTTTTTGCTCTGCTATTTGATTGGGAATGCTGTGAAAACAATCTCCTCCGGTAAACACTAGTGGTTTCCCAAAATACCTACATTTGCATTAAATGATACATTGTCAGTGTTTACAACGATTAGTTTTTCAAACAAGCAGTATAAATTCTAAAACTTGGCAATCCTATTCTGGGATTCTGTTTTACAGCAACTCGAATGTCAGACAGTCTAAAAATGCACTAGCTATTGAATGCCAAAAATGGTAGTTCCCAGCATAGAAAGCATTGTGCTGTTGAATAAACTGGGTAATCAGCAAGCACAGCTAAGACATTCTGGAGTCTACTGCATAATTTAATTTCTGTGTGTGCAGCATGAAACTGAATTATAACTATCACCTCTGAACTGCACATAATGCCACTGCCTCCTCCCTTGCAAGCACAGAGTCAGCCACTCACTTTTCTCCCAACATGAAGGGCCACCCATTCTCATCTGCCATCTTTCCACCAACATACCCCAGCTAAGCTGCCCAAAGCATATGATCTATGCACAGTCAAAAGCCACTGGAAATCATAACATCGTAACATTGTCAGGCCTCCATTTTGCTGACATCTTAGATGAATCACACCAAAAAACCAGAAGCATGAAAACTTCAGAAAATCATTTTAAATTCACAACCTTGATGTGGTCTAACTTATAGGTTATCAGTTCAACAAGGAGTCTAAAAAGACTAGTAGCTTTAACAACAGCAGCCAGAGTGATTTTAATACTGTGGTGCTTCAGGAGCACCAGGACATTTAATAAAATCTCTCTCTCTTTGGAATCAATCTGAAGATTTTTTTTTAATGTTTCCAAATTAAAAGAGATTTTCCTGAAAAAGCTGAGTTCTCCAAAAGCACAACTCAAGCAGCTGAGGACAAGATTGTTACAAGCTTTAGGATCCTGAGAGATCCTAATGCCTAAACCCTAGGCCTTCTCCCATTGAAATACAGGGCAATACCTGGCAAATACCAGGCTTTGAAGACAGAAGGATTGGGTACCCTCGACTAAACTCTTCAGGACAGGGAGAATATTTTCTTATATCTATGAAGCACTATGTTAGCCAACGGTACTACATTAATAAATTCTATATGTTAAATGCAAAATCACTTAGATTTACCTCAGCATCTAAGGTTGAGAATTTAAATAACCTGAAGTAGTAAATAAAGTTAAGGTTCCTACATCATCATACAATTACATCTCTTAGCAGTAAAGGGGAAAGAGTGACTGCTATGTTTCAATATACACATGTGAAGTATTTACTTAAACCTTCCTTTTCAATGTCCAATTTCTCTATTTGATTTGGCATTTCAGGGAAAAGATCTTCCTCCCATCTTGTTCATCATATATTAAAGGCCTCAGAGGGTGTGTCTACACCAGCAGTTCTCAAACTGTGGGTCAGGACCCCAAAGCAGGTAGTGACGCTGTTTTAATGGGGTCGCCAAGGACTGTAATAGCCTTGCTGGAGCCCAGGCCCAAAGCCTGAGCCTCACTGCCTGAGGCTGAAGCCCAAAGGCTTCAGCACCTAGTGTGTGTAGTGGGGGGGCCTCAGGTTACAGGCCCCTCACTTGAGGCTGAAGCCTGTGGGATTTGGCTTTGCCCCTCCCCCTCTCCTCCAAGAATGGTGAGGCTCTGACATTTGCCCTGGCCCCCCTGCCCAGGGTGGTAGGGTTCAGACAGGCTCAGGCGAGCTCAGGATTCGATCCTCCCTCCTGGGATCAGCTAGCAATTTTTCTTGTCAGAAGGGGGTCGTGATGCAGTGAAGTTTGAGAACCCCTGGTCTACACTGTAATCAAAGACCTGTGGCATGGCCACAGCTGGCTTGGGTCAGCTAATTCAGGCTTGTGGGGTTCAGGCAGCTGGGCTATACAACTGCAGCGTAGATGAGCAGTCTCAAGCTAAAGCCCATGCTCCGAGACCCTACATCAGGGGTGGGCAACCTTTCAGAAGGGTTGTGCCAAGTCTTCATTTATCCACTCTAATTTAAGGTTTCATGTGCCAGTAACACATTTTAATGTTTTTAGAAGGTCTCTTTCCATAAGTCTATAATATATAATTAAACTATTATTGTATATAAAGTAAACAAGGTATTCAAAATGTTTAAGAAGCTTCATTTAAAATTAAATTAAAATGCTGAGCCCCTCGACCGGTGGCCGGGACCCGAGCAGTGAGAGTGCCACTGAAAAATCAACTCGCATGCTGCCTTTGGCCATAGGGTAACACAGGAGTAGGCAACCTAGCTACAGCAGAGGATAAAAAAAAAAAAAAAATCTTACTAAACTCTTGACAAAGTGGTCTGCTGGATAAATATTATCATCTCTTAAATCCCCTCTGGAAGCATCTAAACAACCTTAACTCTGCAGGGCAATCATGCAATAACCTTGATAAGGACATTTTAGTGTTTGTGTACATTTATTTTTAAAGTCATTAGGTTTTCCCTCCCCTCTTCCTCTCCCCACTCCCATATAGTATCACTACAGAGGCTGTATGAAACCTATGCATTAATCTGTTATGAGAACTGGGACCAAAAATAACATGTTGACACTGGGTGCAAAAATTTTTGAAGGGCCCATTTTTAAACTTATTTTAACTAATTAACTGATTTACTTAAAATTTCCCACAAAATTCATTCTATACCCAAAGAGTAAGTGCTATCATTTTGGGAAGGATCACGGTATTTTTTTAAAAAATACATAAGAAAATGTTTGAATCTCTGCTTTAAGGGCTTGTCCACACACTATGGGGTCTACAGTAGCTTGCAATGGCACCATAGGTATGCTCTTGTAACACCATCGCATGCCATAGATAATCTCCTTCTGTTAATATTGTGAGTTTCTGACACTGTAGTAACTCTGCCTCCCTGAGCTGTGGTACCTAGGGGAATGGAAACATTCTTCCATGGATCTAGCCGCATCTACATCAGGGGTTTAGGTTGGCATAGCTACAGCTCTCAGGGGTCAGAGTTTTTCACACCCTTGAGTGCCATAGGTACATTGACCTAAACCCCAGTGTAGACCAGGCTTTAGTGCAAAACTCAAATCTTGACTACGGAGCCACAGCTGGTGCCTCCATCACAACAGTTGCTTTTTGGCTCAAACTCATTCTACTTAAAATTAAGTCATACAGACCATACGGGAGGAAAATTTTTAACTGGAGTCTTCAAAGTTATACCCCTTTACTGAGAACGATGTGTGAGTGGGAGGGAACAGTTTTGCAGTTTGTCCCCCTGACAATTTTAAGGATCAAGGGGCTTGAGCCAGTGTCCACTGAAGTCAAGAGTATTTCCATTGATGTAAATTGGCTTTTGAGCATACCTTAAAATGAATGTCCAGTAAAAACAGAATGTTTTAATTAGCCAACTAGAAAAATATTTTCTGCACTGAACCTGCTGATTGAAAAACAAGCACTACAATTCCACTAAAATCTTTCAGTGCCTGGAACTGTAGTGAATATGGACACAAACCAAATCTCTTTTTCTTTGAGGTAATAAGTATGTTACATCCTAAGTACACAGACTCTAAATTTTCCAGTCTAAAAGCCTTACACACTTTGCTAATTTTTGTACTTTCACAGCCTCTCTGTAAGAGCAGTGAATATCTGCAAAACAGTCTCATAACCACCACACTATTTAGGTCAAGAGTAAGTGATTAAAAGAAAAGGGATGGAATGCCAGTGATAATATTCAATATGTTTCAGAGTTAGTCCAAGGCCTTTCAGCCAGCTTAAGACAGGAGCACTAAAGAGCAAGTTATATTTAAGAACAAAATACTGACAGCTCATCAATTGATTGAAAATCCTAAGGAAAAAAAATTAATAAAGAAGTTAAGCTGCTGAAATACAGTTTCACCAATTAGCTTAATGTCAGAGAATTCTAATTAGGCGCCTTGAGATTGTTATTTAGTGTTTAAGCCTTTAGAGTGCCAAATTCTCCTTTTCACACAAACTGGTTGCAAAATTAAAGACATTAGGCGGCCTTAATTATATTATCAGAACAGCTGGGATTAGGCAATCTCTGAAGTCAAGGCGGTATTCTTTTGTCACAGGGTAGAAATCCCTTGCTTTCCAGGGTGCCGGATTTTGGTGCTGTTCCATATCTCACCCATACAAAGCTAGCTGCATTAGAAACAAAAAAATTGAGGACAAAGAACAGAGTAATGCTCAGCAAATAATGAACACATTAAGGAAAGAGAAAAGGTAGGTGAAAAGATTAAGCCTGAAATCAGTAGGTTTTGCTAACACCTCTGCTGGCACCTGGCCTACCAAGCCTCTAGTGGCAGAAAGACTAAGAGAAAGCTCTGTAAACCAGCTTGGCTAGTGGATACAACACTGTTATCTAAAGCTAAAGCACATTTCATACTGCCTTGTCCCATGGGGTGTGAAATTAGCAGCTATTGTTTTCACACATTTTTATGAACACAATGCCTTTTATGTCTTTACATTGTTTAGACCGCTATGTTTTCCTCTTCACATGGGGATGCTCTTTTTTAATTCAAATCTTTAAGCAACAGGATTTTTATTCCAGAAACACAACTAGCATTTTAAAAATCTCTGCCCATTTATTTACACAAACTTCAGCTAACTGTAAACATTTTAAAACTCACTTAAAGAAAAAGTGAAATCTCATCCTGTGCTTTATTTTATTGCTTTAGTCCCCAAGTACAGGTAAATCAAGCTTATGCTGATAACATGTGTTGGGGGATGGCGGGGGGGGGGGGTTAGAGGAAAGGGCAGAAAGGGGAGTCAAATGCTCAGCTTCCAAGGATCATTTAGGAAATCCCAAGGGAATTAGAACTACTAAATCAAATGGTACAAATATATGCAATCACTGCAAAGCTATCCATGATGAAATAAACTACTATCCATTGCCTTTGTTACGATGATCTTCTGCAATTAAAACAAAAAACACCACAAAATACTTTTCAATTTAACCAACTTTTAGAGAGACAAGGTAGGAGAGGTAATATCTTTTACTGGACCAACTTCTGTTGGTCCAGTAAAAGATACTACCTCACCCACTTTGTCTCTCTAAAAGCCTGGGACCAACATGGCTACACTACCACTATGGCAGTCTTAACATTTGCAACCAGAATGCTTTTGTTTCAGACTGCAGAAAGGTTCTACTTATGTTTTCTATGATTCGATTACACCAAGGCAAATAATCAACCTTCAATCTATTTAGGTAGGATGGATGTAGTGGCAAATTAATGATTGCTTTTAGTGGTTAAAATACTACAGAACTACAGCAATAATGTTACAAGTTAAGGCTGTGGTGGTGTCTTCATTATAACCTTAAAACATTTGGTCAATTATAATATTCCGGGGGGGGGAAATTAGCTTTAGACTGAAGTTGTTCGATGCTTGTGTAAAATCAGAAATTGTGTTAGGGAGGAAAGTTTGGTAAATTTTTGTTAGCTGTTTGAAGAAAGTGTGTGTGTGTGTGTGTGTGTGTGTTTCCAGTTTGCCTCATTATATATGTCAGTCTAAATTCTTCATGTATGATCTAAGAAGATACAGAGGTGGCACAACATAAAAACACGTGTACTCCTTAAGTGCTGTTATATACCTGAATACACAGTTTTAATTTCTACCGAGTCAAGCAATGAAGTCCAACCTCAAATCTAAAACTACTTCCTCATCATAACTAAATAATAAAATGTAAAATAATGTAAGTTATACTAAGATCTTGGTAACTAAAGTGGTCAATATCCTAAACTGTAGACACGTAGACAACTAACCCTTTTTATTAGGAGCATGCAAGTACATGCAGCACAGAGCTCATAGCCCCAAGGGAGAGAAGCTAAGGCTTGCTTTAAGCCATCTTTGCACCTTCCCAATCTGAGCTGCTCCTGAGGCTGGAGAGATCCCCAGCGTAACTGAGACAACCCAAGGGACTTGTCTAAGTTACGGCAGCCTGCTGGGGCAGTTCTATGGGCTGCAGTACTGCCCCATATCTCTGTAGGCCTGCAGCATATCCCTGATGTGCCCACCTGCCTCCAGTCCCAATCCCTACACCAGGGCTTTCAAGGGGACCCGCAAAAGACAACCCTTATAGCTGTCTTCTGCAGTGTGCGTACCTAAGGAGTTCTCCTACAGCCAGCCTGGGGCTATTAGGGCCCCCTTACACCACTCCAACCCTATTCCTAGGTGTAAAGGGACAGAGTGAGGATGAGAATCTTACTTCAAGTGTTTTATATTATTTAAGACCCAGTTCAGGGAAAGCATACCTCGACCCCACATCTGTTTTAAAAGTAAAAAAGAAAAAACAAACAAAAATCACACAACCCCAAAGTGTGGACCCACCTGCCCAGCCAATTCTAATCGCTTGTTTCCATAATAGTCTCTGTCATCTACTTTGTTTTCTCCTTGGGCCAGAATTACCCTGCGGACCATCACTGCTGTGTAGATACATTTGGCACGGAAATGAAACTCTTTTACCTGTAATTGAAACGGTTAGAGAAAAATGTTGATATCACAGGACCAATTGTGTTGTTCTGACTCAAAGATCCCCACTTAAACCAATGGAGAGTTAAGCCTGAGTGAAGACAATAGAATGGGGCTTGTTTTACATTATGAAAGCCACCAAAAGAAACTTTAAATGTATTAGGAACATTGAAAGAGAATTTAAGTATGTATGTCAAATATGTTATTATGGCAATCCTTAGAATTGATATCTGATATTGTCTAGCTATGAAGAAAAAGGTTGGCAGGAAATGGAATAATTCAATACTGTGGCATTTTGTAAACATAAGCAACTATTACTAATGAATTAAAACAAATTTTTCTTTCTTTTTGAGACGTACTCACTTCTTTCAACTACACTGGAAATTAAGACACATTGCCTGCCACACACACACACACACACACACCACACCCATAAAGCAAGTTTCTGTCCCATATTCCACCAGTAAACTCAATCCTGAGTTAGATCTGAAACAGAACAGAAAGTAAATGATTCCTATTTCCCAAACAGATATTTTTCAATTGCAACAAGGAATGGCCTTCAAGACTTCCCATTTCGATTTAGATTCAGCTTGAAAGTTATAGTGTTGGAGGTATGACCAAATCTGCATTGACCCCCTTAGAATAAGCGGTGAGACTTTATCTTCCAAAAATCACTTATTTCCCACCCCCACGAACTGGATAAACTCTCCTTTGAAGTTCCTGCACAACAACTTTCTCTCCTATGTAGAAGGCTCGATGGAGCTCCATTCACAATTTGAGAATGTTGCTCCTTGATCCCCCACTTGTAAGGCTTGAGGTTTTCCAGACTACATCTCTCAATCCAACAGCCACAGAATCCTCATTTTGATTTAATCAGAAGCGAAGCCATATGCAATCGACACATTGTCCGGTCATCACTTTAAAAATACTCATAAGTGGGAAAACAGATCTTAAAATCTTCATTGGAGAGAAGAGGAATTTTCTGTTCTGTATGTTTTTCAGATGTTAGCTATTACACTAGCAGCCATCAATAGATTCCCAGAAGAAATGTATGTTTGAATGTTCCTGCACCTTTTTTTAAAAAGGCTAGCAATAAAATATTGTGTTTAGCTGCCTCCATTCCTCGTAACTGTTCTAATCAAGGAACATGGAAGTCCTTCCTGTGTCACTTGTTTTTCCTCTACAAAGGAGACCTTTGCTGCAAATATCACTTCACTTGGGGAAAAAAATTGTTACATTTAAATATTCACATTCAAATAGACAAATTCTAATTTAGCAACTACTGATCCACAATACAGTTCACCTCATCACACTATTTTAATAAAGTTTAGGTTCTGGCACAGAGCGTGCTTGGAAAAAAATCCCTACAAAATCAAGACATAATTGCTTGAGGACTGTTTTATCTCCTCCACTATACTTACTCAACCTTTTCTCAAGTAAGAGGAAAGAGAAAGCTACAGAGACACAGTTTTATCTTTTACTTAACAGAAAAGGATACGATTTCTTCAAACACCTATTTCACTAGTGAGCTTCCTCCCCTTTGGAAACAAATTGTGAATTTATTTATCTTAAAAGTGAATGTTTGTACTCATGTGATGCCAGACTGATGACACTTTCTCCCACAGAGGAACTCAGTACACACAGATAGCCCAAATCTCTCCTCTTGTACTTTAATACTTGCTAGGAAGACTACCTCTAGCGGCAAGAGGCCAGTGTGCTCTACATTCTTGACTTTGCTCATGACTGCAATGAGTGCTAATTATGGTGGTGGAAAGTCTTCCCCTATAAGGTTGGCTGCTATGAGGAGACTTTACAACCACTTTTCTGTTGAGAAGCCTGGAATGTGGGAACGTGGTGATTAAGGTCTCAAAATGCAGACCTCTTTCCTTCTGTTTATCTCAGTAATTATACCACACTCATGGAAGTGGCATTTGAACTGGTATCTAGGGCTGCAGCTTAAGGCAGCAGACCATCCAGATAGAAAACCCAATGCTAGGGAGTCCATATAAAAAGCAATTAAAACACACAAACCAACCAGTTCAACATTAGGTTTTTCTAGCAGTTCTGTTCAGACAAACCTCTACAGATTTATTATTCTGGGTTTGCTAGTATAACCCACACACCTCCTGGGTGTGGTGTTTTGTCCCATCTAGTGGCATTGAGATCACTTAGAGAGACAGGCATATGGCTTTTAGCTCATGCACCAAGCTCTAGAGGTCCCAGTTTGATCCTGCTTGATGACAACTAGGGTCTGTTGGCATTACAAGTGGGGACCCGTCTGGGATTTCAACTGGGAAGTCTCTGAAACTCGGGGTGTATGTCCTCAGTTAAGGGAAGCATGTAACCCACACACCTCCTGGGGGTAGTGTTCTGTCTTATCTAGTGGCAACAAGAGAGAGAGATTAATGAGTTTGCTCTGCAGCCTTAGCTAAGAGCCACATGGCTTTTAGCTCATGAAATAGAATCTCATGCATTTAGTTTCAGAGGTCCCAGGTTCGATCCTGCCCACCAATGACTGGGATCTGTCAGTGTCACATTAGCTTGCATTTTTCCACTTTGTTTTTGCAATACCTTCATTATGTCTTACATGAAACTGGAAAGTCAAATACTAACATTTTCTAGTCTATACCATTAAAAGTAGATCGCCAGAGACATTTCCGAGGGCATTATCACAAATACATAAGTACTCCTCCTCTGACTCCCTTTTCAATACCCACTTCTGCCATGACACCTACAAGGTATCAGCCAATATTTAATGGGCAGCTAGGAAAAATAGATATTTATATAATTACAAAAACGAATTTAAAAACATAACATTGTGTATAAAAATTGGCATTTGATAGTCTCGCTTCTCCTACTCTTCATATGTTGCTCATCTTCTCAGATTGCAAACTCTTTGAGACAAGGATTGCGTCAATCTCTGTTTGCCCAGCTGCTATCACAGAGTCCTAATCCTAACTGGGGCCCTGGGGTGCTTCTCTAACATAATTATACATATTTTTAATAAACTTGAAAATTGCATCCTGGGTAAGCATTCCTCCCAATGTTGAGACACAATTTCCCTTCTTCACTTTTCATCATTCTACCTGTGTATTGGTTTGCAAACAGTATTGGAAAGCAAACAGTAAAATAAATAATTTTTAAAAAATCATTGTTTAAATAGATTGAGATTAATCTGTTATACAAGCAGGATCTGTTGCAGTTCAGGTTAGAGTCATGCATAGCAGTTTCTCCTCCAAAGTGTCTGCAAGCTTCAGAGGGGATGTCATTAGATGAGTATGTAGTAAACGGAAGAGCTCTACTTAGTAAGCTCTGAAAGTCTCTTAGGTCTCCTGGGCACTTCACTGTTCTTTTTAAGGTTTTACTGGTCTACTACTATGAGATTCATTCAGAACTCAGCCAAGTTCTAAAACAATTTCAGCAGGCTCTCTTCTGAACGGGAAAGTGCAACATGTTACTTAAAAATTTCAGGCATTGCATTAGAAGTGGATTCATACTAGTGGAAAACTTGTTTCACCCCCCAAAATAACATTTTTTCAAGTTAAGGGAGACACTACGCACAGGAACATGTGTCAGGATGGTTGATGCTAGCAGCTCTCGCGCTTCCTCCATCTTCGTTTTCTTTGGGCCTCCCCACATCCTCTGCCTTCGTACCTTGTTTCCTATGTACTTTAATGCCTGTCAAGCGAGTACCACACGTGTGTTTAGTACTAAGAATGTCATCGATACATGTACATAGATTTTTCACAATCATTGCAGTTTAGTTATTTGTCAGTGGCACAGCTACATAGTGAAGTCACTGAAGTGAAAAACCCCACGTATTTTTAAATAAGTACCTTTCATTCATGAGCATGATAGAAAGCTTCATAGGAAATCAACTTAATATACATAAATGACAAACAACATACTGTATGTTTCAATATTACACATATGTAACATCTGTGGATGAACAGGGAATGGTGAAAGGGTATAAGGGCCATATATAGGGAGAACAACAAGGAGTCCAGTGGCACCTTAAAGACTAACAGATTTAAATCAGTTAGTCTTTAAGGTGCCACCAGACTCTTTGTTGTTTTTGATGATACAGGCTACCACGGCTACCACCGGATACTTGAATATAGAGAGAATAAACCATCACAGGGACATGAGGAGCATGGCCCCACATGCCAAAGACATTCATTCCCTCCTATTCACTTTTCATCCCCAACTCCTTCTGTCTAGTCTGTCAGTTTCATCCAGGTTAACATATTCCAGCTAATTAAGGTGTTCAGTTAAGGATGGGTCATAATTCTCTTCTGTCTGGTGGCTATTACTGGCTTTATGCAAAGGATTAGAATTTCAGTAGAGTTCATGCACAATGAAAGCACTCGCACACTCATGTGGAAGGTTCCTGTCTGTGGCGTGACCAACTTTAAAAAAATTTGAGGCCTTCAACAAAAATCCAGCTCACTCAGATTATAGACTTCACTACCCGCCACATACACTAAACATGGGCTACTTCATGTCTGAGCACAAATAGATGTGTCTTGGCTTCGCTTCTTCTCCTCTCCTCAGACAATTACAGCAGAAATTTTCTTGTGACGTGTGTGGCCCAAAACCAAAAGTAAACAACAAAAAGCCATGAAACCGTTGTGTCATCAACCTATGTACCAATGGAAAATAAATAAGCATCTTTAGATTTCACAGCTCATAGCAATATGAAAAGACACACCTGCATCTGTGTAAAAATCTGAGCTTTTTGGCATTCTTCCAAACTGGGACCAAATGCAGCCATCACATGCTCTTCTGTACCAATCATCTGCACAATCTCTTGGTCACTCTCAACACCCATGGCCTAGGAAAGGAAGAAGAGACAGAAATAGTGCTGGCTTTATGTTAACTCACTGACATTTGCTTATGCTAATTTGGTATTGTTTGTCAGTATTACTTCTAAGCAAAAGCTACTTCTTCTCTCAGAAACTGTGCCATCTGGCATTGGCAGCCCATACTCAAGCTCTCGAAGAACCTGAGATGGTAAGCTTGATAAGCGGCAGGAAAACAAATGCTCTAGAGTGCCTTTCTCTTGTGTGTGAGCTGTTCCTTATTTGCAGAAGTATAAATTTAATATAATTTCTTAATAAAAATAAAAACTGGCTACCAGTAGCCTTATAAACCATCAGAGAAAGCCTATTCAAGAGCTACAGTAAGGGAGGGTGAAATTATCTAAGAGATCACACATAGGCCCCTTACTCCAAACAGTTCTGCAAAATTAATGTTACAGCATATTCTATTTAAGTAACTTTTGCAATGTACCATCTTTGCAGGTATTTGCAGTTAGAAGATGACTTCACTACAGAATCCAACTTGAAAGCCATTCTATCTATTATTTCACTGATCCTTAGACACCTTGTTATACTTCATACTGTGGAAAAAGCTTAAACTAAGAAAGCGCTTAACAGGTTTAGAAAAATCTCTCTATAAATAAGTGTTTCAAGGTGGCAGCCAGCAGTGCAGGCCTCTGTGGATTCCAGATGGTGCTAAAGCTTTTCCCTTCACACATTTGTCTGGAATTCTGCCATATCAAGAAACAGGGAATAATCTCACTAAACCTCTTTTGGTGGAGTAATAATATGCTTCTCAGAATTTGGGAGCAAAGTTACGTTTTGCATTCATATTCTTCTTTAAGCTGTGCACAACAAAGACCATTGTATATAATGGCCTAGGAGGTATACTTATACACAATTCTCAATAAAAATTGAGAATGTACCAAAAGAGTGTCACATTTTCTTTAAAATACATGAGTACCTTCCTTCAAATTGTCTTTGCTTGGTGTTATTTTGTTTTTAACATCCAATTAATGCCTTGCCTTCTGCAGTACATTTGTCGGCCCCTTTGTCAGGCATTTGACATTGTTTTAAAAAGGTACAAATGGTGGAAATGCTTAAAGTAAAATAAAATAAAATAAAAATAAAAAAGAACCCAGCCATGTGTCTTGATGAGGTCTCAAAGCAACACCTCTGTAATGGTGTAAGTATGCTCCAGTTTCAGTATATGTTGTAGGTTTGGTGTAGAGCACACACCACATTCTGCAGTCCCACCAGGATACTATTATAACAATCTACACGTAAATCTACCCAGTCATCTATAGATTAAGATCTTCATCCAAGTCTTTAATAATTAAATATAAAAAGAGTAGGTAAAATAATCATACATTTGTACATCATGGATAAAGGCTTCTACATAAAGATGGAAGAACAGGTTCTTGATGAATATTTATGCATTTCACAATTTAAGTTGTTGCTGGTTGCTTAATTGAGAAAGATTTAAAATGTGATTAAAATTGTTCAAAACACTTAAAGCAAGGCGGCTAGAATGTCTTAAAGAAAAAAAGTGAACTGTGAATTTCCTGCTAACCGGGCTAACAAAATTGAGGGTGACTGCTGCTGGAATAGTTTCATTAAATCAGTATCAAAATGTCATGACTTGTTACTTCATACTATACACGGTGTTGCACAGTATAATGGATTTAGCTATGCATATAAGCCAATATGAATGCAATACTAATAGGACATGCAAATGAAATATTTGTTTATATTTTTATTTGGTGTGTTCAGCAGTTTGATTATTCATGTCTACCTTAATGCTCTTTTTTTCAGTACTTTTCACCCTAATGCTGCATCTGCCCATGCACAATGCACTGCAGAATCAGGGTGGTTAGCTTGTAACTCAGCTGGGATCTGGAAGCCCCAAGACATCTCATTACTATTATTCAGAACGTGCTGGGTATTGTACAGACCTATTGGAATGGTGTCCATGGTCTAAAAAGAAAGGTTAGAGGAAAGAAATACAAAAGCAAAGTGCTCAGGGAATAGGTGGTCTTAGTTCCTTTTGGGGGAAGTGCCACAGGGGGTTATATTATGGGACAGAGGTGGGGGGAAAGGGAAATCTCAGGAAGGGATAGTTTGACTTGAGAGTTTAGTAGAAAGCTGGACTGAAGCAAACAAACACACACAGACAGAATGAATGTCCAGAGTTCATATTGTAGAATGCAGTCTGCCAGCCCCACCGGTGACAAGGGACTGTGGAAGTTGCTGCTGCCTAGAGAAGGGTATGCGTAAGAGTGCACCTCTGCTTCTGGAGGCTGGCCCCAGCCCTGGGAAGCCCAGCTCTTCCTCCCCCTGCCCACATCTTAATGTGGATGTCTAGTGGTTGCCATGGCAGTTCCCTAGAATGCAGTTCTGTAATCTTTTAGGTTAAATTATAGAATGGAGACTGGCAGGTGACTGGATTAAAAGATGTCAGAGAAAGTTAGAGGTTAACCCCATCACAGGTAGAATAAATTTGTGGCTTATTCAGTTCAGAGATGAGTGCTATGAAATTAGAGATGTGGGAATCCATAAATCCAGCAGACCCACAGTGAGGGAGATATTAATCTGCTTCTTTAAGATTTATATTACAAGCTTCAAATTATTGCAAAGTTAACACCACTTCTTAATGAGACAATGGGAAACCCTGTTCTATTCTTTCTTTGCAGATCCCAGAGTGTGCTATTCATAGGCTTCAATACCTGCAGCAATTAGAAAGGTTGCAGTGTACTAAATTATCTGGGCCCTAAAATCTGACTTTAAAGTTCCTTTACACCAATAGTTTTGGGACAATGTATGATCTTCCATTATTTCAACTTCCAAGTCACTCACCCAGATCTAGATCTGCCCACAGAGTAAGAAAGTAATAGTCTCTAGGGCAAAAAATACAAAAACAAAAATACATACAAAATCCACTTGCCACTGATGTGTGACCAGCACACAAAGTGAAATTTATTAAACTAAAACAAGTGGGTTTTTTTTTTTTGAAATCTGAACGAAGGAAATTTCTTAGAAGGCTGTTTTTACTTATTACACACATACGTATAAATATTGCTTTTAGATGGAGCTGTTAGCCATGCCTATAGTTAAGGTTGCCCAATACTTTCCATTATAAAGCACTCTTCAGTTACTTATAACTGACAAATATTTACCATTTGGACTAAAACCTTTTCCACGCCAGGTGTTGACCTCAGGTTGAAAAATAGATGTATTATCTTCATGAAACTTTCAGCAAACATGCTGCAGCCATTGCCAAGAATGAAGTTAATCAAAAGTATCTATTTTCCCCTTTTTTGTTTTAAATTTTTTTTTAAAAAAAAAAAAACAAAGGATCTTCCAATCGTTTCTTGTAAGTGATCTATTGCCTTGGAGAAAAGATTTGACATTTGGTGATGATGAACGAGGGGGGAAAGGAGGAGAATAGTCTCTTACTGTCACTGTCAAAATCCAGCCAGCTAAGCTTTGGTCAAACTATAAACCCTAGGAAAATTAATATTCCCACATGCTCATTACAGCTTGCTGCTAAAATGTCCAAATTGTACCAACTCCTATGAAACGCCCCAAATGGCTCCGTATGGTATGCAGGCAATGCAGCCAAAAAAAGCCTTTTGGCCTGAAAGTCTGGAAGATACCATGAGTTCTAGCCTCAGCAGGTATATGTCATGTTACTTCCATGTCTCTTATGCAAACAAATATTTTATTTAAAATAAGTATTAAACTTCAAACTGCTGTGGGGAATTAGCACAGTGGTCTTCCAGGTGGGGAAACTGAGGCAAAAATAGTTCAATGACTTGCCCAAAGGAAGCAGTGTGTCAGTAGCAGAGCATAAAATCCAGGACTCCCGACTACAAGTACAACATTCTAACCTCTAAATCAGGGGTCTCAAACACATGGCCCTTTGCTGTGGCCAGCCAAGCTCCTCACCCCCCCAGAGTTATTTCCTGCGGCCGCCAAGCTCCCCTCACCCGCCGCCTCCCCTTTTCCCCCAGCACACCACGTCCCCATTCCTCTGCCTATCTCCAGGGGCTTCCCGCCACCAAACAGGTGTTTGGCAGTGCTTAGCCCTTTCCAGGAGGGAGGGAGGGAGGAGCGAGGATCCACGCACTCAGGGGAGGAGGCGGAGAAGAGGCACGGCAAGGGCAGGGATTTGGGGAAGGGGTTGGAATGGGGGCAGGGAAGGGGTGGGAAAAGGCAGGGCAGGGGCGGGGCCTCATGGAAGGGATGGAGTGGGGGCAGGGGCGGGGCTTTTGTATCTTTATATGTAAAGGTGTTAGTGACGCAGCCCTCAGGCCAGTGTGCTAGTCCTCGTGTGGCCCTCGTGGTGATTTGAGTTTGAGATCCCTGCTCTAAATACCACTCCCTATTTTGATAGTGTAAATAAACGCACATTACATAGCATCTTCAACAACAAAATACACCCATGTATACACTACCATTTTCATGGCACACTTAGCTCCTTGCTGAAAAGGAACTTCTAAGTAATACCAAGACTGTTGGACATTTTTCATGACGTTAAATCAAATAATCCAAATATGGAAACCAAAAAGTTAACAGACATGATTCCACATGCTATATATTTTTCTCTAGTCTGTCAAGAGTTTTTCTAAGATTATAACCATTGATAAAGTGGCATCTTGAAAATGAGGAAATCTTTGCAGGCTGAAAACTACTGATGTTACTCTCCTCCAGAATAACTAAATGTTTTATATATTTGGTAGATGAACTTAACTGCTCAGAAAGTTTTGATACAATCAGAGGTTGCTAGCTCAAGTGACTAAATCAATGGACATCTTGGTTAGCCAGGAGCAGTAAGTATTGCAAAGGAAAACAGTTTGAAACACAAAAACTAAGTATTTTATTTTCTTACCTCCTATCCATATACTTAAAAACATATATAAACCAGAATATGGTTTATATGGTGCCATTCATACCCTGGATCTCCCAAATATTTTACAAAGTAACAGATAAATACTGGTAAGAAAACAGCACAGCCATTATGCACTCAACAACGGCTCTCACATCATGGGACAAACTGATGCCCTGGTCAAGATTTCTTCTTAATAAAGAGTCCTATGGGATCCTTAATTTCCACTTGTATCATCACCAGATGTGGTGATAAGGACCTTAATTTAAATATATCATAGCAAGGATATTGCAAAGGTATGGAAAGCCCAATCACAGAGTAGGAGAATGAAGTTGCTACAGTCAGGATTATTAAGTATACACAGATAATTGTTCATTTAGGTATATCAATAGAAATCTCTAAACTAGTTTATAAAATACATTGCTAACCGCACTGCAGGGAACAGCTGTGATCACCATGTAAAAAAAATGTTCATGAAAGATTTACAAGAAGAGTAGGCGGGGAGGAAATCAGTGATACATGATGAGGAACATTGCCAGGATACGATTGAGGTGTCATTACCACATTGTAAAAAAAAGATTTTCTACCACTAACAGCACAGTGTAGTTGAATACCTCTGTGTATCTGGATATTTGGACATACCACTGGGTGACAAGAAACTGACAGTTCAACTTTGTAAATAGAGACAGAATCTAATGTCTTACTACATGAGCAGTCAGATCAAGACTTGCATAGTCACATTAATATTAGTCTGATTTTCTAGAATTAAAGGAATTGTGAGCCCAATTGCTTCCAACAGTTTTACAGTGCATTTCTACCCACCAATCATTTCTTAATCCCCTTTAACACTGGTTGCTTAAACAGACAATATTGCTCAAGTTTCTGAAGAGATCTGCATAATCAAAGATAAGAGATACTTTAAGTCTTGAGAAACAAGTCCAATCTAAATATTATTCAGCCAGTTTCCATCGGCAAAAACAAAACCCAATCAAACTGCTCCCCCACATATTACCAAAATTCTAAAGCTGCCTACTAAAACAGTCATATAGCCACCTCTGAGAGGACTGTTCTGATGTTATCAGCAGGTGCTGCCCTCTTCTGGAAGTTTATTTTTGATTTGTGCAAGTGATTTTATTGTCACTGCATTATTTACATTTTCACTGTCTATAGTAAGGATTTCATCGGCATGAAAATGCACTTTACAAATTTCATAATTTTGGAAGTGCCCTACCCAGATTAGGAAAGGGATTGATTGATGCCATCACATGCATTAAGATGTTGGTGAGCTTTGGAAGTATATGAGAAAAAAAATGAAACTCTGAGCAAGTAAAAAATTAAGGTAGAACTGATTTTACAGAGAAAGAAAATCATATGGGATAAGATGCAAGACAAAACAAGTGATCTTAACCCTAAACATTATTAAAGACCTCAATCTGCCAAGGTACAGAGGACCTCCTGAGAAATGTTAATTGCTTTCAACTCCCTGTGATAGCTTTGGGAGCGGAAGATACCCAGGGCCTGTTCTAAAAGGTGTTGAGCACCCACAGTTCTCTTCATTTCAACTGGAGGTTGGATGCTCAGCACTTCTGAAAAGCCAGGCCCTTAATGCATTATTAGGGTAAAGGTTTGAGCCCAGCAAAAAAGTAGGAAGGCAGCATTACCTGATTTGTAATTTAGAAGAAAAGCATTGATTGGAAGAGGACAGAACTGACTGGATTAGGAGGGAGTGAAGATGAGTGAATAGAAAATGAACATGCATGGCTTTGGGGAAAATGATGTGGCAGGATTTTTTCAGTTTGCTACTAGACTTACGATTTGGGCAAGAAGGTTTTGGGAAAAAACTTTTATAAGCCCTGGAGCAGAGGTGAAGTTGCTGTGAGAGTTTTACTCAGGATCAGGCCTTAACTTCACAAAAATCAGGAAATGATCAGTGCAGAGTGCCCTCAATATTCCCAATGACCTCTTTCCAAAGCTAGCTCCTTTGCTTCTGCTACCTGAATCATTCTTCAGGCTTTCCTGAGTCCTGATCATGTAGAAGGCACTGGGGCCTCCCAGCTAATCCTCTCTATCTGGGCTCTTTGCTCCTCTTGCCCCATTCCCACCCCATGCACTGAAAAGACTGCAAGGTCATGACCCACTCTCCACAATGCCTTTCCTCCTTCACTCCTGTGAAAGATGTAGTGGTTCCAACTTCTTGGATCTCTGCTCCCTTCCTCAAAAGGGATTAGCAGCATGGAGGATGATCTGCCCCCTCATCTGCTGCCAGAAAAGGAGCAAGTAGCTTTGCAGCCTCATTCAGCCCACTCTCCGGAGAAAAATCCCCATTTACTCTGGGCCAGCAGGTTTTTCTAAACCCTGTCATGCTCCACTGTATGTATGTATTATAAGGGGTCCTTCATTCTATGATCATACAAACGATGCATTAATATAAAATCCTGCATTACAGAAAATGCAGCCAGGGCTATAAGAATGGGTTAGATGCAGTGCAATTAACACCGAGAAAGACTGCTCTAAATAGAAAGGATTAATGGACAGAACTAAAATAAACATAGTATCTATCTTTACAGTGGGGAACAAAGAACCTGGGAAATTACAGCCTAGTCAACCTAACTTAGATAGCTGGACAGTTACTGGAACACATTATTAAACAATTTATAAGCACCTAGAAGATAACAGTGATAATAGTCAATGTGGATTTATCAAGAAAAAATTATGCCAAACCAGCCTAATTTCCTTCTTTGACAGAGTCTCTGGCCTAGTAGATAGCCAGGTGTGACACAGTGCTAGCTATAGCAGTCTGGTCACTGAAGTAGCTGCAGCACAGAGAAGGCAGTAGGCTTAATTGGAGCCAAGCAACCTGTTTCTAGTGGGGATTACTGACACTGGGTGGTAATTGCTGGGGCTAATGAGATAGTTGGCTCAGTAATCAGAAGGATATATAACTGGGAGGAACATGAAGCAGGGGGAAGTTCAGAGAGTGAGCTGGGTGGAGGACAGAAAGCTGTGTGAATGGCTCCTCCTGCTGTACACTTGTGCCATGTTCTGTCCGGTTTGGAAACAGAGAATTAGAGGTGCTCATGGTGGAAAAGAGACTGTGTTTGTGACAGAGACCGTGAAAACACGCTAGGCAGAGCTGCTCACTGGGTAGCTGAAGGAGCATCCTGTGATATGGGAAGCAGCAGACATGACAGATCTTGATTTTAGTAAGGCTTTTGACACAGTCCCACATGATGTTCTCTCAAACTAGGGAAATGTGGTCTAGATGAAATTACCATAAGGTGAGTGCATAACTCTTTGAGAAAAACACACTCAAAAAGTAGTTATCAGGGAGGACCTATCAAGTGGAGTCCAGCAGAGAATCTGTCCGATGCTATTCAACATTTTCAGTAATGACTTGGACTATGGAGTGGAGAGTATGCTTATAAAATTTGGAGATCACACCAAGCTGGGAGGGGTTGTAAGCACTTCAGAGGACAGCATGAGAATTCAAAATTATCTTGACAAATTGAAGAACTCATCTGAAATTAACAAAATGAAATTCTAGAAAAGAGAAATGCACAGCATCTCTTAGGAAGAAAAAATCAAACACAAATACAAAATGAGGAATATGGGACGAGGTGGTAGTACTGCTGAAGAGGATCTGGGGGATATAGTGGATCACAAATTTAATATAAGTCTATGTGATGCAGTTGCAAAAAAGGCTAGTAGTTTGGGGTATATTAACAGGAGTGTCATATGTAAGACACAGGCGGTAACTGTCCTGCTCTACTCAGATATGGCGAGGCCTCAGCTAGAGTACTGTGTCCAGTTTTGGGGACCATAATTTAGGAAAGTTTTACAGAAATTGGAGACAGTCCGGTGCAGAGCAACAATAACGGTAAGAGATTTAAAAAAGACCTATGAGGAAGGGTTAAAAAAAAAAAAAAAAACAGGCATACTTAGTCTTGAAAAAAATAGGACTCAGGGAGGGGGGGGACTTTATAAGTCTTCAAATATTTTAAAAGAGGGTGGTGGTCAATTGTTCTCTATGTCTACTGAAGGTAGGACATGAAGCAATTGACAAGCTGCAGCACACAAGTCCCCTTTGCCCCCCTCCCCCCCCCGATATCTAACCTAACTACAAGAATAGTTAAGTACTGGGACACATTTCCAAGGGAGGTTGTGGAATCCCCACCACTAGAGATTTTTAAGAACAAGTTAGATAAACACTTCTCAGTGGTGGTCTAGGTATACTTGGTCCTGCCTCAGAGCAGGGGCCTAGACCAGTTAACCTCTCAAGATCCCTTCCAGCCCTACATTTCTATGAAACATATATGGTTACTTTCACCATTACTGAATCAAACACTCTTTAGTTGTTCACCAGTTCTTTGATTCAGCTAATAAAAATGCCTTAAAGGTCTTTCAAAATACTTTAAGCAATCTACGTTTTATAGTTCTATTTTGTATCTTGTACATGCACTGCCTTCAAAAGAAATATAGCAAGGACCTTTTGACCTTTGCAGGAAGAATTAAAGGTTTGAACATTTTCCCCTGTACCTCTATATTTTACTCTACTCTCTCTAATAATATGCTGTAAACCCAGTTATTGTCAAACAGTGTCCAAAATTCCTTTACAGAACATATTAAATCTTGAGTGCTACTACAGAGCTTTGCTCTTGAACTAAAGTTCTGTAAACTGATAGTTATATTACCTTAAATATAATAGCAATGGGAATATCTTCTGACAGAGTGTTATGCCTCAGGTAAAATCTTCCTTGTTTCACAATCATATTTGTTCTGCTCTTCTTCTCATGAGTGGAACTAAAGTTTAAAAAAAAAAGTATTAAGTCTGATACACGTCTTGCAGTGGTAATTCCTTTGCCTAACCATTTAAAAGTGTTTTATAAAGAAGATTTCACTCACATCAATAAATTCTAATACCTTTTATTGATTTTAAAAAACAGCTACAGATGCTTAGACCAGAAATAACAGAACGTTACTCGTGATGGGGAACATCAGTACTTAAATTTAACAGGATGAGGATTAATTGAAAATTGCAAAACATAAGTGGATAATACATAAACAGACACATGGATCCAATTAGCTCTTTCTATGCATAAGGACTGTTACAGTTTCAGCAGTGAGATATAACCACACATCCTGTTGTAGTCTTGTTGGACTCACATGGGTTGCTTGTGTAATAGTACTCTAGTAGGAGGAAAAGTGTTAGGGGCATCTACTAATAAAGCAAATAAGGTGGCTCACAACACAGCAATAAGTGCTTTAGGGTGCACTGGTTTTGGGTTAAAAATTAACCCAAAAAGCTGAAATAGAAAATAAAGCTGGTTGGCTAAGAATAAGAAGCCCAACCCATAAGAATCTATCTCCATCTCCAGTCTTCAACAATCTGTGGAGTACAAAAACAAAACCCTCAAAAAACACAGCTATAGATTTTGGGTCCATACTAAACTGACTTAGCCAAAAATTAAGTTGCCCCCCACCCCACCACCACTCCCAACAGATTAATTTTTTCCTTGAATGGAGCTTGTGTAAATAAGTCTTCTAATTAGCATGGCATCCATTTTCCCTACCGCACTGTGGAGATGCAACCGTTCTGCATTTTTACAGCAAAGAAGTGTCTCAGCAAAATTTGCTCTATAACAAAAACTGGAATGTGCTTCACTAACTTAGGGCTAAATCTGAAGTCTCCCACTGACTATGGTGGGAACTCAGGACTGGGCTTTAAGTTACTGGAACTATGTTAGCAAGAGAGTGGTGCTAAATGTGCTTTCAATATTTGTTGCATTAAACTGAAATAAATGAAAGTTAACTCCCAAGGGATGACATAAACAAGACTCATAAGTGATTGCAGGACATTTGCCGTACCTGGTAACAGAAGCACCAACTGTCCCTTTCCTATCAGCTTCCACAATGATCCTGTTTTTGGATAACTGCTCTTGAATAAGAATTACTTTCTCTACACCTTTGACAATGAAGTAGCCACCTACCAAATGGAGAAAAAAAAAAATGGGTTTGTACTTACTCTTCCTTGGCTATTATTCACCTTGTAGGATATCGTTTCAAAATTGTTATAATGTATAAACAAGTAAATTAAAAAATTAAACTATAAGAAATGCATAAAGAGAATTACATATTAGAGAAAGAGGGGGAATAAACACCATCCCCACAAAACACACATATATATATACACACACACACACACACACACACTTCTAACACAAGGGGAACCTCTTATAACTATGGATAGAGAAAAGACTATTTGATCTTGTTGGAATCTTGTTATGCTGATCTACTTGGGATCTTAAGATCTTGTTGGAAAGTGCTTATCTGCAACAATGATGAGTGCTAAAGAGAACCCTAAGGGAGACAGAAAATATTTATCAAAAGGATGTTGAACTGTTGGTACTGCAAGTTAAACGAAAAATAAAATTGTTTGCCAGAACAGCACCCGATTAAGACATCATGATTAAAAGGACAGACCCAGTGAGGTGCTCAACAAATTACAACATAGGGCCCCAAATTAAGAAACTCTGTTTCCATAATTACTTTCTCCAGTGAAACATGAATTTTATATTAACTTTTTTTTCCACTCATTTCAATTTCATTGTAATAACTGAAGCAATGAAGAACCTATTCTTCATGTTATTGTATTCTAATTAATTTGACTTGGAACAATCCTCAACTTGTATAGCATTTTACGCCAAGGGTGTTTTGTGATCATAACAAATGAACATAGTGGTAAAATGGAACAGGGAAATGATAAAGGCACTTCCTGAAAGCAGTCTGATAAATGACAGGAAAGGAGTGCGGGGAGGAAGAGTGAGAAAAGTCAACATACTGGTGAAAAAATACAACCAAAGCAAGCAAACTTTTTTTTTAAAATCTGTTTTTAATTAAAAAAAAAAAAAAAGTAGTATGGACAATTAAGAAATTATAAAGATCTTGACAGCTGTTGCTAACAAGCAGATATATGAATACTTAGGTAGAGATAACATCTGTATTTCCCCAGCTCTCTGGTTTATATATGTCTGTCTTTTTGTGGTTTCCTTATGAACCATTAACAATTTTTTTTTTAAATCATGGTAAAGCCAGGTTATTGACATTAGTAATTTTAATTTAAAATCCCTACTTATATAAGGGAAACAAAGGAGAGGCTGTACTTTATCAGAGCACTGGGCTGCTCCTTTAAGCAAAAGTACACCTGGCAACATTATATCGATGATGGAAAATTTCACTCCTACTGTAAGAAGTCATCAATTTTTGTCCTGAAGTGTTCGATTTGTCTCCAGCTTATGTACTCGAGCTACAAATGCTAGTCATGCATATAAACAATTTAAGAAACTACTGAAATATTTGGTACAGTATCTTTCGTGAGCTGTGAATTCCACAGGTTAATTATACAATGTAAACAAGTATTTCCTCTCCTTTGAGGATTGCTTCTGTATATCCCACTCATGGGATATATGTATGCCCACACCAAGAAAGAACTGATATGCAGAAGCAATATACTAGAAGAACAATAGATACTGGTAAGTGACCCTTCCCTTTCGTTACGTGCAAAATTTTAAAAAGCCACCCACTTTCAGTTTTACCACTTTCCACCTTGGTATTGCTCTACAGAAGAAGGGGAACAGAGGTACTTGCTCTTTTTCCATCATACTGTACATTTTTAAAGTGTCCTTTTATCCTCTTAGCATTCCCAGGATTAAATACATTGAATCTTTACTCTCTCCTCATAAATCAACATTCTTACCTCAACCCTTTCAAAATGTTGGGATTCTGAGGCCAGGGGACCTGTCTGACTATACAGTTTTCCATATTGTCCTAACTGTTTCTCATCCCTTTTAAAATACATATGAAAGCTTATTTGCATCTTTAAGTACTAGTGTATATTCAGTAGCTACCTATTATGATAATTAGACAGAGCCTGAATGAGCTTCTTAGGAAAATAACTAGTACACTGCTACCTCGATATAACGCCACCCAATATAACACGAATTTGGATATAACGCGGTAAAGCAGTGCTCCGGCGGTGGGGGCAGGGCTGCACACTCTGGTGGATCAAAGCAAGTTCAATATAACATGGTTTCACCTATAACGCGGTAAGATTTTTTGGCTCCCAAGGACAGCGTTATATCAAGGTAGAGGTGTATATACAAGCAGATGAGACTATTTTTCTCCCAATATACATTAGTTTTCTAAAAATATATTTTAGAGTGAGGGGGGAAAAAAAAAAAAAAAAAAAAAAAAGACACTAAAGCCACAGAAGAAAAATAATTGAATGAAGACAGTACCTGGATCTAAAGGGCATTCATTAAGTTTGGCAAACTCTGCTGGAGTTTTCCCAGTAAGAACACAGTTGGAGCTGCGCAGCATTATAGGCATTCTGTAAGAAAACCACAGTTATCCTTATACTGTAAATTAACAACAACATGAGAAGTCAGAGTTTTCAACAGTCAGTGATGACGAAACTGGAGAAGATGTGTTGAACAATTAAGACCCAGGGGACTTGAAAAAGTAGAGATCAGAAGCAAAGTAACAAAAGCAAGGAAACTGAATTAAAGTTCCTCTCCTTTAACTCCATCCCATTTTGTGTAACATTGTCAAATATTCTGACAAAATGCGTAAAAAACCTAAGTGCTGTAATATGTGATCCAAGCAAAAAGAGTCCGAGATCCCAGAAAACTTTCATTCAACTGTTACACTTTTGCCAATGTATGTCTGAGTTTTTGCTGTTGGTTAATAAGCAATTCTGGAGTTCTCATAGTAAAATTATCCACTGTGCATCTATGATAACCAGGTCTGTAAGTGATGCAGAGATACACCCATTTTCTTATTGTAGAATGCTTTTTCAGTCAGATTCACAAGATACTTTTCCAAACCTTATATTTTTAAGTGAAAAAGTCTGAGAAGTAAGGGCACTTTATTTCAAAAGAAAAGGAAATTGCATTCTGGACATGATAAAAAGTAGTTTATTCATACAGTGTATTTGCTTAAAAAACAGCCATGTGCCACGGTTCTTCCTACAGATGAGCGTAACTAATTCATCGTTACAGTGAAATTCACTCCTTTGTAGAGGCCCGCATAAGGCCCATGAGCCACACAAATCCTCCAAATAGCGCTTATGAGAGACTTCAGCAATGCTTAAGTCTCATCCTGGCCCCCTTTACTGGGAGGAATTTCATCCTAATCTGTTTAAGAGCTCTATGAGGCAGCTATGCAAGTAAATATCCACTTCATCAAATGGGACTCCTGAAAACTTTAAATTCAGTCATCTCTTGCTGAATAAACTTTATTCCTTCCTTTTGAAGCTTTTCAATTTCGTGGACTTCTTGGCCATTTTTATATACTTAAATCTAAAAATAAAAAGTGATTGACCTAGTTGTGTGTAAATTTCTGTATTTAATTAAAAAAAGAATGCATTTACGCAGATATCTTAATTGCTCCAGTTATGTCTTCTTGGGACAGTGTGTTCACTCGCTCACTAGAGATAAGTAGCTTCATGTGCCAGTCATCATCCTAGATCACAAACGTAATCAACCTAATTCCGTGGTTACTAATTTCAGGAATCATAACCAGTTTTTAGAAAGAACCAAAATGGGACATGCAAATATCATGATGAAAACCCAAGGGGAACAGGTTTGACCAACCCTCAATTTTTCAACGATGGAAAACAAGTTACTTTGCAGCTTCCATGTCACCGTAAAAGACAACAGATGTACTCATTTGAGGGAAAGGAGTCAGATTGATCTTTTTCTCCCAAACAAACAGCTTCAAATGTTTACTTTTAAAAAACAAACAAACAAAAAAATGGGGAGAGGAATAATGAGCCAATGCACATTGGAAGGGCATACAAAAATACAAAAGGCTTGCAAACTAATTTGGAATGAAATAAAATGTTACATAGTTTGTTTTTTTCTGGCCAAAGATTTCTCTCATACAAGACAATAGAAGCCACTTTCCTCACCAAAACTTATAGCTGCTCTATGCTCTCACTACAATGAGCACAAGAAAAAAGAAATTGATGTGAACTTTCTGTTTCCAGCTGAACTGCAAATCAAACAGGAAAGTATGATGTGCTCACTTAGGGCAAGCAAAAAATCTTTTCATAAGCCTGTAAGTTAAACATGTTGTTCCAAAAAGAGGTGGAAATATATTCCCAGCCAGATATTACCTGTTTTAACATTTTTAAATACACACTTTTTGGAATCTATAAATTTAAAAACGTATCTAGAGTAGTATCACAGGACTGATGTGTTTAATGTTTATATTGTTGGCTGTTTTTATATATAAAATGTTCATTGCTAACCAGTAGTTTTGGATATGGTTTTAAAAGTAATATTTCTACTAAGTAGACCAAGCTGCAAGTTTGTTGTTTAGGACTCTCCTTTCATCCAGATATGGAACTTACTAGTCTATTGCATTTGGAATTAAAATTATAAATGCATAGGATCACTGGAGCCATTTTCAAATCACGAAATAGATTGGTAAGTCAGTGCTGTGCCAGAAGAATATTTTCTTTTTCCTTGCAGCAATGTTCTCACTTGAGAGGAGAGGAGAAGGTATATACACAGCTGCCGGTTTTTGTATACAGATATAGGGCACTAGGTCCGTGTAATACTGTGGTCTTTTTTTGCCTATTATGTGTCATTATATAATGCCTGCATCTGTAACTTTCACTCCATGCATCTGAAAAAGTGAAGTTTTTTACCCACGAAAGCTTATGCCCAAATAAATCTGTTAGCCTTTAAAGTGCCACCAGACTCCTTATTGTTTTTGTGGATACAGACTAACACGGCTACCCTGATACTTTATACCATGATTGCTTTACAAATCTTCATTCCTTTCATTGTTTAAAAATGTAGAAAAATCAAGAAAAATATTAAGTGAATTATGACAATCTAAGTGCTCACCCAGCTGCATTTCCCTCCTGTAGCCACAACATATCACTGCATCTGATGCAACAGTGTAAAAGTATCTTGAGAAGTGATCATTACATACAAGTTTTTGTGAAAATGTACTTTCACTAGATCACTTTTTTTTTTAATTGCATCTAAATCACTGCATGGAATGATTATGAAGGCCTATTTGTACCCAGGAATTCTTTCAAACAATCTTTCAATCAATTAAAGGCTCAGAAATAAGAATAAAATTTGTTATTTTCATTTACGGTAAGTTTGGCTCTATACCTACACTGCTGTGACCATGTTCTCTTGGCAAATTCAATAGAAATTATTTTGCTCTGGGAATCAAAGTCAGGGACTAGAGATTGTTCAGAGCTTAATCTCTTCCTCCTGCTGCTTGCAGCCAATATTCAGTCTGTGTTATTTTTCAGGTGATATATGAAATATTCTCTGTAGGCAACTGCCATTTTTAGCCAGTTAGACACTTGTCTATAGAAGAGTCATTTTATCTAGTTTAAGGAGTTTTGGAATCCTGTCCTAGTGAAAACTATGGGGACTGGGTCCTCTGGCCCCTCTAGAATTCTCAGGACTTCTTCTCTCCCCCCCAGCCCCCATTCAAGCATTCCATCCTTTCTTGAGGAACTAAGTGTTCTTAGCCATACTGGCAACCACATCCTTGGTTTACTCAACTGGTTTTCTTGCCTCTACACAGCCACATCTACCCAAAATATCCAATCTAGACTCTAAATTGGTAGAATTTTATCAAGACTGGAATCCAGCAATGCTTGCAATTATTGTTTTTGCCATCCATTTTCAGCAGCAGATCTCCCAAAATTATTCAATTCAGTTAAAGAAGGCTGAGGTGTGAGGCTAATGTGCCTAATTTTTGCTTGGAAATAGCCCTGCTTAAGGCTGTTGTATTTCTCTCTTCTAGGTATTTCTCTCTCTAGCTAGGCATAAATCAGGTATTGGGGAAGAGATTCAAATTAAAACTTTCAAAAGCTCTGGAAAAACAAAAGAAATTTGCAAAGAGACCAACAGAAGCATATCTTCTCAGCAGCTATTCACCAAGCTCCACTTGCGAGCTTATTTTTTATTTTAATATTAAGCTGGAAAATGAGCTTTCCCTAGCTTTTTTATACAGTGATAACGTTTCACACCAATGGAATTGATGGCGCACAGAAAAAACTGATACTGCTATCTTGATATTTGTATTTTACCTGCCAATGGGTAATGCATTGCGAATAATCCTCTGGCTACCTCTAGTGTACTCAATGTCCACTGTAATTGGGGCAGAGTAGGTCATATCTCTCAAGCGACACTTAAAAGGAAAGAGAAAAATAGTTAGACATTTTTCACCCTTACTTCAGAGTGGAGATTCTCAAGATCTACTCAGAAGACCCCACCTTTTGCTGACCTCCCACCTACAACCACAAAGGATGAAAGCAAAAGATAGCTGGATGAAGTCTCTTCAGTGTCTGTCAAACAAAATCCAAGGAATTCCAAAGTCTCTTCCCCCCCCCCCGCCCCCTTTTCTTTAAAAAGTTTCAAGACTTCAATAGCAGCCATGGTAACTGCTTCTTCAGATCGAAACATTGTGGCCACATGACGCAGTTTAACTTTTAAAGCAATGGGACCTTCCTCAAACGCAGGTAAAGCTAATCTGCAAAAATTGACTTCTGGATTTCAAAACCATTCCCACTCCCACTGGTGTTCAGATCGGTGTTTTGGTTCAGGCATGTCTCTATGTACTATATCTTAACATCAAACAGCATGAGGCAATTGAAAGCCTCATAAGGCAGATGATGTGCAAGATTTAAAAAGGACCTTTAGCTAGCTTTTTAATACAATAATGGACAATTACATGGTGCTTCTCTTACGAAAGAGGAGTTATAAAAGGCTGAAATCTTAAAACGTCACTTTCTCTCAATTCCCTAAATCCCCACATGCAAGTTCCTCAGATATCAATAGGACCAGCATGCACAGAGCTAGAGCATAAAATAGTCCAAGGCTCTGTCATTCTGAAGTTCTTGATCTCACCAGCCTTCTGTCTCCAGTCCCCACGCCAGTAATCCAATGTCAAACTAGTTTTGCATAAACATACACGTCTGCAGTGTTAATGCAGATGAATCTTATTCATGGCCTCAGCCCTTGAGTATGTTACCTTAATTTAGGCACATAATTCTCAGGATTCTGATGTACTCATTGAAGGTTTTGTACAACGATGAATACGGAATTAACAGTATAAGGAGTAAAATGCGGGTTTCTGATGGAAGACAATTTGCCCTATGGGTGGGGCCATGTCTATACACAAGATGGGCCCAAAGGGTTACTGCATATTGGACGTCTCTTTTTTCCCCTGCTAAAAGCAAATAGTTTCTCCAGTAACAAAAATTGAACACCAGCAGTTCTCAAACTTGTTGGTTACATTGTGCCAGCTCTCCTCCTATTTTCCCGCTGCCAAATGGCAGTAAAAACAACATTAAATAAATTTCTTAATATTACTTTTGTGTGTGAGCAGGTAGGATAATTGTCACAGGAATGGTATGTGGTGATGAACTGAGAGGGAGGTAGTGATCCATGAGACAATTCCTTAAAAAAGTAGTCCGGATCACGAAAGAGCTTGAGAACACCTACCTATATTTTATCCCTTTTAGAAAATAAAATTAACACAAGCTCCATGAAGAGCAGAGAAGTGGAACAGGAGCCAGATAGGTGCTTAAAGTCTATATGTGGCCGTTAAGTAAATAGTCGGATTTTCAAGAGTGTGGAGGACCTACCAGCTCTCAAAAGACAGGTGCTACAAAGGTGCAAAAAAGGATTACATTTAAAGAACATTAAAGATGTTCTGTTGTGGTTAAGGCACTGGATGGGAACCCAGAAACACTAGGTTCTGGGTTCTAGTCCTGACTTTGTCTCAGACATCCAACATGATACAGCGAAAAACTCTCATAATGCACAAAAGAACGAATTAATATTACACAGACAACTTTAATTCTGGCACTTCCTAACTAATGAATGGTTGATTTTGCAAACAATGTACTTTAAAGGCTGTTTTTTCTAGGAAATATGAATATATATTCTCTCATACAATATTCACTTTGGTTTATCAGGAGGGCCTGCTTCTTTAAACCAGAAGAAGAGATTTTAAAAAAGTGAACAATTACTTATTCAGATATTTAGTCATTTCACAACCACTGAGGGGATTTTCTTACAATTAGAATCTTAACTAATGATGCCTTCTTTTCCCAAACTAGGAACATACCTGGCCATTATAAGAATTTTTCTTGATAGCAAAGAGATACTGGGCAGGAAAAACTGCATACAACATCTACCCACCCACTCCCACCAGTAAACATGAAATGAAATCCACAGTTGGATTCACTAGTACCTCATGAGGAGACACAGGTCTTGTTACATTAAAGCTTTCTTCAACATCTGGAACTCCCACATAAATATTGAGGTATCTGTAATACAAACACTGTTATTATCAACCACTAAGATACTTGTGTGGTAGAACTGAAGGAAGCACAGTCCATTTTTCAACACAATTCGTTTTGATAATCTTCTGTTCAAATAATAAACAAACAGCAACTGTCTTCTGAAGTATCCCATAGTGCTTGAGCTATGCTCTATCTGGAATTTTGAAATAAATCTTGAAATTCATATACAAAAATAAAAGCAAAGTTACCTTTGCAAATTAAGAGCTGTATTGGGCCCTCAACTATGAGAACTCACTAAACTACTGAAAAATCATCACTACAATGTCTTTTTACTGCATGGCTATCAATTCTGTTTAATGTGGTCACTCAAAGCTCTATAGTGATCTCTTTTTTGAAGTGTGGTTTACCTTATCCTACTCAAGTATATCACGGTGTAAACACATGTACATTTTTATAGTCAATTACAAATTGCTATACAAGATAATACTAATACTGCTACCACCAATACAGAAATCAACCTTATGCTTACTTTAAATACCACATTGGGTCAGCATCACTTGTGACTTTTTCATTGGCTTTCATGATTTTCTTTATCTGACAAAAAGAAAAAAAAAGAATTGAGTCACATGACTTTTGTAAATTTAGGCCTATTCCTTCCCACCAAGGAAGCATACCTCTACATTGATGAAATAGTTGAATGAGTCTATGTGCTGCTTCACAAGTCCTTTCACCTAATAAAATAAAATAAACACATATACAGCAGAATTAGCCTCAGGAAAATTAGTAACAAAAGCAATGCAGAAATTAGTATGTTGGAATTAGTTCTACTTATAATAGTTTCTGGATCAACTTTAAGGTTTTTTAGCTGAGGAGTTTCTAAAAACCCACAGGGTGACCAGCCTTATTCTACACTACGTCACCAGGTTTACGCCAGCATAACTCCACAGATTTCAACAAAGCCTCAACTGAAATTTACTAGTTTTATAGCACAAACTGTTTATATAACCGAACCTCATAAGTTTGCATGAATAATGGGGAAAACTACTGGGAATTAACATTTTGCCAGTTTGCCATTATGGCAGATGCCTGGGATATTAACCATTTGTCAGATGTGAAGACAGAAGAACTATGTCGGATTAAAGGAAAAAGGTCAAGGAGCAGACTCAGGTTACAGCTATAAGGTGGGGGAGAAAAAGGGGGAAGTCCAGCAAGATGTGAGAGACTGAATGAGAAAAAAAAAGTCTCACACAACCTGCCCCAGAGACACTAGAGTTGGGGAAGGAATGTAATAAGTAAGGTTAAGAGTCTGTCACAGGTATTTCTGGCAAAAGTCAGGGACAAACAAAAATTCACAGAAGCCTGCAACCTGTCCCTGACTTTTACTAAAATCCCCTGGGGCTGAGGGGGAAACAAATAGAGCACTGTCACTTGCAGCTGCTTCAGCACCCCCCTGGTGGCAGCTGCTACTCCAACAGCTCCTGCTTCGGCCCACCTCAGAGCTGGCTATCACCCATGGCTTCTGCTCTGGTGGCACCCAGGCTGACTGTCGGCAGCTGCTCCAGTCCACTGCTGCTCCTGCAGGAAAGGGTGACTGTCGCTGCTCCAGCCTCAGTGGTGCTCACCCAAACGCAGTCGCTACTTCAGGTCTGAGACTGCTGCTCCGGTAACCCTGGGGCTGACAGCTGTTCCAGCCCTGCCCCAGAAGTAGTTACGGAAATCATGGAAAGTCACAGAATCCGTGACCTCTGTGAATCTTATCCTTAATAATAGGCAAGTACCAGGAGGCACAGACATGAAACTAGTAGCTTCTAGGCCTATCTCGCAGGAGATACTTTAACAACTCCAGACAGAGCCTCCCATCTGCTTGCCAAGCAGGAAGCATAATCCTACCAGCATTTACACCACCCAGTGCTTATTGATGGTTCAGAAGCCGGACCCACCAGACATTAACATGCAGAAATCAATGCTGCAAATGTTCAGGATTAAGTTTACCCAATGCAAGCATTAGAAAGGTTGTACTGTATTATAAAAAATGAAAGGTAAATATAACGCATTGCATTATTATTTTTTTTTTTTTTTAAACATAGCATCTCTAAGGGACACTGGATCTCTGTACTCCACGAAAATAATCAGCACAAGCTGCAAAGAAAAGGAAGCTTTCATAGGGAAAGGTTGGTCCAGTGGTTAGGACTATCTATCTATATCTATATATAGAAGCAAATGGGAACAGACAAATATAATTCACTTTATGAAAATGTGTTATGATTCCCTTTAAAATTAACTGAAAGCAATAGCTAACTCAAGAGTTACCTAGCTGGCTCCATACTGATTAAAAAAGTCTAGAAAACATGACCTATTAAAAAAAAAAAGAGAGAGATTGAAAAAGATTGCATTTGTTTAGTCAGAGGAAGAGAAGATTGCTATCATGTTCCCTGCCAGCCTTTAAAAGTATGTAAAACGCTTTTTATAAAGAAAAAGGTGATCAATTATTCTCTTTGTCCACCGAGGACAGGGCAAGAAGTAATGGGCTTAAAAGTGCAGCAAGAGAGATTTAGCCTGAATATTAGAAAAAACTTCCTAACTGTAAAGGCAGTTAAGCACTGGAATAAATTAACAAGGGAGGTTGTGAAATCTGTCACTGTAGGATTTTAAGAACAGTTTAAACAAAACAATTGTCAGAGATGGTCTAGAAAATACTTAGCCCTGTCTCAGCACAAGGAAATGGACCAGATAACTTACTGAGGTCCCTTTCAGCCCTACATTTCTATGAAGTCTCCATGGATTTAAGGAAAGCAATACAACAAAAAATGACTCCCAGACAAAATTATTTTGATATACAACATTTTACAAAAACTCATCATATGAACATGAATGAAAATGTAGCACATACATCACTATCTGTCTAGCTTTTAAACTTCTTTCAGAAGACATGAACAGAGATTTATCAAAAATCTGACTCCAACACAAAAGAAAAAAATCACAATATGCAGCATTTGTATTGTATGGTGTCAGCACAAATACAATGTTTGTAACAAAAGGACACAGTGAGGATGTAGACTTTTGACGTAAATCATGCAGCAAATTACATCTGCTCTACCCATGCCTGCAGAACCAGGACACTGGGGCACATGGTCCCAACAGCCCTCCCCCAGTAAGAACATTCTTACAGCCTCAGGAATTCTGATGTCACTAGTTCAAGCCTTTGCAAGTAGTTTGTGGGGGTGGCTGAGAGAGATGTAAGAAAGAGTTTGTAAATGAGATGGGTATTGAGCAGGCCCAAGGTACCATCACAGCCCTGGGCCAGAATGACATTAAAGCACATAAATGACTGCTGGACTTTGATCTTCTGCACTAGATACATACAGGGACCCATTCTGCCCCCATCCAGCAATAGAGGTAGTGAGAGACTCCTGTTGGTTTAACAGCCCTACATAGCGGGAGGAGCAGGACTGTCATGGAGAAGGAGTTGTGGGGTATACTGAAAAGGGAATTATTAATACTAGATTGCAGGGGGTCTATATAAAAGTGGAGGAAAAAGACAATGCAATAAGAATATAAACATAGGCAGTGTGCCCACGGTCACTTTGGAAGGGACTGCAGTGATGATGCTACAGGAGCAAAGGGGACTGTGGTTTGATACAGAATTTATAAAGTGCTAATATTTAATGTTTACATCTAGTTGTGCACATTAGGAGCTTAGATTGCCATCTGCACGGTATTGTTACTGTCACGGTCATCCTCCCTCCTACTTATTATTACTCACAGTTTGTGAGTTATCTTTGCAGATTTGGGTCCTAAACACTAATGAGAGCAGTCCCGAGTTCAGCAGAGCTACTTACATGCACCAGTGAAGTCATGCATGTATCTTTGCAGGATCAGGATTTTAGATTGTATGCTCTATGGGACAGAGACCATATCTACCTAGTAAATGTTTTACAGATCCTAGACCAATGAGCTAGATTGGTTCTTTGGGTAACACTGAAATAAAAAACAAACCAAAATCACTGCCTATATTTCATAAACCACTGTTTCAAACTAGCTAAAAAAAATGGCTACTTCTAAAAGAGAGACTGCCTCAAACTATTCCCTTTGAGATTAATCCAGAAACTTTCATTTATGTAATAGGCTTGCCTCTCATATTATGGGGGCAGGAACTGGATGACTGTAGAGAGAATGCAAACTCCAGATGCAAAGGGGACAGGTGGTCTGGGAAATAACAGAGGAAAAGACATAGAAGGAGGTTAAAAAGAGAGGAAAGACAGAAAGAAAAAAAATAGACTAGATAAAGAGGGAAAATGTTGTAAGGAATAATAAAACAAAAAAGCACAGAAAAAAGCCTGAAACAAAATGGAGAACTTTTGAGGTTAATCAGAAAAAGAGAAGCTTTCCGATGCTCTGGAGGGTGGACTGAGGAGCATACAGGATTGGAGGAAGGTCTGGCTATACAAGGCATTAATGGATTGTGAGAGGTTGGGCAGCCATGAATTAGGCCTGATCTACACTGGGGGGATGGGGAAATCGATCTAAGATACGCAACTTCAGCTAAGAGAATAGCATAGCTGAGGTCAACATCTCTTAGACTGAATTAAAATTACTTATTTTGTGTCCTCGCGGTGGGGGATCGACAGCCGCGGCTCCCCCGTCAACTATGCTTCCGCCTCTTGCACTGCTGGAGTTCAGCAGTTGACGGAGAGCGATTAGGGATCGATTTATCACGTCTACACTATACACAATAAATCGATCCCCGATAGACCAACCGCTACCCACTGATCCGGCAGGTAGTGTAGACGTACCCTTGGAGTTGGGAGAGGAGAAAGACCATTGGGGAGTCCCAACTTTTACAAGCAAGGAAACTAAAATGTGAGAACTCAAGGGTTTTTGTTGTGCTGAAGGACAAGGGCTGAAAATAAAAAGTTTAGAGAATCTGCAAGAATATGCAATGCTGACATATGATTTTAAAAAGAATACATTGGGTTTTAAGATTAAAACACAGTTCTGACCATCTTTTATCTTGTCAAAACACTGCCTGTAGCAAGTCAGTCTTGCACTAATTAAATTGTTTTCAGTTTAAGAGCTTGAACATTCATGTACAAGTGAAACATATAAAGCAATACTGACCTTTAGAAAAGCTGGAAGGAGTCTCCATTTTTCCTAAAAACAAAACAAAACCAAACCAATTTGAAATAGCTGCAGGAATTACCTAACAAAAATCTAAAAAACCTAAACACTATTCTTCTACCTAGGGTGGCCAGGTGTCCGGTTTTCGACTGGAAAGTCTGGTTGAAAAGGGGACCTGATGGCATCCAGTCATATCTACTGACCGAACATTCAAAGTCCGGTTACTGCAGGCAGGGGAAGCAGGAAGGCACCGAGTCGTCACCCATGCCAGCCCCTACTCAGCCAGAGCCACCTCCTACCTGCATCTGACAGTTGCAGCTCCCAGCCCCAACTCTGCAGGTGAGTCCCTCCTGACCCACGGAGGGGGTGGATGGGGGAGAGGAGAAATACAGCAAGAGATAGATGGAGGGGGACAGAGGAGCAAATGGGGGGTGGGACCTCAGGAGAAAGGGGTGGGGCGGGGGGGCCCTAGGGGAGGTTCTGCATTCCTGCTGGAGTGTCCAGGTTTTATATATTACAAAAGTTGTCAATCCTACTTCTACCATTAAGACTATTTAAAGTCAAGTCAATGCAGAGAAAAGGGACTGTAACTAGTCAATCAAAATTAGTAATACGAACAAGCAGATGACAATTTAAATAATACAGTGATCCATATGTGCAATACAAACTATAGTCAAGGCACAGACAGTCAAAGGAATACAGTTATATTAGTCAATTTAAAAACAAGTTAACAAAATACAAGTTTCTGAGAAAACACCACTTAAATACTATGTCCTGATTTATTTTAAAAAAGAAAAAAAGCAACTCCTTTAAAAAGTTTAAGTGTTTTGTTTTCAATGAGAGAGAAAACTATGGTCCTAATCCTACAAATGCTAATGCACACAGCCAACACAAAGCACTGTCAAAACTGAAAAAATACTTATTCCTGCTAACTTATTTCAGCTATACAGTAATCTCAAGTATTACTGTAGTTAAAAGGTAGGTTCAAAACATTCAGACAAACATGACTTGCAGGTGAACAGTATGTCTAACTTTATAGGTATCTAAAGAGTTAAAGACTGCTAAGATTCTGAACATTAAATAATATATTCAACTGGTCTGTGCAATTCTAAATGAACTAAAATTAAGTAAAAAAAAAATTGTTATTGATGTATCCTACACTGGAGTCCCAACTATTGTTTGTATCACTTGCTTTCAAAGACATGAAATTCAGTTGATTTTTATTCAGTCTTAGTCTAACTTTTTGTTTTTCATATTTCAACAGGAGAAAAGTAAAAAACATAAAATAAAGGGAACAGCTTAATGTTTACATTTCAAATCTAGAGAGGAAGAATCAAATGCAAATCAAGTTAAATTTTTCCACCAGCATTTAAAAATAAATCTTGCTGTATCACAACAAACTATTTTGGTACGTAATAGTATGCATAAACATGAGCATGGAAGAAGGGGGTTCAATAAAGGATTATAATTTTGCGTGGTTTGCCCTGTAGGATAAACTCATGTGCATCACAAGTAAAATTGGCCCAAAATTTGTTTCAGGGCAGCTGCACAGAAACAGGATGGGCCTACATACAGTGCAAGTGGCAGCCTCAACCCTCTTGCGCCTACTATATGTGGGCTTGATTCCATGAAGCACCAGCCACCCACAATTCATTGAGCTCAGTGGAAACTAAGGTGGCTCAACACCTTGCAGGAAGGGTGACCACCTTTCCCTAATTGGACGGCACAGTCCCAAAACGTACATTTCAAGTCCTGGTCCCAGGCTGAATGACTCTGGGACAGCTTTTGTCTCCGATGCCCTCCAGTGCCACTCTGCACCTGCCTGAGGCTTAGTGACCGCATCAGCCTCTTCATAATCACAGGGGCTGAGGTGGGCTGTAGCCCCCTCTCGCCACGAGGCCCTGCCCCTCTACTCCTCCTCTTCTCCTTGAGGCCAGAAGCCAGAGCTTAGTAAGAGGTGCCCACAAAGCCTGGACACATCCCATGGGGCAGGGACATGGGCTAGGTACTATTCTTGGGCACCCTGACCCCCCACCCAGGGCAGATGGAGGGTCCAGGGCTCCCTGGGTGGCTCTTAGCACAGTCTGCTCCCCCTTCCAACCTGGCCAAGGGACAGGGCCACACAGGAAGAAGAAGAGCAAGGGCAGGGCCACATAAGGGGTTGGGTTCTTGCATGTGTCCTCTTTTTGCACTTTGAAAAGGTGGCTATCCGACTTGGAGGATGAGGCCCTAAGGGAGCACATAATTAGTTAACTTTGCAATGGAATACAGTACTGGGCTCTTTGCATTGTGTGAGTAGCAGCTACTGATGCAGACACTATCAGCACAGTGATATGTTTCAGAGGTGGTAACATACCAATGAGTTATTGGTTTAAAGACTACATTTCTTACATCCACCTTCTGTCCACTAAACTCCTACCAAAAAAGGGGGCGAGGAGAATTAAAAGCTAAAAATGTCAAAAAACAAGCCCCTAACCCATGCAGTACTTTTACCCTGAAAAAGGAGAAGTGCCAGAGCCGCCACCAAGTGCAGGGAGAACATTGCTATCGATTTTATGTGGAAGGGGCTCAAGTACTATGGTGATAAGCAGCAGTAGATACAGGGCTGGATAGGCAGATTTCCCTGGAGATAAGAACCAGGCTCTTTGTGTAACCCTCTCCAGGTGTTATCAAGCCTGAAATTACACCGCATTAGAAAGGCTGCTAACTGCCCCATGTAGACAAAACTGGCGGGTCTCACGTCGTTAGGTGACCTAATCACGGGCGGCTAACGCGACCCTGCACACGCCTGCCCTTGCCCACAGAGCGTGTTGCTCCAGCACGGAGCAGCGGGGGCGCTCGCTGGCCTTGTGACATCCTGGGGCGGCCAAGGTGCCCGGGAAAGGCTGGGCGCCCTCCACCAGCCGCTGGGCTCAGGGGCAAGGGAGGCTGCACAGCACCAGGCCCGGGGGCTGCCTGGCAGAGCAGCGCGGCCAGCCTGGAGCTCGCGGGAAGGCGCAGGCCAGCGTCCAAAAGGCGAATTGATCCCGCGCATGCGCCACAGATGACTCGGGAGCCGGGGGCCTGGAGCCCGAACAACCCACTGAAGAGAAGAACCTAGGGGCTAGACGCATGCGCAACAGGGGATGCTGCTGAAGGACCGGGGGCTGAAGCAGGAGCCCTTGCGCAAGCGCACTAGGGGCTCGCCGGGGCTCCGCCGCTCGTTGCCAGAGCAGAGCGTGCCCCTCCTCTGAGGGCCGGCGGCGCCTTTATCTCCGGTCCCCTCGCTCACCTCCACCGTGTTCACGGGAGCCGCTGCCTGCTCCGGGGTCAGAGCCCCCAGCTCGGCCGCTAACGCGTCCATGGCGAGCGCGGCCGAGACCTGAGCCCGAAGGGACTCGGCAGCCGGCGGACGCTCCGCGCGAGGACCCGCTGTGCGGCGATGAAATCTGCCCCCGCTACAACACAGGTGCCGCGGGACCGTTCCGCTTCTTTTCAAGAGCCCGCGGAGGGCTCGCCCGCCTGCCAGGAGCGAGCTGCTGGTCCTGGCCCGGGGCTCGGAAGCTGGGGGAGGGAAAATGCTCCCCTGAAACGCTCAGCACAAACCTCGCACCCCGCCGCCCCTAAATATGAGGGGTGGGTCTGGTGAGAGGCTTGGAGAACTGCCCTAAACCTGATGCGACATGATGAGGGGGGCAGCAGGTTCCCCTCTCAGAACAGCTGCTCCCCTGCCCCGCACCCCAACCTGCCCGGGGTGGGATTTCAGTGTGACTTGTGCCATGGAAAGTTAAACTGTCTTCTACTGTTCACCCACCAGGGGGCGCTGTGCATAAAAGTTCAGGCCTGCTGGGCAGAGCACGCGGATGAGCACACCTCGTACAAACAAAGCTCTGTAGCCTGCCGCCCACATCCCTCCATAAAGTATGTGACAGTATCGCATAGGACAAGTCCCTTTGTTATTATTTGAAGGGCACCATGGGAGAGTCGCTGTCATGTCATCATTTTCTGTATAGCGGGGAAGTACAAGTGAGCGGAAGCTAGAATCAGCACTGACCTTTTCTTTTCTCTCATCATTTGATTAGGATTGGATGGGGTTGAGAACTAAAATAGACTCACAGATAATAGGCAAACCCACTTCAGATCAGCAACAAACTTTTCTCTTTTTACTTTCTGCAGAGGATAGTTTGAAAATGCTGCTGCAGTCTCATTAGATTGTCAGTTTACACTCTGCAAAGCCACACAGACTGTCAGTATGTAACAGTCATGATATTTTTTCCAGTCTTAATGCTGTTTGCTTTGTATCCACTATGCTCAAAAGCAGTGACATTTTATATCTATGACAGTGTTTCCCTGTCAGCACCTCACAGATATTAGTAAATTTATATTCACGATACGCTGGTGAGGCAGCAAATTACTATAATCTCCATTTTGCAAATGAAGAACAAGTAAAGAAAGGTGATTTGCTCAAGATCATATTTCCTGAATCCTACTCTGATGCCTTAACCACAAAACCATCCACAACACTGCAGAAAATTTCCGCAAGTGGCACTTATTGTCAGGAATTGAAACTCTATGGGACTCATTAGCTTTGGAGTTACAAGGCCTCCTATTAATTCAACATCTGAAATTGGGAGGGAATCTGAGCAGCCATACATGTGGAGTCTTGGGATTGTCAACAGGGAAACTCAGCAGAATACACAAAAAAATCACTTTCCTATCTTTCTGTGGGAAGGGGACTTTCCAGTTGACTAAAATGACAGCTCACAAGAAGCATCAGTATACACAGTAAAAGTTCCTGTGTTGATTTTGTTAAAAGTTGTGTATAATGATTTTTAGGCACCATTTGAAATTAAAGGTCTCACTGGAAACATTCTTTAAACAAATCACTGTACTTTTTGTAATAAAAAGGAAGTCGTGCTTCAATAAGTGTTACTACAGCACCCCAGGATATCTATGTACTGTGCAAACAATTAAATAAGGAATATAGGAATTGCCATACCATTCCAGACTATTGTTCCATTATTCTGGTATCATGTCTGGTGCCCATAAATGGCCAAAAGAGAGGACAAGGAATACCGCAATGGAAAATTATGTAATAACCTGCCAAGGGGGAAAAGATTCTTCTTAACCTTAGCAGTTGGCTTATGCTCTAAAGGATGATGCTGGATGTCCTAAAAGTTTTATCCTACCTTATATAACTATGAATGTTCTTATCCATGTAAAAGTGCAATCATCCTTTGAATCCTAAGTACTTGTCCTCAGTGATATTTTGTTGGCTGTGAGTTCCACACATAAATTAAACATGGTGTAAAAATCAGCAGATTTTTTTGAGATAGGGTTCCACTGTCAGGTAAGTATGTGTTTTATTCCTTTTATGGATAGGTAAATTGCAGAAGAAAATGGCTAAGTAATTTGTACCATATCAGTCAATGAATCAGAGGCAGAGCCAAGAACAGACCCGAGTTGTCCTCAGTCCAACCCTAACCCCTAAAACACATCCCAATTTTTAACATCCATGAACAGAGTTTAAACTTAAATAATAGTATCATTACTGCATACTGATTTTTTTCTCATATAGATGATGACCAAGTGGGATAGTTAAAGATACAAGGCCAAGCAGGGTGTGGAGTTTGCAGTGAATGGTTTCGTTACTACTATAATTCTGAAGGCTTTGTAAATCAGTGGTGTTATGCTCACTTATGCCAACAGTGAGTTTGGACCGGGGTTATTTCTCTTTAAAACCTGATATGTTGCTAATTGGTTTTACAAGTGGTGGATGCTGTTTTATAATAAACATTTCTAAAAGGACTGTGAGTCAAAAGACATCCAAGCCCAACACCCAACCTACAATATGAACAAAAACATTTAAAAGGGAAAGAAGAGCCCATCACCAATAGTGTGGATTGATTTAATTCAGAAGCAGGAAACCTTGATTTAAATAAGTTTAAATCTTGATTTGTATTTATACTTTTTAGTTATTTTCCTCAAGAAAAGCTGTTTCGTACTGGCTGGTAATCCCTGAAAATCAACAGTTTTTAACTAAATTTACCCTTTACACAAAATTTAAGCAATCCTTTTGGTAACCAGGCCAATACACTATATCTATACACATTTATTTAAACAATTATATAGCTTAATATACATTTATTCAGATTCTTAATTTTTACATTAGAAAATGGTGAATGGTTCATTTCTTGTTTACTAGATCGTTAATTTTTTACTTGTGGTTTATGTCAAGCTCTATTTGGATGAAAATTGGAATTCAATTAAAAATGAGTAAAGCAGATTTTAAAAATGCATTAGGGTAAATAAAACTACGTTAAGGGTTCTGGAAACAAAAGCCAAATGTTTTGGTAAACATGTTTTGCATTTAAAATTGATTTGTAAAAAAAAGGAAGTATTGTTTGTCATTGATAATTTGAAGTGATTGTTTTGGTACCATTATCCTTCAGGATTTTAGGACAGACCTCATCCTCTCACACCTAGTTTTTATTCACAGATTGGGAGAGGAAAATGAGTTTTCCTCCTTTATCGACTCCCAATCAGTTTCTCAACTTTGAATGAACTCTTGATTGAACTGAACTAGTTGACTAGGCTGAAATGAAGAAGACATTCTCTCTGCACCTGCAGAAGAGGCTACTACCGTTAGAAGCTAGTTTAACACTTTAACAACTCTGGTTTCTGGTGCTTAAGTCACTAGTTCAGTGGTTTGACTTTCTTTAAAACTTGGACCACAAACAAGTACCATTTAATATTTTTTAAAATGTATCTTAAAATTATTTTACTAGATGATATCAACATAGGTTGTCATAATTTCACATTTAATTTTAAATTGGTTTATCTTTAAAGACAAAAATATAATTTAAATTCTCATTTTTTTAATTTAAAAAAATTTTTTATCCATGCTGATCACCAAACACTGTTCTTCCCTCCCCTCACCTCCCACCTGAAAAGGTGGGGGCAGGAGAAACCCAAGATTGAATGGAAAGTAAAACCAGATGCAGGCAGGGTGACACAGTTGGACTTTAGCATCTGTTTAAATGAACCATGTATTGATTTGCTGTTCAGATTCTTTCCACTGAGTGTCTCTCTTTGATGGCTTTTTAAAAATTATTTTTAGCACTCTGGCAGTTGTGAGCAAAAGGGCAAGGATTGCAGGGTTTTGGTGGCTTCAGATCAAAAACAGTAGCTGTTGTCCATAACATTCTTTGTACATAAAAGTGAAATAAAGGACCAATAATGTTGTCAAACAGATAGTTAAGGGTTAATGTCTCTTTTACCTGTAAAGGGTTAACAAGCTCAGTGAACCTGGCTGACACCTGACCAGAGGACCAAGGGGACAATGGTAAGCTTTCCAAATCTTGGTGGAGGAAAGTCTTTGATTGTGCTCGTTTGTTTTGTTCTTTGTTCGCTCTTGGGGCTAAGAGGACCAGAACGGCAACCAAATCTGTTCTCCATTCTTTCTATAAAACAGTCTCTATGTTCATCATAGTAGTACTAGTAGGAAAGGCGAATTAATTTATATGTTTGTTTTCTTAACTTTGTGAATGTTTTATTTTGCCTGGGAAGGAATTTTTATCTCTGTTTGCCCGTAATTGGATCTTAGGCTAGGGGGGAGGGAGTCCCTCTAGTCTATAATTAAGCTGAAGACCCTGTAACATGGTTTCCATCTTGAATTTTACAGAGAGAGTTTTTTTTCTTTTTTCTTTTAATTCTCATCGGCTTTTCCTTTTTGAAAAGGAACCTTGAGATGTGATTTTTTTCCTTGTGTAAGGACCCAAGGGGATGGGTCTGACTCATACCAGGGAGGGGGTGGGGGAGAGAAGGGGGGAGGAAGGTTAATTCCCTCTCATGTTTATAAAAAAAAAAAATTTCAAGGAGTTTGGATCAGTGTATCTCCTCAGGGTAAACCCAGGGAGGGGAAGAATCTGGGTAGGGGAAGAGGATAAGGGGGTAATGGTTTTAATTTCTCTATTTTGTTTAAGACCCAAGGGGTTTGGGTCTGGGCTCCCCAGGGAAGGTTTTGGGGGACAGGGAGTGTACCAGACACTGGAATTTCTGGTTGGTGGCAGCGCTATCAAATCTAAGCTAGGAATTAAGCTTAAAAGTGTACATGCAGGTCCCCACTTTTTAAACACTAAAGTTCAAAGTGGAAATAATACCTTGACAAATGTATACTCAAGTTTGTCAAAATAGAGATCACCAATGCATCTTCTAGAGGGAGGTTGCATACTTAGCATAGGGTTCTAAAATAAGATATGCAGTTCCCAGGAAACCCTCTGCTGTGCATTATTGAAGAAATATGTAGAGGATAATATTAATGCCTGAAGATAAGATGCACGAAACAGGCCTGTAACTTAAAAGCAGCTTTTAGCTGTGAATTTACTCCACCACCAGTGATGTTAATTCTTGATACAACCAAACTCAAGATATTTTGGTTTTTTTAGTTTGGAACTTCTGTGTCCTCTATCTGACAATGACCAACATCAGATACTTCAGATGAAGATGCTGCCCCTCCCCCCATATTGTTCACGCAGTAGTTACAGAGTAATCTACCTACAAAGTAAGATTTTCGTCAGTATATCTCAGAGCTGGTTTAGGCCCTGAAGCATGAGGGATTTATTACAGCTGTGTGGAGAAAGGTAATTCTCTTTCATGGAGGATTTTATTTCAAAATTTAGTTTCATTCAGATTAGGATCCCAACAGTTCTCCACAAAAGGGAATGGAGCCCTAACCAGAGCAGGCTGCCCTGAAACCATGGCCCCTGAAAGCCCTCTCTGAGGCAAACCACCTGCAGCTCTGCCGAGAAGCCAGATGGGAAGGCTGCATGAAAAAATCCTAATAGAAACAATGCCTCCTTGGTTTTGAAACATACCTGGGATCTGCTGGAATTTTCAGGGACTTTGCTGATTTGTCAAAATCTGAAACTTCTGACAAAATATCTTCTCAGAACTTTTTTGAACAGCTCTAGGTTTTAATCCCATCCAACTGTTTGGATTTTTTGCTGGTTGGTTTTAAAATCCTCTCTACACTAACTCTGGCTTGTTATCCATAGAAGTTTGTGATCCTTTTTTTGAATCCAACTAGCGTTTTAGCTCTCAAGACTAGCTTGTGGTAACAAGTTTCCCCAACTGGGTTCACTAAGAGTCCCCTTCCTCAAGTAGCATGAGGATGAGTTAGCATACCCAATTTACCTGCTCTGCACCATCTGTTATTGTCCATACATATATACATGCACCTCATCTCTCACAAGTAGACAGCTGTAATCTTTTCAGTCTCTTTTCTTGCAGAGTTTGGTGCCAGGAGTTACAAATGCATTCTGAGATTAGAAATCAAGCAGTGTTCCTTCCCAGTCATGCACCATCACCAGTAAGATTATACTAATTAACTTCTACCATCCAACCTGGGCAATTAGTTGAGGTGCTGAATGTGCATACATATGAAAAAGAATATTGTCCTGCAACTGGAATGTGTACAACAATATTTTGGACAATGTGCAAAGGAGAAGAAATTCAGTTCAATTGCTATAGCATTATAGAGGCAACATAGGCAGCAGCTGTAAAAAAAAATGTATATCACTAATAGACAAAGGAGTGCGTGTGAGAGAATAAAATCAATTAATTGTAAGGCACTCAAGACCAGATCCTCAAAAGGTATTTGGGCTCCTAACTTCTGTTGATTTCAATGGAAGTTAAGAGCCTAAATGCCTTTGAGGATCTGGGCCCCAGATACTACAGTGATGGATGGCTATGACTAACTCTATAGGAGTGACAATATAGCTATGTTCACATCCTATACATTATTGTACAAAATGTATTACAAGGCATGTCTTGTAAGGTATCATTTCAAAATTCATAATTTGCTAGTCAGTATAATCCTGATAAAGTATCCGTAGCAACATTGTATATAATGTTATAAGATTTGCCTGTATGATGTTATTAACGCATCTTCCAAACCTCACAGCCTTGCCCAAATTGAGGTTGGTAGACTGATCTGTCCTAAACAAAGGAATGGGGGCTTTGCCTAATTTTTATTTAAGCAGTAAACAGAGTCCTCCAGCAAGAAAGGAAGCAAAGAAAGCTGAAACTGGTGAGAAAAACCCAGCAGGGAACATCCTTCCACATAGACTGTCTCCTAGTGAGTGGCTGGAAATGTTTTTCAAGAGAGGGACAAACTATAAAAAGGAGGGACAAATGCCCCAAGGCCCCACTCTCTCTCCCTGCCCATTCCATTCAGTGCATCTGAAGCAAAAAAGAAAGCATTTGTTGGACTCTAGGGTGTGGCGGGGGGTCCTGACCTACAGGGTTTGGTCAATATGATGGCTATCAGCATGTGGTAAATCTGTGCTTGAATCTGTTGTTTAGTAATACCTAACTTAAACTACATCTTACATTTATTTTTCTTATAACTATTTCTGACTTATGCCTCGTTACTCATACTTGCTTAAAATCTTTGTAGTTAAAACTTTTTACAATTTTATCTAATCCAGTGTTTAAATTGAAATGTCTGAATAACTGAGATAATATGATGGCATATTATTCCCTTTAAAGAATAACAGATTTAAGATACTACATAATATCTAGGAGCAGGCTGGGCAGTACAGGACATATTTCTGGGGAAAAACCTGGGACTAGGGGTGTGTTAGGGTCACCCTGCAGTATAACCCAGACTGGTGAGAGCCAGTGTGTAACCCAAGTGTCGCTTGCATGTTGCTGTTACACACAGACACATAGGGTGGGCCTTGCATGCTGGAAAGCTGGCTGTGAGTGACCCTGATAGGAGCTACTTCAGCAAGGCATTATAAGACACCAAGCTTGCTGGGCAGGAGTGATACAGCTCCTCACTAGTCCGGATTGCACCCTGGTATGTCACAATACATAGTTAGAAAACAGATTAGAGTCAGTGTTATTTTAAGCCACTTCTACAATTGCACTTAACACTGCTCTTCCATTTGATTTAAATAGGATACACTCCTGAAGGACTCCTTGAAAAAGAAGTTACAGAAGAGACATTTTGCAATAATGTATCAAAATAACTGACTGCATTATATTTAAACCGAGAAGCAGCTTGCATGAATGACTTCTCTCCAGTTTTACTACAAACAGACTTTTAATGCATACAAAAACAAAACTACGCAAATGCATACCACAAAAATTCATTTGTACTTAATCTAATAAAGCTACAGCTACATAATTGTCTATTTTCAAGAAGCAAAATTCAGACCAGAGGTAAACATTTGAACCATGAGCATGCAAGAGACAGAAGTTAGAGGAAACATGTACATCCAAAGCACTATTAAAATATATCCTAATTGTAATGTTTAAGTGATCTCTGACCTGTACCATCCTATAAAATGCCCTTTAAAAAAGTCACATTAATGCAAACAAAACTATTGTGTCCTCATTTTCTACTGGGAAGTTACAGTGACAATTTCCCAGATCGTTTAGAAACCTCTGATCTAAAACGTACTCCAACTGATCTCACCACAGTAAAGTTTTTGGTTTTACACTAGAAAATTTAGAAAGATAAATTGCTAGGATAGAAAGTTACAATACAATTTTTTGTACATGCTAAAAATAAAATCTTTTTTTAGGCCCAAAGCACAACTTTAGAATAGTTGAATTTCCCAAGATTAGGAAATTACTAACAGAACTTCCCTTTTCAGTTTTTGGGATATATTCTTCTCTCGATACATGAACTATGTACTGAAGTCCCATATTCATGAAGACAAGGATGTACCACTTCCCTGGCACACTTGTTACACTGTAACAGCTCCTTTCAATTCTGAGTTTCTCAAACTAAAAACTGTACTCATCTATCTGGTGCAATATTTTTAACAAGGCATAAAGAGCAAATGGGGTGAGAAGTCTTTGAGTAACTGTTGCAATTTGAGACTTTTTAGCTTCCCTCCACCCTCACATGTACATAGATAGAACTTCGGTAGTAGCTTTTGACACGAGTCCAGAAGAGTGTGCACTTAATACATGAGTCTGTTGTTGCTTAGTCCCACATGGAAACCTTCCAAAAAGAAAGTTAAAAATAATTCCTGCTTTGTTTTTCCTGGGATGCCAGCCTCAGTTTGAGAAACTCTTGTCTAAAAAGTATTTTCCCCTGCTAAACAAACAAACAAAAAAACAACCCGAATTCTGTAAAAATGACCTTGGACTATAAACCAATCCAAAGTGCTTCTAATGCCCAGCCATTTTAGATCTTCATGAGACACACTAGTCATACTGTATATTTATATATTGTGTGTGGCACATTAATCCCATATGGGCAAAGTATTTTTTAAATAAAAATATACTGTATATAACACACTAGGAAGATATCTAGAAACTTGTACCAGCCAAAGTTTACATTTGACATTTAAAAATAAGATTAATTCACTATTTAACAGTCAAATACTATATTTTGATTATATCTAATTAACTCTGATCAAGATGGGAACATTTTACACTGAATATTTCAACACTCATATCCAGTAATGTGAGATATGCAACATAATTTGTCTATATTGTGTAGACTTTTAGAAGTTTATTCCCATATCAAAAGGTTCAATCCAACAGTCTCTGCAAGACCCCAGTTACCCAATAGGCCTGCCCCAAAGCCCATTCATGACAGTGGGAGTCTTTCTATGGTCTTCAGTGGCTTTGGATCAGGCCAGCGTCCAGGCTGCAGTATTGGCCTAATGCTTGTGGAATTAATAGCTTTTGGCTTAAATTTTCAGAAGTGATTAGTGACTGATTTTGGATGCTGAACTTGACCCAAAAAATTGAAATATCCAGTCAGTAAACAAAATCACTACTCATGTTCAAAATTTGGGCTCCAGTCCAGTAAGATATTTAAATACATGCTTAACTTTAAGCAAAAATTGTTCCATTGAAGTCAATAAGGCTACTCTCGTGCTTAAATGCTTTCAAGATCAAAGGCTTAGAAGTCCCAATTCAGAGGTGCCTAAGCACCTCCGAAGATCAAAGTTGCAAACACTACATGTATAAGAAGATTAGGCTTCCAAATGTTTAATTAAAGGATAATATGACCTCTTTTAGATAACTTTTAGAACCATTTGTTTGTGTAAGGAAATTGACGGCAGCACCTAAGTTAGTTTTCCATGAATAAAAGAATTGTTAGACTTATCTTTTATTGCTGGATTACATTTGACAAATTCTGAAATGTTTCTATTTTGCAAGATGCATTCACTCTATAACTGGTACACTTAACACCTTTTATAGTAATGTGGCATGCACGACTGAAAGATAGGACAAATTCTGATCCCAATAACTATATCAGCAGGATTTGACCTAATTTGAATCTTTACTTTGTTACAAGTTCAATTACACTATATTTTCATCTTTAAGTCTTTCAAGCAGTGATCCATATTCAGTTATGTAGTGTCGCCAATAAAGCGCTATAAATAAAGTACATTTGAACTGAGGTCATCATTTTATGTTATTGCACCAGTATATGTAATTTTTTTTTTAAATTACTAAATACGAGTGCTAAGAGTTCCATTGGTTAAATTGTAATAGTAGCAAAACCAAGAGGTACTTCTCCATATTTACACTAAGTCAAAAATGCTTGCTTGGGAAGAAGACACTTACAGTGATCAGGTACAATGAGTGTTAAAATCCATTACACAGATTAAGTTCATGAAAATATATATATTAATTAGTTTCATTCCAATGAATTTTGGAAGCTTTACCTGTACACACTTTATAGGGTCTATTCTCTTTTGGATACACCTCTGTCTGTCCCTGTCTCAGTAACAGTCATTGGAGTAAATTATGCACATTGAGGAAACAGAATTCACAATATCTTTATAATAAATACTGTGAAGGGCACAGAGCTGGTTGCATAACCAGATCATTCTTTCCCCTCAATTAGTAGAAGCATCAGTTTCTGTTTTCCCCATTGGTGCCACACTAAAAAGTAGTTTTCGAAGAATATTTGCATAGAATGGTCCATACACTTGTTTATTAAAATTCACAATGCTTGCGTACTGAGATCCAAGAGACTCGATCTCTGCCTGAATCACAGCAAGGCCTCCTGGCATCGTAGGCATACATTTCTGAATGCTTGGAAGAGTAAGCAGACTTTTCATATACAGCTGGATTCGTTTATCTGAAACAGAGAAGATAACTGAGTTCATGACAGAACAGACCATATAAATGTAAATCCAAAGTGTCAAGCCATAGTTGCCTTAGAAATACTTCACACATTGGCACATGGAAGTATCAAAATAAGCAGAGACACAGCTTGAATGCTACCTTTCCCTATCTTCCTTCCTTCAGTTTTAACTTAGAACAAAGTCACATTTTCCCCATTGTAGAGGGACAACCTTCAGACTGAGCAATAGGATTTATGTTGTGAAATAGATGCACAACTATAATGAAGATGGAGTTAAACCCGAAGTTGTGGAAGGTAGATCTTCCACTGGTGCACACAATCCGCAATTAGGTATTAATTAAATTCCCCTCTGAAATCCTGTCACTTGTAGGTTCACAGAGAACATCCCAGAGTCACTGAGAGCATTCTGCTCATATTTCTGGACTCTAACTTTGTTTTCCCCCCGCAAACCAATCTTTCAGAAGACTGTCTTAATATAAACAATTGAAGTAGCAGAGGTTTGCACACTTTATGACCCAATATTTACTGTAAGAAAGTTACTTTCATTTTAACTTTTTCACAATAAAAAGTCAATCTTTAACTTTAGTAAGTTAATTTAATTTTTACAGTATGGATGGGCAATTAGCCTTCATTTACTAAAAAAAAAAAAAAAAAAAAAAAAAAGAAGAAATTGCATACATGCATACAACCAGAGAACCACATAAACTGTACTAACCAATCAGGGAGCTGATGGGATTATCTTCTTCAACAATGCTACAGATCTGACCCAACAGGCTGTTTTGAATTTCCATATCTAGAGTGGGAAATCCTCTCTCAGACAGGGACCTGTTCACTTCACTGCAAATCTGAACACCTATATTATTCAGAGCCTCTTTCAAATCAAATTTTCTGAAAAGAAAAAAGTTTGAGCATTTAACTCTAACAGTTCTTGTTACCTCAGTTGCATAGCTATTCCCTCATTTTCTATTTTCTTTTTAAATTAGTCTTCTCCAATAAAATAAGAGAGCCAGGTGGATTTTTGCAAACTTTGTCAGCTTTTCCAGATACAAGACACAAATCTTCCGCCCCAGGATAAGAGTAAATCCCATTGGCATGGATGTGAGTGAGGAGGAAGAGAAAGGACTGCTCATATGATTAGATTCTGTTGGCGTCAATGAGACTAGTACATGTGCTTAAAGTTAAATGTGTACTTAAATACCGTGGTCCCAGTCCAGGAAAATACTTAAGTATGCTTAGCTGAATCTGGGTCCACAGTTCAAACTGGCCAAGTAATGACTGACAGAGTTGTTACAACCAAACAGCTGTTTGGTGGCACATGTGAACCAAGTTTCTATTCTTAATGCCAGTCCATATAGGGCAGTGTCCACAACACACACACAAAAATCACCATCACCACAATTTGTAGCATTAGTGGCAAGTGCAGCAGAGGAGCCAGGAACTGACTGAATAATGTGAAAGGCTGAAGCAATTGGCAGAGCAACATGATGAAGCTTGCACTGCCACTGTCTGTGCTGACCTGAATGGTGCATAAGTGGAGAAATTTCGACACTATACACCGAATTTGGTGTCAGATTTTCAGTACAAAAGTTTATTGTAAATAAGAATTAAACTATATGCATGCATTAGGCCAGCAGTTCTCAAACTGTGGGTCAGAACACCAAAGTGGGTCATGACCAGTGTTACCTCTAATTTGTTAGGTCCATGTGCGGAATGAATTTTGTTATGTGCACCAATATGGAGGTGATGTGTGGTGGGGGTGGGACCGAGGGGTTCGGAGTGTGGGAGGGGGCTCCGGGCTGGGGCAGAGGGTTGCTGTGTGTGGGATGAGGACTCTGCAATGGGGCAGAGGGTTTTAGGATGCAGGAGGGGGCTCAGGGCTGGGGATGAGGGGTTTGTGGTACAGGCTGCCACAGGTCTGCAGCAGAGGAGAGAGAGAATGCTCCCCCCAGCAGCTCAGGGCCAGGTGAGAAGCGCCTCCCTCCGGCTGCGGCAGTTCCAGTGGAACTGAGCTTAGCCAGGCCTGGGGATGGGCTCCTCTCTCCAGCTGCAGCACTTCCAGTGGGCCTGGGATGGGATGGGCCAGGCCAGGGGAGGAGCTCCTCTCCGCTGCAGCTCTGGCAGACCTGGGCTGGCCCTGGGGAGGGGCTCCTCTCTCCAGCCGCAGCACTTTTGTTGGACCTGGGCCAGGTGAGGGGCTCCTCTCCCCAGCAGCTCCAGCAGGCCTGGGCTGGGCCAGGCCAGGGGAGGGGTGCCTTTCCGCAAAACTTACAGGGAACTTTGGTCACGACCCCATTTTAATGGGGTCACCAGGGTTGGCTTAGACTTGCTGGGGCCCAGGGCTGAAACCGAAGCCCAAGAGATTCAGCCCTGGTGGGGGCTCAAGCCCTTGGGCTTCAGTTTCAGCCTGTACCCCATCCAGAGCAGTGGGGCTCGGGCTTTGGCTCTTCCATCCAGAGCAGTGGGAATCAGGCAGACTCAGGCTTTGGTCCCCTCTCCTGGGGTCATGTAGAAATTTTTGTTATCAGAAGGGTGGGGGGGGTGTAGGTCGCAATGCAATGAAGTTTGCACTAGGCAACTATTTTCACTAGTACACATGTAGGTCTAAAAGTGATACATAATAAATGGATTATTACTATTGATTATATTCATATCAGTAACAAGTTGCATAGGCTATACAACATTTTAACTATTTCTGGAAAAAAACAACAGTAAAGTTTGTTAAATGCCACCTGGCCTTTTTCTTTAAAGAGAAAAAACAAGTGAGAAAGAACTTACTCCTTGTTCATCCCTTCCAGCAGAACAGCTGAAATCCTTTTTAATTTGTCAGCAAAATCAGGTAAGCCCACAATAGTTGTGCCCACCATATTGCTAGTTATAAGAGATATACAGGCTATAATCCGTAACTCGTTCAGCTTCTCTTTCAACTTCTGAAGACGAACTTCATCTGTTATTAATGTCTAGAATTAAATAGCATTGATTACTGTAAGTGATACCAAGTTGAGATTTAAGCTAATGCCCTAACAAGTAATTCGAGGAGGACAGAGGATAAGCTACTTTCATGCAACACTGCAGCAGAAAATTTCAGTACTCAAAAGTCAAGAAGTTCACAGTAACTATAGCCAACCCCTTGCATACGTAGTATTATACAGTTTCTTAAAAAAAAAAAAAAAAAAAAAACCACTCCACCACAATTACTTTTAAATAGATTTTTAAAAAAATCTTAATCAAGAAATAGAAAAATTTATGGAGGCGTCCTACCCCAACTCTTGCCCCTTTCTATAAAGTAAGAAGGGCCAGAGTGGCATTAGGAGCCATAGAAGTCCTGAACACAGTTGAAGGAGGATTCCTTCAGTTTGTGAACTGTGGAAGACTGACCTAAGGTTGCCTTCAGATGCCTCCCTTGTGAGCCCAAGTGTGTGGTGGTGGTGGGGCTGCAGCTTGCTGCCCATAGGATAGTCCTAGGAGCTGGCCACTTAAGCCCCATGAGCAGCCCAGGATCAAGATGATGCTAATCATTTTCAAAGTAAATAAATTCACCCATACTGAGCAGAAGAACATATCCAATATATACAGAACTGGGTTTCAAAAGAGAAGACTTAATAGTTTCAGGGTGGTTGTGTCATTAAAAATTCAAAATATTTTGACCGGCTCCAAGTAGTAATAGTAACTAGTCATAAAACATCTGTGTAGATGGATAATTTAATGTTAGTAACAGGACACGTCAGTGGATTTTAAGGTGTATCTACTCTTTCAGCAATTTGCAATGGAAAAATAACTCTCACAATGAGAATGTTCACCTAGCTTCTTATATGGAGCCCTATCACTGTGACATCAAAGTGCCTCTCCAAAAATTAAGGCCCCGATCCTGAAAAATACCTAAGCACAGTTATCCTTGGGCATGTTTGTAGTCCTGTTTACTTCACTGGGACTACTCAGATTATTTAAATACTTTGCTGGACTGAGGCCTATGTGTTCAGACATATTTCTCTTCCTTCCAGTTGAGAGAGGCTGGATTCCTCCCCCACTCCTACCCCTTTTCTTAAAGATAGTTATAGTCAGGGGCAGCTCTAGGTATTTTGCCACCCCAAGCACGGCAGGCAGGCTGCCTTCGGCGGTTTGCCTGCAGGAGGTCCCTGGTCCCGCAGATTTGGCAGCACACCTGCAGGAGGTCCAAAGCCGCGGGACCAGCGGACTCTCCGTAGGCATACTGCCAAAGGCAACGTCTCTGCCGCCGTCACGGCGAACGGCAGAGTGCTCCCCGTGGCGTGCTGCCCCAGGCACGTGCTTGGCGTGCTGGTGCCTGGAGCTGCCCCTAGTTATAGTGCATTATTATGGGATGGCTAAGTCAAAGGAGTGGGTTGGCCATTTTCTCTGAAAATTCTGAGGTTCTTAGCAGCATTCTGATCTCTTGTGGAGAATTCCAGGTTATAGGACCATTTCTATCCTGTTATCTGTTGCATAGAGATTTCACCATTAAGGATGACAGTACCACTGTTGCAGGAATGTAGCTGTCACAAGAGATGGTGATCAAACAGGCTGAGGTGGTCATTCAGGGAACTTGGGCCAATGCCATACAGGGGTAGAAGATGGGGACTAAAGCCTTGACTGTGACCCAGTATGGAACAGGGAGCCAGTAACAGAGAACTACACTGGGTTCAAGTGCTCTTTGTAGCCTGCACTGATGAACAACTGGATGCGGTGTTCCACACTGAAGTTTTGTTTTCAAGAACTTAGTCTATAGTTTTCATTCATAGGAAGAGAATTAAGATAATCAAGCCTAGAGCCCACATATCCATTGAGTTCCATGGATAAGTACAAATCTGACAGGAACAGGAAGAGTCTTCTTGCCAACCTTAGATGGAAGAGTTTTATGCAGCGCGAAAGCTTGTCTGTCTCACCAACAGAAATTGGTCCAATAAAAGATATTTCCTCATCTACTTTGTCTTTCAGATGGACGAGGGCATATTTTACTAATCTGAGTGTAACGGCATTCAGAAGTTGTAAACAGTTCAGGTGAATAAGACTGAAGAGTTTTCAGCATTCAAACAGTACATGTCCTTCAAAGTGAGGTCACTGATTTGGTAAATGCTCCTTTCTCCCCACCAGCATCACTTCGGTCTTCCTGGGTTTAACTGCTGCCAACTGGTCTTCATTCATTGTTGTTCTCAGCCAAGCATTTAGATAGCTAGCAGATAGATTAAACTGAGATAGGCATCCTTTTCTTATTGCTAGCATTTAAGTCATGCTGCTTTACCATTTTCCTCTAGTGGGTTCATACAGCTGAACAGGATTGATCCCTGCGGGACTCTCCAGATGGCAAAGCAGGTGCCAATCATGATTCCATATATGGCCCAAGGGGAATGACCAACTCTTATTAGTAGGAACCTGCTAATACTTGCTATTTCTGGCAGGACAGCAGGATTCCATGGTCAAATGTCTTAAATGCTACAGAGAAGTCCAGTAACATCAGAACAGATGCACTGCCTTTGTCCATGGCAAGGCGATCATTCATAATGTGAACTGATGATCTACTGTCCTACTAATTCAACCTTGGAGAAAATTCTCTAGTTTGCTCTTATCACAGTTAAGGTAAATAGTAAGGCTATTGCTATGTAGGAGAGACCACGGCCACAGGTGCATACACACACACACAGTGTATCACCAGCATTATGACACTGTAATGCAAGGAACAACAAACAACTGATACTTACCAGGAAAGTGCTCCTTGATTATGGAGCATGCTACTATGAAACCAGGAAATTTGCGGAATTATTTGTCAAGAGAAGTCCTACAGGAGAGTTCCACAACATCCAGTGTCATGAACAGTACTTCCATGCAGTGAGAATTAGAGAAAATTTTGAGGCACTGGGATAATTTAAGAAGAGTCATGAGAATTAACTTCTTACCTCTGGAATTGCTTTTTTCTGATAATCCCACTGTAACAGTTTCAAGTAGCCATTGTTTAGCACCAGAGTAGGACTGAGATTTGGTTTAGAGCTACCATCAACACCAGGGGATGAAGAAGTTTCACAAGAAACAGACAACAATTCATCTTTTATTGATTCCTTTATCCACTCTGTTGTTAGATCCAGAGCGCCTAAACAATAACAAAATTCCATACAGGTTTATTGTATAACTTTCTATGCAAGTGTACAGTATATTGACAAGTAATGTAGGTGAACAAGACAACTCCATTTCTGATTGCTAAATAAGACTGCAGTGGACTGTTAAGTCTGCTCAAGTCAGTTTTTCCCCAAGCTTTTTTCACCTAGCCAACACTGGTGACCAGCTGAAGCTTCTGGGCAGGTTATAAAAACCCCATAGCAGATTAGTTGCACTGGAGGCACAAGCAAGATTTAAATACAGTTATTTAAATCTTCAGCAAGTCTAGTGCATTAGTCATCAATGTCACCAGTTTCCCTTCCTCTTCCAAAATTTCTTAACAATGGTTTAACTGTATTATCTTTATACTGCAACAAGACTCACTTGTCTTCACAACGTCTAAACTAAACAATTATTTTCACTAGAGAATAGGTTTTGTTGTTCTATGCTTCATCATGGACTTAATCCTGCCTCTGCCTACTACCAATTACATAGCATGCAATGGCACGTATTCTGGAAAAACCAACTACTGTGCATATGCATGTGAACAGTAGCAGATTTTCAGATACACAAAGATAGTGATTTCATATATTACAAGATAAAACTGAGCCCTATGTATGCAGAACTGTTTTAATGAGATATCAAAAGCTTCGACTGCAGGAACAAGTTCTTCACAAACTGTATCATTTTGGTGTGGTCTTATGCATTTACAATGGCAGTGACCAATAAAGTCAGCATTTCACATTTATTAGCTATCATTTAAAAGGTAGGATATGGTCATATTTGTCCCCAGGTGCCTTGCTCAACAGATACCTATAGTAACAGAGAGAAAGGTTGGCTTTAATAGTTTCCACTGTATCTGATTAACTGAAAACATCATAATACATACTTGGTGTTTCTTCAAGAATTTCTTGGAATTTTGTTCTTTCATAGTCCACCAAGTTACGCTGAAGCTGTGGTCTAATGTTTTGAATGGTATAATTAACCATATCCATTTTCATGAGGTCCAGAACATGGAATATTTGTCTGAAAGCAAAGACAAAATTACAGTGCAACGTCACAGAAGAAATTAAGTTGAAGTTTCAAGATGAACTCATATGCTCTTGAACAGCCTGATGTACACCTACATACTTGACTTGTTTTGTAGTCCTTCTACCTTAGATAACAGGCTCCAAGTACTGAAGAGAAAGTATTGGCACCGCGGTGACTTTCATGGTAGTTTATATACCCAAAGCATTTTGGAGAGTTACATAATGTATTGGGGTATTTGGTGTAAGTTACAAAAAGCAGGGCAAAGATGTTGCATGATCAAGACATTAGTGCCACAGGCCAATAAGAGAAAGGTTTTGAAGCAATATGGAGTCAATTAACACATCGCAGCCAAAGCAAACTGAAATTTAAAACATTCTAGCAACTCTGACTATGCCAAAACAAAACACCTCATTTCCTCCTACTCAACCACTTTGCTCCCTGTAGGTATGCCCAAATGATGGCAAAAACATTTAAAATAGTTTCTTGCTTTATATTACAGAGCTAATACATCTGAGGTTCAGGTAGATTTGTTAATCAAACTTTAATAGTGAAGTCTTTAATAAAGGGAATGGTACAGACAAAGAATTGAGCTTCAGTTTCATATTCCAGATGGAGTGTACACTTTTTCCCCCGGCCAGTTCTAAACAAGAACACTCACCTTTTAACTTGAATAGGATATGGAAGCATGGGTTTAAAAACACATGGAACTGTATGATGTTTTTGTTTTGTTTTCTTTTTTGTTTATAAAAACAGGGACATTTTTCAGGGTATTGCAACACTTTAACATACACCATTGAAAAAATATGCATGTGAAAAAATCCAAAACAATTAGAGCTCTTAGATGAAGTACCACGTTACCCAACTCTACTGCTAATCTAACCCAACTTGAAAGTATTTAGGCAGTTTCTTAGCTTAGCCCGCTATTCCAGTTTAATGTTAGTTTTGAGTTCCTTTCCTCTCCACCCAAAACACCTTGTCTGTCAAAAACTGGTATTTTCTAAACAAACAAAAAGATATGAAAAGTAGCCAAACACCAACCTCAACAATTCTACAATATTGCCAGTTGCTTTTAACTGTTTTATATCATCATCTCTTATTGGAGCACATAATTTCCCCATAGTGATGATGACATAGTTAGCTAGCCCAAGAATGTCAACAGCATCATGCTCAGCTTGCTGTCTAATAAGATCTGCATCCAGGACTTCACAGATTTGGTTTCGAATCCTGTTTGCTCCAGGAGTCAAAAAGGAAAGAAGAGTCTGAAGTGAAAAAACAAAAACAAAAAAACCACAAGACATTTCAATAAGTGCAGCAACACGAGACCAGCAAGCCCTTAATAACTGTGATGAAATGAAAGCAGCTTTTTGAAGAAGTCAAGGGTACACTGTAGAGCCTGACTGCAAATCCCAAAATTGGAAAGGCTATTTTATTTAGCAGCATGGGAAAAGAATACAGATAGAGAAGCTGGTGAAGACAAGTTTACGGCTTACTGGCTGAGACCTTTGCAAGCTTTCAGAAACACCCTTAAGTCTTTACGAATAAGTTAATGAATTGGCACCAGGATTTCCAGTAATAAGGGAAGATCTTGATCCTATTTGGAAAGTTGATTTCTGACTTTGTATTCTCGGCACACTATAGTACTGTATCACATCCCCATCTTGCAACCGACATGCAGAAGTATCCCACCGAGTACAGTGGGGATCCATCCGCATGCAATCATTTGCAGGACTGGGGCCTAAGATGTCAACATAATACTGGAGGTGTGAAGGGGGTGTGTGAGAAACTAACTTGCCTCCTTAATTTCTTCGAAGAGCTTGATAGCATGATAATATTCTGGAGGATCTTCATTCAGTTCTGACTCCAAATGATCCCAGAATGCCTTATGTACAATTTGTTTCACTCTACCCTCCAAACTGTGGGGAAATGAATTTGCACAAAAAGATTTAAAGAAGTAAACAGAGTTTAAAAACAAAAACCACCACCACACACAATCTTAAGACAGTCCAATGACTGACTGTTGGAGAACCATCATCATATCTGCTAATTGGAAGAGCTATATCTGCAACCAGATCACCCTTGGACCCCAGGTTATCACCCCCCAAAATTAAGTAGGATTAAGAATTAAAAATGAGAGGTTTCCCAAGAAAATCCTGGTACTGCAGAAAGTGGTGCTGGCAATTCAGTATTTGGGTATAAAAGACTTTTATTCCAACTCTGTATTAAACCAATTCCACTAGCTTGGCGCTATTGATTAATATGTTTTTGGAGAAGCATTTTTTGTCATATATATAAAAAGAACAACCCTTACTTGTTATCAACAATAATCCCACTGTATTTTTGTAAAAACTGGCTCAATAGCATGGCCAGATTCCATTTTAAATTATAATCTCTCGACATTCCTACTGTAGTCTAAACTGAGTATGTAAATTACTCCTTTCTTCCTCCAACTTCCCAGGAGTGTTTTAGTATGCAGAGCAGCATGAGTACTGTGTTCATTACTGAGATGAGTATGGCTGATACAGCATACTCAGTAGCTCAAATGCTGTATATAAATAAACGCCACACATACCATACACACAGCAGTACTACAACTTTATCCTCCCCCCCACCCCACAATCCTTCCCAGAGGTTTTAGATTGGCAAGAAACTCTAAAAGGTGGACTCCAAAGTGCATACCACATTGCTTACATATCTTCCCTTATAGATAAGGCAGAGCATCATATGCTCCAGGAGAAGAAAATGTGCTAATCCTATCAATTGCAGCACTTATGCCACGATATTGCAGCCTTGACAGTTCCCCATTAAGTGTGGAACACTTTTGCAGGTTGTGTATCTTTAGACCAGTTTCCCTTGCGTGCACACACATACCCCATATCAGTTTCTGCAAAATGTATAAAGATTAACTTACCTGTTCTGTGGGAGGTCTACGTGTTCCATGTGAAAGTTTTCATTTACAGCAATTTCGTGAGCTAGAGTCAAATTTGACAAGTTTCTTGCAGCAGCCATCAAATCATCAAATGTAACAGTTTTTGGAGGGCTTGTTGCTGTAATGAAGGAAGTGAGAGCCACAAGTCAGTTGTAGGTAAGTTCAATTTTAAAATACGGATTGTACTGCAAAAAACAAACCTGGAAATAGTTAGGCATGATATTTTATTTCCTGTTAACTGGACACTAATTTATGAGAAGCTAGCTAGACTGGGAGTTCTTAGCATCTCCTTAAAATGATCTGGTAAAGGAATGTCTTTCCCAGCTCATCTTTGGAAGGTAGAAGACTCTTATGGCATATTTAGAAGAGCAGCTGTTTACTCTGATATCTTGGCCAATGTACCCCTCTCACTTTAAACACAGGACCCAGCATATAACCCTGAGTTTTGGGTGAGCAGGTTTTACATAAGAGTCAAAATAAATAAGCATGCATACAGGCTGCACGTTATCACTGAGCAAACAGATGCATTTCTCTCCATAATTATTGTAACCACAGTCTAAACTCATTACTTTGAGATATGCAGCTTCTGTTCCATAGCATATGCTAGTGTCTTTCCCCACTAATCATGTCTCTTACTGAAGAGTTTATGTTGTGAAGGACATGACACACCCTTACTTGAAAGGAGTGATTGCTCACAAAATATACAAAAAGTTTCTAAAATAAACTTCTGTAGTTTACTTTTTCATATTTGGAAACTGTACTTTTGAGAAGAATGATATAGGACAGAGAACATACCAAATACAAAAACTTTCAGTCCCATTAACAAGTTTACTTTTAAACTAAGACAAATTTATACATACTAAAAAGATTTGTTAGCATCAGTGAAGTGCTCTACAATTAAGTATATTTTATGTACCGTAGTATTTATTCTCATAAGTCATTCAAAATAACTTGCTTCTTCACATGTCTATTTTGTGTTTTGACTTCTTACTGTTCAGTGAAAAAAAGTCACGACACTATTGATTTGATTTCACAATTCTGAAGTTTAAAGGCTAAATAGAGGCATCTTGTCCTTTGTATATGAAGCAACATTTGGTGGATGGATAAAATGGTACTATTTTGCAACCTATAAGCCAAAGCCAGAATAATCCAAGACAAGAATGCTCTGCCAGGCAAATTTTACTTGCTCTTTCGGAAGGAACTAGTAACAACTGTTGCATGTATACTAAGGATCTGCTTGTGCTTCATGGTGGCAAACAAGAAGCTGTGCCTAACACTCTGAAGTACCAACTATAAATTCCAAGTCCCACTACATGCATATACACAAATATAGCCTATATATCTATTGTACAGGTTAAATCTGCTTACAAGCTGGGGAGCTGGGTTTGCTTGAAGAGTCACTAGTAAAACTCTGCCTTGAATATTCAGAGTCACTGGAAGAAGCTGTGCTTTCAGATAACCTTGAAGAATCAAAATCACTGTTCTGGTCATCATTGAGAGGCATTTTGAATCACTTCACTTAGTACAGTACACAGAACCTGGAAAGAAATAATTTTACATGATTAACATTTTCTAGCATTTCATATTTTCCAAATACTTCTTTACAAAAGTAACAATATTTCAATGATTACTGTTCTGAGCATTGAATATTACATTGCAAAATAGGTACAAATGCTTGCCTACTTTATAAGGGTGTTATGAAGTTTAGTGGGTTTGTGAAGTTAACTGCTTAATTTGTAACATGTATAGGATTGGACAAATCCTAAGAATTAAACTTTTAGCTCTGGAAGAAGTTAAATGAATATTAAAGATGAATGTCAGCAGCAGCAACCTCTAATCTACTCTTTACGTAGAAGGTATTTTGCTGTCAGGAGCATCAGAAGCAGAGCTCTCAAACTCTTTAAAGGTACTCCTTAAAGCACTACCCCTGCTGATGAATTTAGGTGCCGACCAGCACTCTGAAGGCACCTTAGTTCCTGCACTTTCTCCCACAAAGTTACTGCAGTTACAGGGACAAGAGCTATGTTTAAGGGGAAAGAGGGAACTAATACATCTTGTCAAAGACATTCAGTTTCTTCGTGGATCTTGAAATGCAAAAGGACTCCCCTAAAAGAAGCAAGCCACAGAATCAGACTAATTGTGTTGAATTGGAAAGATTTTCTCCAGGGATGAGACAAGAAAAAAACAAAAACAAAAAAAAACAAACAAAATAAATAAAGAAGTTACTATTAATAAAAAACTAATGTTACATTTATGATATATAGCAACTCACAGGGCCCTCACACTTCACAAAGCTGTATGTATGAAATTGCATCCCACAATAGAGAAATGAAGTCATGTCTGGGATGGAGCAGGGCAGTTGCGTAGCTTTGCTATGCAATGTTTTGCAGACTTAGGACAGGAAGTAAATACATTAATTAAAATTGGAGATGGAATTTAAACAGCTAGTCCATGTAATTACCCAAATGGAGTTTGCGCAGGACACCAAGGCTGGCACAGTTATTCCTGCATAAAGTGCTTGATGCCCACAGTTAGACACTTCTAATACGAGAAGCTACCTAGCACCATTTTGTCTCAGAAGAAAGTGAGATCTACTGAATCAGCAACACCAACTTCATCAGTTCTTCTTTACAAACTGTTAAGTTAATTACTTAGTGATTAAGAAAGCTAATGGATTCGATTTATAACCACACAGTTACAGCCGTGTCAGTGCAAGCTTCCTTACTATTTTAACTCTTAGTCTGAAGAGGCTATATCTAGGGGCTAGAGGGCAATATGTTTTCTATTTCTATTCAACCCACCGTCTCACCAATAAAAATACCCAACACTAGAGTCAGATTGCTGGAGTTTTTAATGCGAGTACCCATTCACTGCTTAACTTGTGTGAATGAGCTAGTGCCCAAAAAACATCAGAAAAAAAAAAAAACAGCTGTCAGCATTGTGCAGTAGCTTTGTGGAACTATGGTAGGATTCTCCCAGTTAGAGAGCTCACGGGTTCAAGCTGGGAAGTCTCTTGTAGACCTTTTAGTTGTGAGCTTGATACATGACTTCTGTTCTGTGTTATGCAGGAGGCCAGAGTAGATGATCAGAGTGGGCTCTTCTGGACTTGAAATCTACAACAGCAACCTACTAAAACTACTAACTAGGAAAGAATTGAAACAAGTAACCTATGGTAGAAATGAAGGGCTCCAGCTTCCCTGATCAATGTTATTCAGCCCCATCCCTCAAAAGAGAGCATAACAGAGCAAATACGATTATACTTAAAGGAGCTGCAGGGTACCTATTTTTTCCATCTGATGACAGCAGGAGTGTATGTCATTGTTGGGAGCAGCAACACATCATCATATTTCAGGGCCTAAAGCACACGTGGAGAGGCATGCACGCAGCTAGCTTTCAAAATATTGAATACCTGAGCTGATATTATAAGTTATTCTACCCAGAATTGGAACTTTTAAAAAAAGTTACAACATCTATAGAGAATAGAAGTACACAATAAAACACAGGATTTATTGTTGATATCTAGGGCTCAGACTGATGATGTAGATGTTCGGTCTTTACAACTAATGAATTCTGGTTGGTATTATGAAGTTGTTGCTATGGAAACTGCTGTATCACGAATACCTCTTTGTGTATCCACCATCACAGACAGAGCCTGAAGCAGGTACACACCAGACTGAGGACAACAGGGAGTATATAGTTTTAATGACTGTGCTTTGACCACACAATAATTATGCTATCAAAATCACCAAGCTGGGAAACCCATTTGGCCAAGCTGGTCTGTAGTGGGCAGGAGCAGTGGAAAGCTACCAAAGCAAAAGGATTCACAGGAAGTTTGAGCAGGAAATCATAAGAAGACAGACCAGCCACAATCAGAGTAGGCAAGTGTCACGGAGTCTGGGGGAGTCCAGCCCTGCACCCCTCTTCCTAGACCCCACAGTGACTTTTATCCAGCCAGTAAAACAGAAGGTTTATTGGACAACAGGAACACAGGGTTACAGCAGAGCTTGCAGGCACAGTCAGGACTCCTCCCTCCAGTCCTTCTGGGGGTTCAGGGTGCTTGGATCCCAGCTAGGATACCCTGAATTCCGCCCCACGGCCCCAAACCCAAACTGACCTGCTCCACCTCCCGCTGGCCGATCCCTTTCTCCAGCTTCCTCGGCAAAGGTGCTGAACCTCCTCCCCCCGGCCTGGCTCAGGTTACAGGCTTAAAGATCCTGTCCCTCACCTAAAGACATCCCCTGCTCTCCCATCCCCCACACAGACAGCCCCTACTCCATCACACCTCTCCCCCCTTCGGAACTGAACTGAGTGGGGTCACTCTGCCCAGTGACCTGGGGAAGTTCAGGGCCCCCTCTCCGGGACAACGCGTCCGCTATCAGGTTGGCACTTCCCTTCACATGGACCACGTCCATGTCATAGTCCTGCAGGAGCAGGCTCCACCTCAGGAGCTTGGCGTTGGCTCCTTTCATCTGGTGCAGCCAGGGTCAGGGGAGAGTGGTCGGTGTACACGGTGAAGTGTCGCCCAAAGAGATATGGCTCTAGCTTCTTAAGGGCCCACACCATGGCCAGGCATTCCTTCTCGATGCCGCGTAGTTTTGCTCCCGGGGTAGCAGCTTCTTGCTCAGGTACACGATGGAGGTCTCTCCCCTTTTCATCCTCCTGCTTAACACCGCCCCAGTCCCGTGTCTGAGGCGTCGGTGAACACCATAAAGGGTTTGTCAAAATCTGGGTTCGCCAGCACTGGGCCACTAACCAGAGCCTCCTTCAGCGCCCGGAAAGCCTCCTGGCACTGCTCGGTCCAGATCACCTTGTCTGGCTTCCCCTTTTTGCACAGCTCAGTGATGGGGCCGGCTATGGCGCTAAAGTGGGGCACGAACCTTCGATAGTATACCCCGCCATCCCAATAAGGCCTGGACCTGCTTTTTGGTTTGGGGAGCAGGCCAGTCTCTGATCACCTCCACCTTGGCTGGTTCCGGCTTCAGGCAGCCGCTCCCCACCCGATGGCCCAGGTAAGATACTTCAGCCATCCCCACCTTGCACTTCTCAGCCTTTACGGTTAACCCAGCCTTTTGGGAGTCGGTCCAGGACTTGTTTAACCTGGGACACGTGGTCCTCCCAGGTCTGGCTGAAGACGCAGATGTCGTCATATATAGGCCACGGCAAAACTCTCCATCCCCTCAGTAGCTGATCCACCAGGCGCTGGAAAGGTGGCCGGCGCTCCCTTGAGGCAAAGGCAGGGTCAGAAACTCGTAGAGCCCCAGAGGGGTGATAAAGGCGATTTCAGCCTGGCATCTGCATCCAGCGGCACTTGCCAGTAGCCCTTGGTAAGATCCATGGTGGTGAGGTACCGAGCACCTCCCAGCTTGTCTAGGAGCTCGTCAGGCCTGGGCATGGGGTAGGCATCAGTAAACGGTGATGGCATTGAGCTTTCGATAGTCCACACAGAACCGATTGACCCATCCTTCTTGGGGACCAGCACCACTGGCGAGGCCCAAGGGCTGGAAGACTGCTGGATCACCCCCAAAGCCAGCATGTCCCTGACCTCTCTTTCCAGGTCTCTGGGCAGTTTTTACCAGTGACCCGAAAAAGGGAGCATCTTATAGGGGATGTGACCCCGTCTCCACCTGTGTGACAGTCAAATTAGTGTGTCCAGGCTGGTTGGAAAACAGCTGTCGGTACAGATGCAGCACCCCCTCTGATCTCAGCGTGCTGGGCCAGGGTCAGCTGATCAGAGAGGGAATCGCCTCCAGGGGGGAACCAGCTTTTGTCAGGGAATAGATCCACTAAAGGGTCATCTCCCTGCCCCTCCAGTGTCCACACACGGCCAACACCACATTCCCCTGTCATAAGTATGGCTTCATCATGTTCACATGGTACACCCGACGGTGATGTGCCCGGTTTGACAGCTCCACACATAGTTTACCTCATTCAGTTGCTTGACAACCTTGAAGGGCCCTTCCCAGGCAGCCTGGAGTTTGTTTTTCCTCACTGGGGATGAGAACCATCACCTGATCCCGTGGCGAAAGGCCGGGCCCGGGCTGTGCGGTCATACCAGACCTTCTGCTTCCTCTGGGCTCGGGCCAGATTCTCCCTGGCCAGGCCCATGAGCTCGGCCAGTCTTTCCGGAAGGTCAGGACATACTCCACACTGATTCTCCTCGGGAGGGCCTTTCCCTCCCATTCGTCTCTCATCAGGTCTAGGGCCCCCCTTACCCGCCTTCCATAAACAGTTCGAAAGCGAAAACCGGTAGATTCCTGGGGGTACCTCCCTGTATGCGAACAGCAGGTGAGGTAAGTACTTGTCCAATCATGCGGGTGCTGGTTCAATAAATGTTTTTAGCATCATCTCAGCGTCCGTGAACCTTTCCACCCCGTTGGACTGGGGTGATACGCGAAGGCCCCGTTTGTTGCTGGACCCACATTTCTGCCATAAAGTTCTCCCACAAGCACTGGAGCAGGATCGACATGAAGTTGGACCTCTGGTCCGTTAAGACTTCCTTGGGGAACCCCACCCGGCTGAAAATGGTCAACAGCGCATTTGCCACGGTGTCTCTTCGATAGAGGACAAGGCCACTGCCTCGGGGTAGCGAGTGGCGAAATTTACCACCAGAATGTATTTCTTCCCTGACCGGGTCGTCTTGCTGAGAGGTCCCACTATGTCCATGGCCACCTTCTGGAAAAGTTCTTCTATGATGGGTAAAGGCCTCAAGGCCGCTTTCCCCTTGTCCCGGGCCTTCCCCACCCTCTGGCAGGGGTCACAGGATTGGCAGTACTGTCGGACATGGGTGAAGACCCCAGGCCAGTAAAAGTTCTGTAGCAGCCTCTGCCTGGTGCGCCGGATTCCCTGGTGTCCTGCCAGCCCCTACTCCATCACAGCAAGCTGGGGAAGAAAGCACCACATTTCAGAGCACAAATCATGCACTGCTACAGGAGGATATTGGGTGGCCAGGGCCCCAAAGGACTGACCCCAGCCCAATGAACGTTCCAGAGTGGTGAGGAAACTGAAGCACGGAAACGGATGTAGGTTTTATTATTTTTGTATAAATGCAAGTTAGCTCTTTAATAACAAGAGGTGTGTTATAAACCTGTACCTGTTACATCTTATCACTTGCCAGAAGCTGGGATTGGCCAACAGAGGATGGATCACTCAGTAATTGCCTTGTTCTGTTTATTCCCTCTGATGCATCTGGCACCAGCCACTGTCAGAATACAGGATACTGGACTAGATGAACCATTCTTTTACCACTGTGTAGCCATATCCACAGGAACATAAGATTCACAACATGGCTGGCGCTGGCCCAGGTTAGACTACTTAGGCTTATGGGTCTAAAAATTGCTGTGTAGACATTTGGGCTCAGGATGGAACTCAAGTTCTGGGACCTTCCACCCTCACAGGGTTCCAGAGCTTGGGCTCCAGCCTGAATGTCTACACAGATTTTTCAGCCCCAGAGCCCGAGTGCTGCGAGCCTGAGTGAGCTGACCTGAGCAAGCCACAGGTTTTTTTATCCTTGTGTAGACATTATCTCATCAAGGGGCACATAGTGTAACCAGAAGGCTCACTCCTTCACGTGGAGTTCTGGAAAAGGTGGTATTTAAGCTACTGGGGTGGTGGGGGAGGAAGTCTGAGGGGCCAGTACTAGTTCCAGGAACTCAATAATGGGCCACATGCTCTGAACTTTCAGAAGTGGGTGCCAGATAGATCTGCACCCCAAACTGGAAGCAGCAACTGGATTCTGTTCAGACTGGAGGCTTAAAACACACAGGATCTAGCAGCTCAGTTCCCTCACAGCAGTCTGGTGACTGGCCATGAGGAGGTGCTTGACTAGACCTCAGACACACGGAATTATATTGCATGCTTTAAAAAAAGTTCTTCCTCACAACGTATAATATTCACTACAAGCATCAACTCTCAACTGTGAGTGTATTGAGTTGTCATGAATAGGTGCCTTGCAAACCTGAAGATTGAGGATGTCTATCTCCAGGGGAGAAAAAAAAAAAAAAGAGAGACTGAATAGATTGTGAGGAAAGCTTGCAATGTCACTATATGCTTCAACAGTGAGCTGGAAGGTCCACATTCATGGGGTGAGCAGTGAATCCACTTTCTATGCCCATTCAATCCTTTGACTCCGCTGATATGAACAGCCAAGGGTCTTGAATACGTTGTTTAGTGATGCACACACCTGTGTACCACCAAGTGACTCAAGACTAACACCTGTTCCTGTAGCAGAGGCATGTGTATGCATGAAACAAAGGAAACATTCTTTTTTCTGATGTAGTTGTTCACGGGGTTTTAATTATAAACTCCAGCAGCCCAACACAAGATGACACAAGAAAGAGTATCAAGTCTTTGATGACAACGGTTGTATTTCTTAAGCCTGGTCTACACTATGATTTTAAGTCGAATTTAGCAGTGTTACCTCGATTTAACCCTGCACCTGTCCACATGATGAAGCCCTTTTCCCCCCCGACTTAAAGGGCTCTTGAAATCTATTTCTTTACTCCTCCTCGGATGAGGGGATTAGCGCTGAAATCAGCCTTGCCAGGTCGAATTTGGGGTAGTGTGGATGCAATTCGATGGTATTGGCCTCCGGGAGCTATCCCAGAGTGCTCCATTGTGACAGCACTCTCAAATCAGATGCACTGGCCACATAGACAGGAAAAGTCCCATGAACTTTTGAATCTCATTTCCTGTTTGGCCAGCATTGTGAGCTGATCAGCACAGGTGACCATGCAGAGCTCATCAGCAGAGGTGACCATGGAGTCCCAGAATCACAAAAGAGCTCCAGCATAGACCGAACGGGAGGTACAGGATCTGGTCACTGTATGGGGAGATGAATCCGTGCTATCAGAACTCTGTTCCAGTAAATGAAATGCCAAAACATTTGGCGGGGGGGGGGGAGGAAGTCTCCAAGGGCATGAAGGACAGAGGCTATAACCGAGACTTGCGGCAGTGCTGCATGAAACTTAAGGAACTCAGACAAGCCTACCAAAAAACCAGAGAGGCAAACGGCCGCTCCGGGTCACAGCCCCAAACATGCCGCTTCTATGATGAGCTGCATGCCATTCTAGGGGGTGCAGCCACCAGTACCCCAACCCTGTGCTTTGACTCCGTCAATGGAGTAGGATGCAACATGGAAGCGGGTTTTGGGGATGAGGAGGAGGTTGAAGATAAGCTCACAGCAAGGAAGCAGAGAAACCAGTTTCCCAAACAGCCAGAATCAGTTTCCTCAGCCTGGACCTGGAGCCAGTAACCTCCGAATCCACCCAAGACAGGCTCTTGGACCCTGAAGGTGGAGAAGGGATCTCTGGTGAGTGTACCTTTGTAAATATCAGACATGGTTTAAAAGCAAGCATGTTTAATGATTAATTTACCCTGGCATTCGCAGCTAGTACAGTTATTGGAAAAGTCTGTTAATGCTCCTGGGGATGGAGTGGAAATCCTCCAGGGACATCTCCATAAAGCTCTCCTGGATCTACTCCCAAAGCCTTTGCAAGAGGTTTCTGGGGAGGGCAGCCTTATTCCATCCTTCATATAGGACACTTTACCACACCAGGCCAGTAGCATGTAGTCAGGAATCATTGCAGAACAAAGCATTGCAGTGTCTGGTCCCCGTGTTTGATGGCATTCAAACAACATCCATTCTTTATCTCTCTCTGTTATCCTCAGGAGAGTGATATCATTCATGGTCACCTGGTTGAAATAAGGTGGTTTTATTAAGCGGACATTCAGAGGTGCCCGTTCCTGTTGGGCTGTTTGCCTGTGACTGAACAGAAATGTTCCCCGCTATTACCATGCGGCGTGGGGAGGGGTGAAGCCATCAAAATGCGACCTCGTAACAAAAGCACCTATGCTACGTAATGTTAACAGCAAGGTTTACCATGAAAGAGTGTACTCATTGTTCTATAAAATGTGTCTTTAATTACCACTCTCCCTTCCCCCCCCTCCACCAGCTGCATATGTTTCTCCTTCCCAGAGGCTAGCGAAGATCAGAAGGCGAAAAAAATGCACTCAGGATTAAATGTTCTGAGCTCATGCTGTCTTCCCATACTGACAGAGCATAGCAGAATGCGTGTAGGCAGACAATGTCAGAGTGCAGGAAAGCACAATATGAACACGAGAAGAGGTGGTCGGCTGAAGAGAGTAAGTGGTGTCAGCTTGCTGACAGAAGGCAGGAGTCAATGCTCAGGCTGCTGGAGCATCAAACTCGTATGCTCCAGCGTATGGCTGAGCTGCAGGAAACGCAGCATGAGCACAGACTGCTGCTACAGCCCCTGTGTAACCAACCACTCTCCTCCTCAATTTCCATAGCCTCCTCACCCAGATGCCCAAGAACATGGTGGAGGGGGCCTCCGGCCACTCAGCCATTCCACCGCAGAGGACTGCCCAAGCAACAGAAGCCTGGCATTCAATAAGTTTTAAAGTTTTTAGGTTTTAAAGTGCAGTGTGGCCTTGTCCTTCCCTCCTCTCCCACCCTACTTGGTGCTTTCCTCCTCCTCCACCCCTCCTGGGCTACCTTGGCAGTTATCCCTCTATTTGTGTGATGAATTAATAAAGAATGCATGAATGTGAAGCAACAATGACTTGATTGCCTCTGCAAGCGGTGACAGAAGGGGGGAGGGGAGGGTGGTTAGCTTACAGGGAAGTAAAGTGAATCAAGGGGTGTGGGGGGTTCATCAAGGAGAAACAAACAGAACTTTCACACCGTAGCCTGGCCAGTCATGAAACTGGTTTTCAAAGCTTCTCTGATGCGCAGCGCATCCTCCTGTACTCTAACCGTCCTGGTGTCTGGCTGCGTGTAATCAGCAGCTAGGCGATTTGCCTCAACCTCCCATCCTGCCATAAACATCTCCCCCTTACTCTCACAGATATTGTGGAGTGCACAGCAAGCAGTAATAACAATGGGAATATTGGTTTTGCGAGGTCTATCCGAGTCAGTAAACTGCACCAGCGTGCTTGTAAACATCCAAACACACATTCTACCACCATTCTGCACTTGCTCAGCCTATAGTTGAACAGCTTCTGACTCCTGTCCAGGCTGCCTGTGTATGGCTTCATAAGCCATAGCATTAAGGGGTAAGCTGGGTCCCCAAGGATACCTATAGGCATTTCAACATCTCCAATGGTTATTTTCTGGTCTGGGAAGAAAGTCTCTTCCTGCAGCTTTTAAAACAGACCAGAGTTCCTGAAGATGCAAGCATCATGCACCTTTCCCAGCCATCCCACATTGATGTTGGTGAAACGTCCCTTGTGATCTACTAGTGCTTGCAGCACCACTGAAAAGTACCCCTTTCGGTTTATGTACTCGCTGCTTTGGTGTTCTGGTGCCAAGATAGGGATATGGATTCTGTCTATCGCCCCACCACAGTTAGGGAATCCCATTGCAGCAAAGCCATCCACTATGGCCTGCACATTTCCCAGAGGCACTACCCTTGATATCAGCAGCTCTTTGATTGCGTCGTCTACTTGGATCACAGCAGCCCCACTGGTTTGAGCATTGGCCTGCTAAATCCAGGGTTATGAGTGCAATCCTTGAGGGGGCCACTTAGGGATCTGGGGAAAAAATCAGTACTTGGTCCTGCTAGTGAAGGCAGGGGGCTGGACTCAATGACCTTTCGAGATCCCTTCCAGTTCTAGAAGATATATCTATCTCCAATTATTATTATTAGTAGTAGTAGATTTGCCCACTCCAAACTGATGCCCGACTGACCAGTAGCTGTCTGGCATTGCAAGCTTCCACAGGGTTATCACCACTTGCCTCTCAATTGTGAGGGCTTCTCTCATCTTGGTATTCTGGTGCTTCAGGGCAGCGGAAAGCAAGTCAAAGTTCCATGAAAGTGCCTTTACACATGCAAGTTTTGCAGCCACTGAGAATTGTCCCAGACCGGCAACACTATGCGGTCCCACCAGTCTGTGCTTGTTTCCCGGGCCCAGAATTGGCATTCCACGGCATGAACCTGCCCCATTAACACCGTGATGTGCACATTGCCAGGGCCTGTACTTTGTGAGAAGTCTATGTCCTCACACTCTCGTCGCCGCGCTGCCATCGCCTCCTCGCCTGGTTTTGGTTTTGCAGGTTCTGGTTCTGCATATACTGCAGGATAATCCGTGTGGTGTTTACCGTGCTCATGATTGCCCCGGTGATCTGAGCGGGCTCCATGTTCCCAGTGCTACGGCATCTGCACTGAAAAAAGGTACACTGCCATTGCTCTGACAGAGGGAGGGGCGACTGACGACATGGCTCACAGGGAATTAAAATCAACAAAAGGGGTGGCTTTACATCAAGGAGAAACACAGAATGGCCCCCTCAAGGACTGAGCTCAAAACCCTGGGTTTAGCAGGCTGTTGATTTCACGCAGGGAGGGGAGAGCAAATGAATACAAAACAAATCGGGTCTCTTTCTTGTTTTGATCCACTCCATCTATCTTATACACCTTAGGCTGGCAGCAGATGGTGCATAACGACTGCTAGTCATCATCTCCTGGGTGCTCAGCAGAAGATGCTGCATTACCATTGCTATCCATCGCCATCTCTTGGGTGCTCGCCAGAAGATGGTGCAGTATGACTGGGGAATGACCTGTCTGAGTCACTCCCATGTCTGCCCAGGCGCCCCTGACCGACCTCACTGAGGTCAACTAAAAGAGCACCCAGGAGCATGACGACAATGGCTACTGGTCGTAATGCACTGTCTGCTGCCAAAAGCCAATGAGCTGCTGCTGCTGCTGCATAGCAATACAGTCCCACATCTGCCAGCACCCAGGAGATGTATGGTGACAGTGAACTGAGCAGGCTCTATGCTCGCTGTGGCATGGCATCTGCACAGGTAAGCCATGAAAAAAGGCATGAAACGATTGTCTGCCATTGCTTTCATGGAGGGAGGGAGAGGAGGGCCTGACAACATGTACCCAGAACCACTTGTGACACTGTTTTTGCCCCATCAGGGATTGGGATCTCAACCCAGATTTCCAATGGGTGGCTGAGACTGCGGGATAGCTACCCACAGTGCAACGCTCTGGGAGTCGACACTAGCCTCGGTACTGTGGACGCAGTCCACCGAGTTAATGCGTTTGAAGCATTTTGTTCGGGGAGACACATACAATCGACTGTATAAAAACGATTTCTAAAAAACAACTTCTATAAATTCGACCTAATTTTGTAGTGTAGACATACCCTTAGAGAAGTTCTCAGGGGTGTTGAGGGAATGCATTCTGCACATATCTTAATACTGTGGATCTGGACATTACTGGAATATTGTCACTGTAACAGATGCACTAAACAATAAGCATCTCCCCTCCCTATATTTTCTGTGGTATAAAAAGCAGAAATTGGAAATATAAATTCAGTACTTTAAAAAAAAAAAAAAAGCTCATCCAACAGCTACCAGGTGAAGGAGAAAGAGACCCCTTAGGTATTTGTCAGAGGTAAGTTCAAACTTCCCAGGTGAGGACTTCACATTTTCTAAGTGTTTGATATATATACACCCTGCATCCATAAACATTAGCGGGCATTCTTGACGCAGAGGTTCGTTGCTATGTAGCGTGATCATTTCTCTGCAATGTAGTCTCCTTTCTTCCAAGTTGTGCACTGTTTTTCTTCCCTGATTTTTGATATAAAATGTTTATTATCCCTGATAAATCCAGGAAATCTCTTGCACTCCCTCAGATTTGGAGACTGGAAAAAGAAAGCCATCTGTCTAAAATGTCTCTTCTTGATTTAGAGTGTTTGTATCCCCCCATTTGTGGCCACCAATTGGGTATCTGGCAAGAGTCAAACTTGGCTTTTTACATTCAGTGCAGTGAGGTAGTCTGCCCACATGATAGATTAGTGAAGATCACGGGACAGGACTATCTTGCTTTTTATATGTTCTTCCCAGTGACTTTTAAGTCTTAAGTATTTTTTTAATATGGGGTGGTACTGATCATGTTACTTGTCAGGATATTATAGTTGTTCAGCAACAATATATGGGAGTGGATCTGGTTTTCACTTGGATTTTTTTTTTTTTTTTTTTTTTTAAATAGAATACCTTCCAGAATCTTGAGCTGGAAAGCAAATTTGCTGTGTTGGCTAAAACAGCACTAGAAGGAGGAAAGCAATAACTCCGCTCTGCAGTCATTGTTTGGCGTGCAGTGTGTGGGGGAAATGTACATGTATTCATTTGCAGATGTTTTACAGAGTTTATCCCCAAAAATGTAATTAACTGCTAAAATTGGGCTCCAGACTGCACTTCTACTTAACAGACTGGGTAAATTATAGTATTATGTTTCCGCAATAATTATACTGGAGGCTTAATCTAGTAGTTTATTGTGTCAATTGGAAGAGCTTTTTTTATAGCCAGTCTAATCTCCCTCAAATTTATTTTGGAAGGCCAAGTACAAATATAATTTAGCACACATTCACTTTCCTTATCTCTATAACAGCATTTTAAGTTTGTTTTCAGACATTTGAAATGTATTTGTTTTCCAGTTTCACTTACCAGGTCCTATGTGCTGCCATCTTATCTAGATGAGAGTACAACTACATAGATGGAATTCCCACTATACAACTGAGAGAAAAGCTTAGGGCAGGTCTACACTACTGCTTCAATTGATCTAACATGTCACTCAGGTATGTGAAGAAACACACCTTGACCTAAGGAGATGCTGTTCCATCAACCTAAGCTTCTGCCTCTCATGAAGGTGGAGTAATAATGTCGACAGGAGAGCCCTCTCCCGTTGGCATAGAGCGTCTTCATCAGATGGACTGCAGTGGTGCAGCTGTGCCAATGTCATGCTTCTAGTGTAGACCTGCCCTAAGTCTGATGATTGTTCCAATAAGGTTGATAAGTCACTAGCATGCAAGAAGGTTCAACCTGAAGTTACATCCTGTTTTATTCCCCTTTTTACATGAAGGCCTTTGATGGCATGCTTGTTTTTATTCTGTGCTGGGTGGATTGCACATGAATTTTAATTAGGTTCTATGGTTTTCCACCAATTCCAGTGTGCAGCAATTTAAGGTTCATTCCTGGATGCTAGACTGAGTCAACAATTAATTTTAAATCTTCTCCCCTGGCTTTTTACATGTTTGGTATGACGACACAGGATATCCAAAACACTGCTGAAAGCTCAGAGGGACAGAGAGCATGGTCAACAACTTCATTCCTTTGGCACAGTGGAACCTGCAGCAATAAAACTTGTGTGGAAGACAACCTTCTCTGGGGGTGGTCTGAGATCATGGAATGAACTCTACCAGGAAGTAAGCACTATCACAAACAGCACCACTATCTGCTTCAAGTGCAAGGAACATTTCTTTGGCCTTGCCTTCTCTAACACACATACCCCTCCCCAACAGGTATATTTAACAAGACAATCCACTCGTTTCTCCCTCTGGGGAAGAAATGAGAGAACAAACAACAGATGACAGCTGTGTAGCCACATTGCTTAACATACTATTGGAAGGTGCTCAGATACTACAGTGATAAATGCAGTATAAAAGCCTATATTGAACAGGATCTGTAAGGTAAAGATGTGGTCAATTTCTCAGGAAGGAATCCAATTTGACTTTCACAGATTAAGGGTACCCAGAAGTCACCTACTACAGCACAGGGCCAACAAAAAGTAACAGAACGCCACTAGTCATCACCTACAGCCCCCAACTAAGACCTCTCCAACACAGCATCAAGGATCTAGAACCTATCCTGAAGGACGATCCTTCATTCTCACAGACCTTGGAAGACAGGTCAGTCCTCGCTTACAGACAGCCCCCCACCCTGAAGCAAATACTCACCAGCAACTACACACCACACAACAAAAACACTAACCCAGGAACCAAACCCCACTGCCAATTCTGTCCACATATCTATTCAAGGGACACCATCATAGCCACACTATCAGGGGCTGGTTCACCTGCACATCTACCAATGTGATATGTGCCAGCAATGCCTTTCTGCCATGTACATTGGCCAAACTGGACAGTCTCTACACAAAAGAATAAATGGACACAAATCTGACATCAAAAATTATAACATTCAAAAACCAGTAGGAGAACACTTCAATATCTCTGAACACTCAATAATAGACTTTAAAGTGGCAATTCTTTAACAAAAAAACTTTTAAAAACAGACTCTAACAAGAAACTGCAGAACTGGAATTAATTTGAAAACTGGACACCATCAAATTAGGCCTGAATAAAGACTGGGAGTGGATGGGTCACTACAAAAACTAATTTTCCCCCTGCTGATATTCACATCTTCTTGTCAACTGTTCAAAATGGGCCATCTTGACTATACTGAACTCATTAGCACTACAAGAGTGATTTTCCTCCCTTCTTGCCAACTGTTGAGAATAGCCCACTTCCACCATAATTGAATTGGCTTGTTAGCACTGACCCCCCCACTTGGTAAGGCAACTCCCATCTTTTCATATGTTGTGTATTTATACCTGCCTCTGTATTTTCCACTCCATGCATCTGATGAAATGGATTTTAGCCCACAAAAGCTTATGCCCAAATAAATGTTAGTCTCTAAGGTGCCACAATGACTCCTGGTTGTTTTTACAGATTCCATTGTTCGTCAAATTTTGTATTCTTTTAAAGGAAAATACTATGTAATATTTTGCTGCTGACTTAGATACCTCTCTAGTTGTTTGGGTTGAGGGAATCTTACTTTTATATATTAGGCTAATTAGTCCATATGACACACATCAGGGAAGTGTCTAGATTGCAGGATGAGGTGAAATAGTTTTAGAATGACTGCCTGGGTATATTAGGTATCTTCTTTGGACATTATCTGGGCCATGTGATTTCCCCCAGATTAAGTTTCCTGAAGGTTTTCCTTAGTTCATGTAATATATGAGGTATCTTGAGGGAGGATTGGCAGTTTAATAGAGGCTTCAAGCAGATTTTTTTAAAAAATACAGAGCTCCCCGATTTACACAAGCATTCTGTTCTGACCATACATATCTCCAACCATTACACAAAACAAAAAACCCCGAAACAAAACAACCCTATTTCTAGCTTACAGAACTTTTTCCCGTAAGCTTGGATTTGCGTATGTCAGGTTTGCATAACTCAGGGAACATCTGTAATGCTGTTTTGTTCAAGTAAGATTTTCACGCTGGATCCCTTTGTGTAGGCCTTGGAAGTGTCCTGCCCAATGTTTACAAATATGGATTGATGAGTCTTGCTTCTTTTCATTTGGTTTACATTCTTTTTACTTTTGCCAGAACAAGCCAATGCCTATTGCATCTTCTGTTTGTGCAACTTCCCCCACCACCACCCAAATCAGGTGCTCTAACTTCTGCGGTAGCATTGATATGTACTCGTACAGTATGTCAGGGCTAGTGGAAGCTCTGTTTTAAAAGTTAGACAATTCCCTCACTTTCCCTCTTAGTCTATGGCAGTTTGTATCAAGTTGTTAGGCTTGTTTAGTTTGAACCACCAGTCCTTTTTTTATTGTTAAGAAGTGATTTGCTGAGAGATCTACCAAGTTTTTTTATGTGACAGCTGTATCTTTTGTCTATAGCATTTGTTTAGAAACATCAATTAATTTTCTTGATGGAGGTTTTCAGGGCTTCCTCAGTTTTCTTTCAAACCTTTATTCCCACATATATTTCTTCAGGTCTGTGGCGTGTTTTTTGTCAGTTGATTAAATTTACATAGACCACCAGTTAGCTATGGAAGTACAATGATGGTTAAGGTACAAGCACATTTATGTCACTAAAGTTTACACCAAGTACAGCACCCTTTGTCCTTTGCTACTATAAAGTAAAAAAAACTGTCTAGAGCTCCCTCTTGCTTGTCTATTGAGAATATACAGACAAGTTGTTTGTGGTTTTTCTGCCCCCTCCCTGCCTTCCCCCCCCCCCAGGCAGTTTTTTCCTATGTCAGTTTCAGTAGGGCTAGGGCAGTGATTTTCAATCTTTTTTCGTGTTAGGACCCCTACAATTTTTAAAATGGAGATGTCAATGCCTTTGAAAACCTTACACATAGTTTGCAGACACCCTCCCCAAGGGTCCACAGGTTGAAGATCACTGTCCTAGGGTACTTTATTTTCAAATGTGTGCTCCTTGCCCTCTGAAGGGACCGATGCTGGTTCTCTGCCAGTCTAGGTGAGCACTGACGTCTCCAGAGGTGACATCTTTCTACCGCTTAACAGCTGCTAGTTTCCGAAATAACCTGTGCCAGGCATGGGGCAAGGCGGGCCGTCACGTAAAGAAGCCGACCTCAGAGTCGGCAGCAGGCCGGCCCAGGGACTTTCAGTCCCGCGGGTACGCTGACCTTTCCCACATGGGGAGGCTGCCAGCCCTTGCAGCCGATCGGAGCCTGGATGCAGAGTCCCACGCGGGCACCGTGCAGAAGCCACTTGTCCCCACGTCCTCCCCTCACACACAAGCAATGGGACGGCGGCTCAGTTCCCCCTTCTCCCCCCAACCGCAGCCGCACCACAGGGCGGGCGCCCCACTGCAGCCCCCCTAGCTCCGACGGCTCCGCCCCGCCTGGCCAGGGCTCCTCCCCCAGCGGCGCTTTTGGCCGTGACTGGAGGCAGGCGCTTTGGCACAAGCCCAGCAAAACAAACAGCGCTTCCAAGGGAACCCCGGCCCAGCTCCGGGAACCTCCTCAACGCCCACCCCGCACGGCCGCCCCCGGCCGCTGCCAGCGCCCCAACGGGGGGGACAGTCCCCCAGGGCCACGCGGGATTTGTTAACAAACAGGGGGGTGGCATCAGCGTCCCCGCCAGAGGGGCTCAGCCGCCTCCCTAGTACAGCGGGGCAACGTCTGCCCAGAAGTGACACCCCCAAAACCCAGCCCGTTTTTAGGGGCAGAGCCAGGAGTCCCCCGCAGGGGCCCGGCCGCTCCCGCGAACTCGCGCTCACCCAGTCCCCGTGGGGCAGCTCCCTGGGCAGTCCCGGGGTGGGGGCCTCACCCTGCAGCCCCAGCTGCTTCTCGCGCTGCTGTTCAGCTGTCGGGGCTTTAAACCCCCAATCCCCCCCCCCCGGGAGACACTTATCCAAGACTATTAGTAGCTCCTTGGGCGCTTCCATTCCGCCTAGAGGCGGGGGGGGGTTTAACCCTTTGTAGTTCGCTCAGCTCAGCCACGCAGATGGAGGCTGGGGGGAGGCTCAGGCTGGCGGGGACAATAATTAGAGAGAGGCAGGATCCCCCTCCCGCCCCGCCAGTCCGCGGTTCTGGGTTTAGTTCTGTTCCCGGGAGGGTAGGTGCCCCCCTCTCCGGACAGAATGGAACCGTCCAGGCGGGAGGGGGAACGGCTGCATGGTGTTTACGGAAGGGCCATGTCCTCGGTGCGCCTCCCCCCGCGCCCTGGCTGCCCGTTCCATACCCCTCCCCCCATCCTCCCCCCCCCTCCGCCCCGCACGGAATCCCTCATCCGGCTGCCTTCACCCTCGATAGCCTCCCTCATTCCCCCATCCCTCCCGGTGCTCCGCTCCCCGCACCTCTGATACCCTCCCTCCTCCATCCGCTGCTCCGACCCCTTACACCCCCCAGCCAGGGCTGCTGGAATAAGGGGCACTGGGGGGGAGCAGCCAGGAGCAGCTCTAGACATTTTGCCGCCCCAAGCAGGGAGGGCCCGTTGAAGCCGCGGGACCAGCGGACCCTCAGCAGGCAAGCTACGGAAAGCACCCTGCCTGCCGCCGTGGCGGAGACCGGCAGAGCGCCCTTGCTGCCCCAAGCACGCGCTTGGAGCGCTGGTGCCTGGAGCCGCCCCTGGGAGCAGCAGCCCCTGGCTTCAAGTGGTTTCCAGCATGTACAGAATTGACAGTTTTGCTGAATAGTTTTGAGTACCCGCACTACAGAAATTGTTCTAATGTTACTACCTCCATCCTCCCCACGGCACTGAATCCCTTCCCCCCATCCATCCTCCCCAACACATCCAGTGCCCTGCTCCCCCCAGGGGGAGAGGCATTCGCAAAACCTTTGCTGGTGCACCAAGAATAGGAACATAGTTCTTACCTTTGCAAGCTGTGTTGGGTGCTGCTGTGGGCACTGCTCCTCCGCAGGGCACCCACCAGGGACCTGGTCAGCCTGATCTCCAGGAGCCAAGCTCCATGAGATACACAGAGGCCCAGCTTCACTTTGTACACCGCCAAGGAAAGTGATGGCTGTAGAAGACGTTTGTCTCCAACAGCCAAGCTGTTGTTAGGACAGACGTTCGGATTTAAAGAGATTTTTTTTTAACTTATACTTTACATTGCGTAACAAGCCAGAAAACACCTGCATGCCAAGGTTTTGTTTGCACTTCTCCCATTTTCTTGTTCTGTGGCCCTAGCTCAGTCACTCACAGCCTCTCTGCCTCAGTTTACTCATGCGTCTAGCTCACTGCTATGGTGTAGGGCTTGCTCAATCCTTTGAGCCTGCCAATGGAACTGCTAAGGAAATGCAGACTGTCATTACTGTGGCTATTCCTACAGCTGAACTGACTTCATCAATGAAGCCCATGTACTGCAAGATTCCATTATTTACTAGTAACAATGTATGACATAGTCATCTTGCGTCTTACTAAAAATTCCTGAGCCATGTGCAATGTGATCTCCTACCAGGAAGTAAAATGTTAGCAGTCATCTTACTGCACTAAGTAGCTTTTGGTAATAAATCACACCTTGCTTGTTCTTGTTCTAAACATAGCTCTTCCTCCCTCCTTGTGAAATAATCCTATTAGCAGTAACACACCTGACAAGTAGTACATGTGATGAAGGTTGTATTACCTTCTATTAAATTGTAAACTCCTTGGTGGCAGGACTGTTTTTTTGTTCTGTGCTTGTACAGCTCCCAGAACACTGGAGTCCTGGGGCATGTTGGTGCTCGCAAGCCAGGGCCAGCTCCAGGCACCAGCCCAGCAAGCAGGCGCTTGAGGCGGGTAAGAGGAGGGGGCGGCACATCGGGCTCTTCAGCGGCTATTCAGCAGTGGTTCCTTCACTCCAAGAGGGATCGAGGGACCCACCACCGAATTGCCACTGAAGAGGAAAGTGGTGCAGTGGAACTGCTGCCAATCGCAATTGCGGCTTTTTTTTTTTTTTTCGCCACTTGAGGCGGCAAAAACCCTGGAGCCGGCCCTGTCCCAAGCACTACCATAAAGTAAATAATAAATAAAAATAAGAATGCTGATGCCTGCAGTACCTCCCCATTAACATAAGCTCTGCTAAAGAAAACTGATTAATAAGAGCTGAAGGTGTGGGAAGGAGATCATGCATGCTGTGATTCCTAGTCCCCTGGTTGAATAAGTGCTTATTTTTCCAAGAGATGCATCCCACCAGTCAATCTTGCCTTTGGTGTCCCTCACTCTGAGACATTAGATGGGATTACATTCAATAGCCTAATCCGATGACTTCCACAAGGAAGAAAACATTTCTAATGCATGTTTGTTTATTTGCAGTGTCCTAGTTTTGCATCTCATTGGGATACAACAACCTCAGGGAAGGTCTCTTTTCATGAAAAGAGCCAGGGAGAAGTCCATTTGTAATGCCTAGCCATTTGAGAACTCACAGTTTCTCCTTCCAGGGATACCATTCACTCCCTTTAAATTAGCGTAGGTTAAAATTATTTGTTTACCCATTTTTGTAGAGTATTAAAAACAAACACTGAAGAAAATGAAAACATTAAATTCCTATAGAGACTTGACAGGCTCAGCTGAAATTTATTATTTGTACTGTGATAGCACAACTGGCACCAGTCAGTGATGAGGGCCCCACTAGGCTAGACAGTATATAGTGAAAGATAGTGCTTTCCCTGAAGACTGTTGTGACAGGTTGAATCACAGAAACCCCCTTGGGAATTGCCAACTGATGTGCCAAGACTACTTCTGCCCCTGCTTTTCCTGCCAGCTTGGGACTCCAGCACCCTGTCTTGTTGAGCCAGACACACCAGCCTGCTCCAACACAGACCCAGAGTCTGAACCATGTGCCCAAAGCTGCAGACTTAACTGAAAGCAATTTAAGAAGTGTTCCTGTCTTTAACACTCAGCTGCCCAATTCCTAATGGGGTCCAAACCCAAAATAAATCTGTTTTACCCTGTATAAAGCTTATGCAGGGTAAACTCATAAATTGTTTGCCCTCTATAACACTGATGGAGCGATATGCACAACTGTTTGCAAGTATTAATACATACTCAGGGTTAATTCATAAGTAAAAAGTGATTTTATTAAATACAGAAAGTAGGATTTAAGTGGTTCCAAATAGTAACAGACAGAACAAAGTGAATTACCAAGCAAAACAAAACAAAACACGCAAGTCTATGTCTAATACAGTAATAAAACTGAATACAGACAAAATCTCACCCTCAGAGATGTTTCAATAAGTTTCTTTCACAGACGCCTTCCTAGTCTGGGCACAATCCTTTCACCTGGTACAGCCCTTGTTCCAGCTCAGGTGGTAGCTAGGGGATTTCTCATGATGGCTCCCCCTTTGTTCTGTTCCACCTGTTTATTTATCTTTTGCATAAGGTGGGAATCCTTTGTCCCTCTGGGTTCCCACCCCTCTTTCTCAATGGAAAAACCCCAGGTTAAAGATGGATTCCAGTTCAGTTGACACAATCACATGTCACTGTCAGACCCCAGCCTTCATTCCTCCCAGCCTGACTCACAGGAAGGCCTGCCTGCAAACAGAGTCATCCACAGTCAATTGTCCTGGTTGATGGGAGCTATCAAGATTCCAAACCACCATTAATGGCCTGCACTTTGCATAATTACAATAGGCCCTCAGAGTTATATTTCATATTTCTAGTTTCAGATATGAGTGATACATTTATACAAATAGGATGACCACACTCAGTAGATAAGCTTTGCAATGATACTTTACAAGAGACTTTTTGCATGAAGCATGTTTTAGTTACATTATATTCACACTCATCAGCATACTTGCATAAAATCACATAGAGTGCAATGTCACAACTGTATAGTTTAAATCTGGAGCATGGACTCTGTTGCAGAAAAGACATTGGAATTAGGACTAGAGATAACTCAAATATTACATATATTAAATTTTGGTTTAGATTTCAGAGTTTGACAGGTGAATAGTCTTTATTCATGCTAAACTAATTCAGCTGCAAGGGAGAACAGAGACTGTTGAAAGTCAGACATAAGGGTGCGATCCACAAAGGTACTTAGGCACCTAATCCTTTGACCTATGCACCTAAATCCCAGTTTTAGGCTCCACTGTGATCCATTCTGGTTGGGGAGGCTCCCTCAATGTCTCTTGTTAAAGTTGTGCCACTCTGGATAAATAATGAATGAGTGATTGGAGCCGGGGATTAGACTCTGGTGTCCCATATGGATGCCCTAACCACTGGACTACTGAGTCACTCTCTCTCTGATCCAATGACTGTCTGCTGTGGATAAATACTTAAATAATCATTGGATCAGACAGAGCCAGACTGTCCTTAACTCGAACAGATGGGTGTTAAGACACTGAGTTTCCTGGCACCTTCAGGCCGGTTTTTGATAATAGGCTCAACAGTGGTACAAATTCAAAAAAGCTGGTGTAGGGATGTTTAAAATATACACTTCCTGCATCACCCAGGTTTCTTGCATCCTATGAGGAAATCAGACTGGTGGGAGGCAGACAGTATTTCTGTCTCTTCCTTTCATCTGGTGCCTCTTTCTGCCATGGTGTGCAGCTTTAACTCCCATAGGGGTTCCATAGTGTCAAAGTTAGAATCAGGACTCACAGTTTGTCAGACCACTCCGTTTTATTAGCACAGCGCTCTGCCAATAACACCCAGATAATGTGAGTGGCCATGCAAGACCCAAACAGTCTTATT
>NC_133769.1:104772052-104779497 GCF_003597395.2 Chelonoidis abingdonii
ACAACAGGAGATTAACTGAAAGCATACAAAAATCACTAGGATTCCAAACAGGATAGTTAGGGCTCCCTGAAACAACCAGTTTCCTATGCCAGAGAAATTGAACAGGTTACTTAGCGACTTCCATAAAGAACTTGGTTCTTCATGGGAAAGATATGCGATTTGTTCTAAGCGGCTAGCACGATCTATTACCTCATTGGTATTGTCAGATATAAACACACAACATTCTTTTCCAGTGAGAGCACAGGTCCCACCTTTGGCTGCCAGCACTATGTCCAATCCCTGACGGTTTTGGAGGGCCACCAGTCGGATCGCCCCTGTTTCTTTGGCCAGGGTTTTTAAACTTTCTCCGGTTTCATTTGCCATTATTTCAACTACTGCTTGTAACCTCAGGAGCCTTTTTGCATGGTGTATTACTCCCCCAAGTGGGATAAGGGAACCACCAATGGCCTCTTCCCAGGTTAAGGGGCTTATGTTATTTATATACCATTGGGCATCTGGTAAGTCCCTTCTTTTTCGCCTGAAATTACGGAGGCGTTCTCGTGGGAAGGACTCTAGCACTCGGAATTGTGGGAAGAGTTGGGCAGGATTACAGATACCTGACCAGTTAGCTGGTAATGCAGTATAAGGTTTGGTTCCACAAACCCAGTGATGGCCTATTAAGGCCGGGAAGGGTCGATTGCATCCATTTGTTACATAAGTATCTGCAAATGAAGAGTAATATCCTCCAGAGGGAACAGGGTAATTCTCCTTACGAGGAGTGGTAGTGTTTGTATGGCATTGGAAGATTGTATTATTTTTACTAAGATTACTGTAGGGGGAACATGAGATTGATTTTTCAGTTTGATCCCAGATAGAGAAAAAATTCATATCCCCATACCTGGCCCGCCACTCTTTAGTTTTGTTTGAATAATCCCATACACCATTGGCCACCATATGCTGAAGGCAATGGCTTTTTCCAAGATCCAGCCCTGTCCCATTACACACCCAACACCAATGACCTTTTCCCTCCACCACACTTATCCATTTAGATACATTTATTCCCACTGCTTCCCAAGTGTCATTGCTGTTTCATGTTTTGTTAAACGGATGAGGTCCTCCAGTGAGGTCTGGGGAATTGAGTGGGATAGCCAGGACAGGAACACCAGTTTGAGAGTGGGCTGGGATGTGGCTGCAGATCCAGCATTTAGAAATATTAAGGGTCTGAGCTATCCACACTTGCTGCTGGATAAAAGAATTGTCATTGTGGGCTCCCCAAACCTTAAGACACCAGCAGCCGAGGAACAGGAGCCACCAGAGGCGCATGTTGGAGGCAAGACCCTTCTGGTTCTGACAGCCTCAACTGAGGGAACCGCAGTCACGGTTTTATGTCCACGAGGCAGCAGGCGCTGGGCTCTCTACTGCTTCTTTTGGTGGGCCTTGCTTTAGGTTGTTGTATGCTTCTGGCAACCCTTATGAGAGCGTAGATTGTAAGGTATTGCAGGCTGTTCCTCTATGTCTTCTTCTGGAGTCAAAAATTGACTCTGCGCAGTTCTGAGGTGATATTTGGCTCGCCGGGGAGGGTGTCTTCTTACACTGCGAAGCATGTATCCACACTGCGATGCCAGATAGTTTAACAGCTGTCTGGGTAGTAAGCAGTACCTGATGAGGACCCTTCCACCAAGGTTCCAAGGCGTGTTTTCGATGGTGGTGCCGTACGTAGACCCAGTCACCTGGTTCAAGATTGTGGCAGGCGTCAGAGGTGGGTTCTGTCGGCCAGGCGGCTCGAATCTGTGAATGGAAGTGACTTATAGCTTGCATTAATCCCTTGCAATATTGAAGGAGCGTACTGGGAGTCAAGTTCAAATCTGGGACTGGAGTAATGGTAGCCACAGCTCGCATAGGGTGTCCCATAACAATTTCAAAAGGACTCAATTTATGCCTTTGAGATGGAGTGATCACATTTCCATAAGGGCCAGTGGTAAAGCTGCTGGCCAGCTTAACCCTGTGGCGTTACAAATCTTAGCAAGCTTATTCTTAAGTACACCATTTCGCCTTTCCACAGCACCTGCCCTTTGTGGGTGGTAGGGACAGTGCAGCAGGTGTGTGACATGTAATATACGATCCAGGTGTTGGACAATTTGTCCAGTAAAATGTGTACCCCGGTCACTGGACAGAGTGTCAGGAATTCCCTTGGCAGGCTTAATATGATTTAACAAACATTTAGCAACAGACAATGAGTCAGCCTTGCAACAAGGAAAGGCTTCAATCCAACCCGAAAATAAACATACCATAATCAAAATAAATTCATATTGTTGACACTTAGGCATTTGTACAAAATCAAGTTGCCAATGCAAGAGGGGTACTTGGGGCAAGCCCCGGAATCCCTGAGCCACTTTTACAGGTTTACCAATATTGTGGCTTTGGCAAGTGGTACAGATGGCACAGTGGCGGGCTGCAAAAGAGCTGAAATGGGGGGCCCCCCATCCCGCCTTAGTTAGAGCAGAGACCATTCCCTCCTTTCCGACATGCAAAACACCATGTAGCAGGGCAGCCAGAGATGGGTAGAATGAAAAGCGGGCCACAAAGGCACCAGTGGGCGAACGCCAAAGGGAATCAGGATGTAGAGAGCAATCCTGGGCAACCCAGGAGTCTTTTTCAGTGTCTGGGGCAGAGTCCTGGAGCAGGGTGAGGTCAGTGAGGGACGGTGGTGGTATAGAAACAGAGAGGGAACCTAGAAATGCATCTGGGGAAGGTTCTATGGCAGCAGCATGTTTAGCAGAGGCATCAGCAAATGCGTTACCCTTAGCAACATCAGTATCTGCCATCGAGTGCCAGGGCACTTAACAATAGCCAGGGCAGAGGGAAGTAAAACTGCATACAGGAGAGCAGCGATATAGGGGCCGTTCTTAATAGGGGTACCGGCAGATGTAAGGAAACCCCGAGCTTGCCAGAGGGTGCCAAAGTCATGTACAACCCCAAAAGCATAGCGGGAGTCAGTGTAAATGGTGGGCGGAGCGTCCCTCCGCCAAAAAGCAGGCACGGGTAAGGGCAACTAATTCAGCAACTTGTGCTGAGGTTACAGAAGGTAAAGGCGCAGCTTCTAGGTTTCAGAGAGTGACACTACAGCGTATCCTGCAAGGAGACGACCTTGGTTGTCTCGAAAACAGAACCATCAGTAAACAAAACAAGGTCAGAGTTAGGAGAGGGACATCAGAAAGGTCAGAGCGGGACGGTGATAGCAGAGACAGTTGCAAGGCAGTCGTGAGGATCACCGTCATTAGACAAAGGAAGGAGAGTGGCAGGATTTAACTGAGAACAGCGCTTTATAGTGATATATGAGGCCGACAGCAGTAGAAGTTCATACCTGGTAAGGCGAGCGGAGGAGAGGTGGCTTGTATTGCGTTGTAATAGCAGAGTTTCTACAGAGTGAGGGACCATAAGAGTAAGGGGGGAGCGAAGGACAAGGGATTCAGACATTTCGACTAGGCGTGCTGCGGCAGCCACAGCACGCAGGCAGGGGGGCAGGCCTTGGGCCACAGGGTCCAAAGTGGCAGAGAAATAAGCTACTGGGCGGTTCTTGCCTCCGTGCACCTGAGTGAGAACTCCAAGTGCACATCCAGATTGTTCATGGCAGAAAAGGGTAAAAGGCTTAGAATAGTCTGGCAGCCCTAAAGCGGGGCAGAAGCCAAACTTGTTTGAGGGAAACAAAGGCAGAGTCTGCTTCAGGTGGCCATGGCATGGGATTAGGCACAGAGAGTCGAGTGAGTTCCTGTAGAGGTTTTGCAAGGGAGGCATATTGGGGAATCCATTGCCTGCAAAATCCAGCCATGCCCAAAATTTTTGGACCTGGCGTGGAGTGCAGGGTCGGGGAAAGCTAAGGATAGCCTGGACGCGGGTGGGAGAAAGCGTACGGGAACCCTGGAGAGGAGAAAACCAAGGTATGTGACAGAGGTTTGACAGAGCTGTTAGTTTAGAGCGAGAAGCCTTGTGACCTTTGTTTGCTAGGGCAATAAGGAGCACTAAAGAATCAGTTTTTGAGGCAGATAACGAGGGGGAACAGAGGAGTAGATCATCTACATATTGGACTAGAGTGGACCCGAATGGGAAAACAAAGTCAGCTAGGTCTTGGGCTAATGCCTGGGACAAGTAAGATGGACTTTCCATATACCCTTGAGGAAGTGTGGTCCATGTATATTGCTGTTCCTTGTAGGAAAAGGCAAAGAGGTACTGGAAGTCAAGGTGAACCGGAACAGAAAAGAAAGCAGAACACAAATCAACAACAGTAAAATGAGCTGCAGCTGGTGGGATAGAAGCCAGGATCGTTGCTGGGTTTGGGACAATAGGAAAGGCGGGTATGACAATACGATTAATGGCTTGAAGGTCTTGAACAAATCACCATGATTTGCCATCAGCTTTTCGAACTGGGAGGATAGGGGTGTTACAGGGACTGGAACAGGGAACAATAATGCCTTGCTCCCAAAGGGCAATTATGACCAGAGCAATGCCAGCCTTTGCCTCAGGGTTTAAAGGGTACTGAGAAAGGCGAGGCAGGGGTTTGGAAGAGTCAACAGTAATGCAGTTGGAGTCAGTATTTAAGCGGCCCACCTCAGAGGGATGGGTTGGCCACAGAGAGGATGGGACCTGTGAAATTAGGTGTTCAAGGGACGGGACCAGTGGGCAACAAGGGACCGGCGTGGAAAGTTTCAGACAGCAGGGAGGCTACAGAATCACTCAGGGAGGACTGGGCAATTTGTAAATAGACCCCATCCGAGGAACAGTATATGGTGCAGTCAAGCTTACATAACAGATCCCGACCCAAAAGGTTTACCAGAGTGGAATCAGAGAGAAGGAAGGCATGATTCGCAGAAAGGGGACCAACCTGGACCGGTAAAGGCTTTGAAAGGGGATAAGGGGTTGGGACTCCTGCAATGCCCACAGCGGACATGGTTTTTCCGGAGCAGGGAACCACAGGCAGGTCGGTAGTATGAACTGCAGAGAGCGAAGCTCCCATATCAACAAGGAAAGGGAGAGAAAGATCATTGATAGTTAACACACGCTCACCCGTGGGAGTGAGAGGTAGTAAAGGAGCTAAAATTTCCTTAGGTTCCCTGGTGTCCCATCATTGCTGTGGGGCAAAGTAAGGCTGGGGACTGATTAGCTGTGCTGGCAGGGGGTCTAACTGGTTATTCACAGAGTTACCAGGCCCGCTCGGACATTCATTCTTCCAATGTCCCAGCTGTTTACAGTAATTACAAGCATCCCCATAACCCGAAAATCCAGTTCCCTGGCCCCTCCCACGACCACGTCCCCATCCCTGGTATTTTCCCTGTCCCCAGTACTGTTTGCCCTGCCCTGAATAATGCTGTGTTTGCAGGGCCATTAACTGTTGAGCTGATTGTTCTTCCTTTCCTTTTAAAGTACGTTGGCAGTGCTCTGCCACTGTTTGTAATTTGTCCATGGTTTCAGTCTCCCACCCAACACTTATTTATTTGAGCATATTGTCAATAACAGGCAGGAGGCCATTAACAAATGCACTAGCCAGGGCGCCCTGTCCATTTCTATCTGGTTGCTGTATACCAGAATGTTGCAGAAAAATGTCAGTTAGCTGGGTGCGATAGTTGCCCGGGTTTTCTCCCTGTCGTTGCTTACAGCCATTTATGGCCATCCAGTTGGTTTTAGGAGTCCATACCCAAGGGATGGCTTCAAATAGATTTTTAGCTCGCTCCTTACACTTTTTCCGGTATTCAGCATTAGGACCAGTGTCTGGTAAAGTAGAGTGGTGGTCAGCAGCGAGCCAATCTGCTGCTGTGAGCCATTTTTCATGCTCACTAGGGGCTGCTACAAGTAGCTTGCACAGCTGCGGGAGGTCTGCCTCAGAGGGCTCATAGGTATCACATACTAACAAAAATTCCTCTGCAAATTTGGTAGGATTTTCTCGGGGCTTTGGAAAGCCTTTTACAATTGAAAGGAGCTCTGTGCGAGTCAGGGGTTTATAGCTCCAAGTGGGACCCCCGTCTTGGCCCCCAGTATGTAGGATTCGGAGGGGAGCCTGGATATTTTTAAGGCCCAAGCGCAAGCTTTTACGGGGCAGAGCGAGTCCATAGGAATGGGCCTCGGCAGTACCGGATGATCCGGAAGGGTCTGAACTGGAGATCTCTGGGAATTGTTCCTGAGCCAGGAAATCTGGTGACAATTGTTCCTGAGCTGGGAAATCTGGTGACAGTTGTTCCTGAGATGGAGGTGTGGGTGGCCGTCTTTTGATCCGACGCAAGGCTGCCAGGCCAATTAATGGATCTTCCTCATCCTTGTCCCCGGAATCTAGCAAGGGGTTTTCTTCGTCTTTTCCGATCCGGAGACAGGAGTATGAAGGGGGGTCTGCTCGGAGAACCTGGTAAAGGGGAGCGCTCGGTCTAGTGGTGGGAGAGGAGGTTTCCAATAAAGCTTTTAACTTATCATTTGAATCTTTGAGAGAGGTGAGTTTCGATTCTGTCCATCTACGATTTGCCTCTTCCCACCACTGCATGAAACAATCGACCTCTCCTTTTGCCAATTTAGTTTTAGATTGGCTTAGGGAACAACCTGCAATACCTTACAATCTACGCTCTCGTAAGGTTGCTAGAAGCAGATGACGACCTAAAGCAAGGCCCAAGAAAGCAATAGTGAGCCTAGCGCGCTGCCTGGTGGACGTAAACTGTGACTGCGGTTCCTTCAGTTGAGGTTGTCAGAACAGGAAGGCCCTGCCTCCAACATGCACCTCTGGTGCCACCTGTCCTCAGCTGCTGGTGTCTTGAGGTCTGGGAATCCACAATGACATTCTTTTATCCAGCAGCAGTGTGGATGGCTCAGACCCTTATATTTCTAAATGCTGGTCTGCAGCCAATCCCAGCCACTCTCAAACAGGTTTTCCTGTCCTGGCTATCCCACTCATTCCCCAGACCTCACTGAGGACCTCGTCCTTTTAACACAATATGGAACAGCAATGACACCTGGGAAGAGACTATTGGCAGTTCCTTTATCCCACTTGGGGAGTATACACCATGCAAAAAAGGTCCTGAGGTTACAAGTAGTAGTTTAAAATAATGGCAAATAAATTGGAGAAAGTTTAAAAGCCTTGGCCAAAGAACAGGGTGATCCGACACATGGCCCTCCAAAACCGTCAGGCATTGAACCTAGTGCTGGCAGCCAAAGGAGGGTACTGTGCTCTCACTGGAAAAAAAAGAAAAAAAAACACCAATGAGGTAATAGATTGCGCTAGCCACTTAGAACAAATCACGCATCTTCCCATGAAGAGCCGAGTTCTTATGAAAGTGGCTAAGTGACCTGTTTCAATTTCTCTGCATAGGAATCTGGTTGTTTCAGGGAGCCCTGACTATCCGTTTTGAATCCTAATAATTTTTGTATGTTTCTGTTAGTCTCCTATGTATCCAAAATCGTGTAAGGCATGCCACAGGTGACTGCCCCAAAAC
>NC_133769.1:104780146-104802666 GCF_003597395.2 Chelonoidis abingdonii
GTTTTGGGGCAGTCACCGTGTGGCATGCCTTACCACGATTTTGGATACAATAGGGAGACTAACAGAAAACATACAAAAATTATTGGATTCAAAACGGATAGTCAGGGCTCCCTGAAACAACCAGATTCCTATGCAGAGAAATTGAAACAGGTCACTTTAGCCACTTTCATAAGAACTCGGCTGCTTCATGGGGAAGATGTGTGATTTGTTCTAATGTGGCTAGCGCAATCTAGTTACCTCATTGGTGTTTTTTTTTCTTTTTTTTCCAGTGAGAGCACAGTACCCTCCTTTGGGCTGCCAGCACTAGGTTTCAATGCCTGACGGTTTTGGAGGGCCATCTGTCGGATCACACCCTGTTCTTTGGCCAAGGCTTTTAAACTTTCTTCCAATTTGATTTGCCATTATTTTAAACTACTACTTGTAACCTCAGGAGCCTTTTTTGCATGGTGTATTACTCCCCCAAGTGGGATAAAGGAACGCCAATAGTCCTCCCAGGTGTCATTGCTGTTCCATATTGTGTTAAAAGGACGAGGTCCTCAGTGAGGTCTGGGGAATGGAGTGGGATAGCCAGGACAGGAAACCTGTTTGAGAGTGGCTGGATTGGCTGCAACCAGCATTTAGAAATATAAGTGGTCTGAGCCATCCACACTGCTGCTGATAAAAGAATGTCATTGTGGATTCCCAACCCTCAAGACACAGCAGCTGAGGAACAGGTGGCACCAGAGGGCATGTTGGAGGCAGGGCCTTCCTGTTCTGACAACCTCAACTGAAGAACCGCAGTCACAGTTTACGTCCACCAGGCAGCGCAGCTAGGCTCACTATTGCTTTCTTGGGCCTTGCTTTAGGTCTCATCTGCTTCTAGCACCCTACGAGAGCGTAGATTGTAAGGTATTGCAGGTTGTTCCCTAACGTCTTTTTCTGGAGTCAAAATTGACTCTGCGTGGTCCTGAAGTGATGATTGGTTCGCTGGGGGTGGTGCGTTCTTACACTGTGAAGCACACTTCCTGCATCACCTAGGTTTCTTGCATCCTCTGAGGAAATCAGACTGGTGGGAGGCAGACAGTATTTCTGCCTCTTCCTTTCATCTGGTGCCTCTTTCTGCCATGGCGTGCAGCTTTAACTTAAAGGTTCTATAGGATGTTTGCATGTGAGCACCTCTAAGGGGAAAAATGCATCAGTGAACTTCCTGAGCACCCTTGCTGTGCATGCAATTCAGCCGGCATAGCCTATTAGTTGCTTTTCCCCATAGCAAACAAGTAAAGCTGCATTTTTGTGCCAATGTACCCTCCCCTCCTTATCACAACTGCCACCACGTTTCTTTGTCATCATTTACAGGAGTACAAAATGAGAGTGGAATTTGGCTCAGCATGTCACAAGGCAAGATGAAGCTGTGGGAACGATGGCCTCCCAGCTTCAAAAGAAATAGTCTGCATCAGACCATAGGAAGAGCCTCAATAATGAGAGATCATAGAAAATGACATCAAGTCAGCCAGCATGCCACAGCCACAAGACAAACCTTTGTTGGACTATCTTTGGTTTGTGTGGGTCTATTGAAAACTAAAAATTACAAGCTGTCACTTTAAACCTGGTCCTGCTTGCTGGTTATGGGGCTCTATAAGGCAATATGCAATCCGGGCTTAGCAGAGTTGGTTTGCAGACAGATGGTAACATTCAGAGTACCTTTCCCTGACCTGAAGAAGAGCTCTGTGTGCCTTGAAAGCTTGTCTCTCTCACCAAGAGAAGTTTGTCCAATAAAATATATTACCTTACCTATCTTGTCAGCCTATAGTAAGGTGAGGTGAGCTGTGCCTCGCTGCCTTAGGTAGCAGCCTGTTTTCTCTCTTACTCTGTATTTTGTAAAAAGAATAGGAGTACTTGTGGCACCTTAGAGACTAACAGATTTATTTCAGCATAAGCTTTCGTGGGCTTCTTCTGTCTGTGTGTTCCATTCTATGCATCCGAAGAAGTGAGCTGTAGCCCACGAAAGCTTATGCTGAAATAAATTTGTTAGTCTCTAAGGTGCCACAAGTACTTCTGTTCTTTTTGCGGATAATGTGGCAAACTCAGGACAGTTAGCTACCAGGAGAGGGGTAGTAATTGGTCCCGGAAGGCTTAGCCCTAGAGGAATGAGGTTCAGCTGGGACAGGGGTTAGCAGGGAACTAATCAGGTTCAGCTGGCTCCAATTGCTGGAGACCTTTTTAAAACCTCCCTGGCAGGGAAGCAAGTTACAAATACCCTGCTGATTGCAGGCAAAACAGAGGAATTACCCCCATATTTTCTTGTGGTTTTGTTCTCCTATAGGCAGGCCAGGTTTTAATGGGTTCTACTTTTTAAGAGTTATGCGGAAATTATTCCACTGTTTAGTTATTAAATTCATTGAAGTGGTGTACCTCAAGTTTTCCTCTTATATAGCAGACCAAGTTTGTAATGTTTTTCCTGCTGTGTTAAGCCTTAAGTTTATTCACAGGTAATAGCTGAGAAGCATAATTACCATATTACTTTAAAAGATTTTTCCACAAATCATGCACACTATAAGTTGTTACAGGGGTACTTACTAACATTAAAGTATTTTAATGTTTAATATTAACAGTAACATTAGCATCAAATCTATTTAAAGATATCTTGTTACACTATGTTTTTATATAGGCAATTTGTTTGCTGACCAGGTATGTTTCTTTATTTGCAGCTTCTTTTGTGCTGGCACCCTTCTCACCTTTCTTTATCAGTTAGGTAATTTGCATCAACACAGGCTTGGCTTTTGGATTCAAAGCCATCAGCAGAGCTCAGAGACTCTGTCTTAACACAACAGGGATCTGAAAAAGAAAACAGCTACACTTACAGCTGTACAGCGCTGGGAGTTACAGCTGTCTTCGTACAGCTGTGTAGAGGAAAGCGCTGCAGTGTGGCCACACTGACAGCTACCAGCGCTGCAGTGTGGCCACATTTGCAGCATTTGCAGCGCTGTTGGGAGTGGTGCATTGTGGGCAGCTATCCCAGCGTTCAAGTGGCTGCAACGTGCTTTTCAAAACAGGGGGGTGGGGTGGAGTGTGACAGGGAGCGTGGGGGAGACAGAGAGAGTGGATTTTTGGAGCTGACACTGTTCTCAGCTCCCTGCCTTGCAAGTTCTAAGGACTGGAAGATACACAGCACCTACCTTCAATCATTTTAAAAGTTTTGACCCTTCCCCCACCCCTCTCTTATTCACTAAATGCAAATTATGCACTCCTAAATAGCCTTCAGACCACATAAGCAGCTGCTCAACATGGACTCCCCCCCCTCCCCTCTCCTCCTCAAGCAAACAGCTGTGAACATTCCAAAGCAATTCCCCTGCCTCCGCTCGCTCGCTGGAGCAAAGAGCAGCTGTGTTTGTTTTTTAGATAAGTAGCTCCGGGGAGCTCGTAGTTCAGCCATTCTTCCGTTTTTGTTGTGACAGGAATTCTGGGATACCTCTTAATACCCTGGAGCCAATAAAAGCGCTTTTGGTGGCCACACTTGATGAGCAGCGCTGCATCACAGCAGCGCTGCAATCGTTATACCCAAGCAGACCAGGTGTACAGCCAGCGCTGCAGCCAGGGAGTTGTGCTTGCAAGTGTGGACTTAGAGTAGTTACAGCACTGTAACCCCATCACCAGGCTCCAAGTCTCCAGTGTAGCCATTACCCTCAGTGTCTTTTCTAACATTGCTTCTTTTTGTTTTGTGCACCGGGTATCATAAGCATCTTTCCAAATCTGGACACTTAGCGCCAAAATCTGGGTGCTTGTATGAAACATGTGAAACTTATTATCAGCTTGGATCTGATCTTGCTGCCACCAGCCAGGAATTTCCAGGGCCTGACTCCCTCTCTGGTCTCCCAAACCTTCTCTGGGGGAACCCCAAGACTCATCAAAACCCTGAGTCTCACACCAAAGGGAAAACAACCTCCTCCCCTTGTCTCCTCTTTATCTCATCCCCAGCTCCCCCTCCCTGGGTTATCCTGGGCGATACTGTACTTAAACTCCTTGAATGCAAAACAGAGAGGGCAATTTACCTTCCCCCCTCCTTCTTCCCCTGAGGCTATGCATTCAAACCTAGTCAAGCTAACACAAAGAGATTTCCTCCCTCCCTTCGTTCCTTAGCCTTAACCAGAGAAAAACCTCAAACAGGTTTTAAAAAGAAAGCTTTATATAAAAAGAAAGAAGAAAGACATAAAAATATCTTCTGTATCAAGGTGACAATTATACAGAGTCAATTGCTTAAAAGAAAAAATATGAATAAACGGGCCTTATTCAAAAAGAGATACAATTTAAACATTCCAGCACACACACATGTAAATACAAAACAAAACATATAAAAGCCTATTGTTTTTGCTACCTTTGTATCCTTACAACTGGGAAACTGAAAGATGAAAGAAGGTTCACAGATCCTCTCTCTCATAGCTGAGAGCTAAGACAAAGACAAAACACAAAAAAAATCAGCCCCCCCTGAGCTTTGAAAAATCCGGTTTCCTGTTGGTCCTCTGGTCAGGTGTTTGGTTCCCTTTGTTAACCCTTTACAGGTACCAAGTAAACATTAACCCTTAGCTGCTTCTATTGTTAGACAAGCAGCTCCTCACCTCTGCTGGCTTCAGAGGGTCACTGTTAATTTCTATTCTTTCATTACAGCTCTTATCTGCTATTGTTACAAAAAACAAAACAAAACAACAAAAAGACTCCAGAATCTCTACCTATTCTCCTGATTTTGACTGCCCTATTGCAGCCATGACTTGGTCTTTATTTAAACAACATTTTAATTTGTAGGCAAAGAATCAAGTTACCCCTTATGGGTTAAATGCTAAATCCAAAAGCCAAACAACACTAATTACCTGTGTCTTGCAACAAGGTCTGTCAGTTTTGCAACTTTGAATTAAAGAGTCAAATGAATTTTTAGTGGCATTGAAAACAAAAACAAAACCAATTTATCTTACACTTACAAAACAGGAGTTTTACAAACCAGATGTGCTGGTTTAGAGTTTAGAACTTTACATATTTTTCACAGACAAATAGATACATATACATTTCTTTTCCTTAACATTCCTTTACACTGCTTTGTTTTTACATAGCTGTATATATATTTGGATTATTTACAGGTTCCTTCTGGAAAAGGGCCCATTTTCCCTTCAGAATGGCTGCAAAGAAACCAAGAATGCTCTCTCTACTTAACGTGGTCCTTTTTAACATTTTCACAAAAGTTTTACTGCTTAATTCTCTCCAGCCTTTGTAGAGTTAACTTTTCACTCTCTTTCTAAATCACTTGTTTATGTCCCAAAATTACACTTTTATCACCTCAGATTTCACCATTTTAAGTACTGTTCCAGGGTTCATGCCTGCACTTACTGCTTTTCTTAGTCCCTGACCCTATTCCCTTAGGGCTTTCAACCTGTCTTTCAGTTCAGGTTTATCTGTTTCTTGCCTGCTTGTCTGGGCCCGATCCTGCTTTTTTCAATGAACCATTAGTGAGTGCTATTGTGGTCATTTCACAATTTTGAAAGAAATGTTCAAGGAAAGGGACCAGGAAGGGTGGGGGCTAGTTGAGGAGCCCACCCTCCTTGCTGAATTGGTACTGGAACACTAAAGAATCAGTTTTTGAGGCAGACAACAGAAGGGGAACAGAACAAGGGGCTTTTTGTCCTTTTTACAATGAGATGGGAGTATGAAGGGGTTGGATCGATTCCGGGGTTTGGAGAACGGGGTAAAGGAGAGCGCTCGGTCTGGTGGTGGGAGAGGAGGCTTTTAATAAAGCTTTTAACTTATTATTTGAATAAGTGAGAGAGGCAAGTTTTGATTTTGTCCACCTACGATTTGCCTCTTCCCACCACTGCATGAAACAATTAACCTCTCCTTTAGCCAATTTAGTTTTAGGTTGGCCGAGTTTGTCTTTTAAAGATGTCCACTCAGTCTTTGTCCAAGATTTTAACAATGGCCACTTCCTAACAGTGGCACTGAGTTTTGGATCTCCTGATATACCTAGACCATTTTTCCAGAAATTTAAGGAGTCCGGACTCTTTTAACATACATAAATGAGCCGGCGTTCCTTTAGGGAACTGCCCCCGCTTAGATGTTTCTGGTTACCCAATTAAGGAGGAATTTACACACCAATCACACAAGAAGAGGACAATTCGGGTTTATCAAGAGCGAGTCCGGTGCAGCACACAGAAAGGAGTCCAACAGGCTACTGCCTCAATCGCCTTTGTTTCACACTAAGGGTTTTACCCAGGGTGCGGTGCGGCTGCGACTGGTGCAGATTTCACTCACTCAGCCGCGGCGGCAGGAACCCCTTTGGGCCGATCCCTGGACGGAGACCGGCACCCAGACTCCAACACTCCACAGAGAGGACTGATAGGACAGAGACAGGACAAGCCCTCAAGTCCGGAACACACGATATAATTACCTGACCAGATTTCCTGATGGTCAGGATTCCAGGATCCCTACCAGAACAGGTGGCAACCACAGGTTCGATGTGGTGACTTCACTGTGGTCGTCACCCTTCCGTTCAGGAGGACCGCTCGGGCCAAATGCCCAGAGTGCTGGCTGTCCGATTGTCCTACAAAACGGTACAGGACTCACACAGGCCCAGTGGAAGATGGTTGCCATCTGCGGCTGGGCCTCCAAATTGTCAAAGTTTGAATAGGACTCACAGTTTTGTCAGACCACCTTCGTTTTATTAGCACGAAGCTTACTCATGCATAACACCCAGATTAATGTGAGTGCCATGCAAGACCCAAGAGTCTTATTAATTACAGATAAAGAGCAGGGAATTAGGACAAAGGACAAAGAAAGCAAAACAGTAAATTCACTTGGGAGCACGAGCATGCCTATTCTTTACTTCCATACTAACATCTATCGATCTAAGGCTAATACTTACCAAGCTTGCCTTAAACGTTGCAATTGTTCATTGTTATGTCTGTATTCCTGACAACCTGCGATTGCAAACATTTCAGCAATTTTGCTTTAAAGGTACAGACAGCATTTCTTTAATCTTTCTATTTTTTCAATATATTCATTTCACTATTCACAATAATTAGTCAAGTTAGACTCAGGACTCACAGTTTGTCAAACCACTCTGTTTTATTAGCACAGCGCTCTGCTAATAACATCAGATAATGTGAGGCACCATGCATAGACACAACTATCTTCTTGATAAGATAAAGGGGCGAGCACTAACAAGATAACAAAGGCAGCAGAATCGGAATAAGTTTACCTGGGACTAGGCATGAATATCTTATTTCCTTACTAACTATTACGATCTTTGTTAATGTGTTCTCCTTAGCAACCTTGATTTATGCCGGATGGGTTTCTTTTCCTGGCCCTGTAGTGCACATTTCTTATTTCTGCTTAAAGGTACATACAACATTCTTAAATCCGTTCTTATTTTTACAATATATTCATTCTACTTTCACAATCCGTTTTTGGTCAAGCTCACGCCATGCACATTTTACTGGGTTCCACCTCAGTAAACGGCATTTGCTCTTACTCTTTGTTCATCAGCGATATTCAACATCAATCAATTGCACTTGTCTTTGGCAGTCACCTGGTTGGCATGCCTTACACGTTTTGGTACATAAGAGACTAACAGAAACATACAAAATTATTAGGATTCAAAAGGATAGTCAGGCCCCTGAAACACCAGTATTCCTATGCCCAGAGAAATTGAACAGGTCACTTAGCCACTTTCATAAAGAACTGGCTCTTCATGGGGAAGATGCGTGAATTTTGGTCTATAAGTGAGCTAGCGCAATCTATACCTCATGGGTGTTTTTTTTCTTTTTTTTCAGTGAGAGCACAGTAACCCTCCTTTGGGCTGCCAGCATAGGTCAATGCCTGACGGTTCTTGGAGGGCCATTGTCGGATCCACCCTGTTTCTTTGGCCAAGGCTTTTAAACTTTCTCCAATTTATTTGCCATTATTTTAACTACTAACTTGTAACCTCAGTGACCTGGTTTTTGCATGGTTGTATTACTCCCCAAGTGGGATAAAGGAATCCAATGTCTCTTCCCAGGTTGTCATTGCTGTTCCATATGTGTTTAAAAGGACGAGGTCTCAGTGAGTTGGGGGAATTGGAGTGGGCATAGCCAGGACAGGAAAACCTGTTTGAGAGTGTGCTGGGATTGCTGCGACCCAGCATTTAGAAATATAAGGGTCTGAGCCCATCCACACTGTGCTGATAAAGAATGATCATTGCTGGATTCCCGACCTCAAGACACAGCAGCTGCAGGACAAGGTGGCACCAGAAGGTGCATGTTGGAGGCAGGGCCATTCTGTTTGACACCTCAACTGCAAGGAACTCAGCAGTCACAGTTTTACGATCCACCAGGCAGCGCGCTAGGTCATATGGCTTATCTGTGGGCCTTGCTTTAGGTCGTCATCTGCTGTCTAGCAACCCTTCCGAGAGCGTAGATTGAAAGGGTTATTGCAGGTTGTTCCTTAACGTCTTTTTTCTGGAGTCAAATGACTCTGCGTGGGCCTGAAGTGAATGATTGGTTCGCTGGGGGTGGGCGTTCTTACACGTGAGCCCATTCCTGCATCACACTAGGGTTTCTTGATCTCTCGAGGAAATCAGACTGGTGGGGGCAAGACGTATTTCTGCCTCTTTCCTTTCATCGTGCCTCTTTCTGCCATTGGCGTGACAGTCTTTCAACTTAAGGTTCTATAGGATGTTTGCATGTGAGCACCTCTAGGGGAAAAATGCATCAGTGAACTTCCTGAGCACCCTTGCTGTGGCATGCAATTCAGCCGGCTAGCCTATTAGTTGCTTTTTCCCTAGCAACAGTAAAGCTGCATCTTTTGCCAAGTTAACCCTTCCCCTCCTTACACAACTGCCACACGTTTCTTTGTCACAAATTTACAGGGTACAAAATGAGAGGGAAATTTGGCTCAGATGTCCAGTGCAAGATGCAAGCTGTGGAGATCGTGCCTCCCACTTCAAAACAATAGCTGCTCCAGACCATAGGAAGAGCTCAATAATGAGAGCATCATAGAACATACATCAAGGTCAGCAAGCATCACAGCCACAAGCCAAACCTATTGTTTGGACTATCTTTGGTTTGTGGCGTCTATGAAAACTAAAAATTACAAGCTGTCACTTCAACCTAAGTCCTGCTTGCTGGTTTATGGGGGCCTCTATAAGCAATATGCAATCGGCTTAGCAGAGTTGGTTGGTGCGACAGATGGTACACATTAGATACCTTTCCCTGACCTGAGAGAAGAAGCCTCTGTGTGCCTTGAAGCTTGTCTCTCTCACCAAGAGAGTTTGTCCCAATAAAATATATTACCTTACACTATCTTGTCAGCCTTGATAGGTAAGTGAGGTGAGCTGTGCCTCGCTGCCTTAGGTCAGCAGCCTGTTTTCTCTCCTACCTCTGTAATTTTTGTAAAAAGAATAGGAAGTATCTTTGGTGCACCTTAAAGCTAACAGATTTATTTCAGCAATAAGCTTTTCGTGGGCTTCTTCTGTCGTGTGTTCCATTCATGCATCCGAAGAAGTGAGCTGTAGCCTCACGAAAGCTTTGTGAAATAAATTGTGTAGTTCTCTAGGTGCCACAAAGTACTCTGTTCTTTTGCGATAAGTGGCAAACTCTCAGGACAGTTAGCTCAGGAGGGGGTGAGTAATTGGTCTCCGGAAGGCTTAGCCCTAAGAATAGAGTTCAGCTGGGACCAGGGTTAGCAGGGAACTTAATCAGGTTTCAGCTGGCTCCAGTTGCTTGGAGACCTTGTTAAACCTCCTGGCAGGAAGCAGGGGAGGAGAGAGGAGCGAGTAGCTGCCAGCAAGTAGGGCAGTTAAACTCTGAGACTCTCCTTGGAAGGCAGCTTGCATTCTCCCCAGAAGGAGAGGAAACTAGAACAAGGGGCTGGCTGAGAAGGGATCAGCCAGACCCTGTGAGATTGAAGGGTTTTTTTCTGTTCTTTTACCAAGCCTGTGTCTCCGGGGCTGAAAGGACTGAGCAAACAAATGGAGAGGCAGGTACTTTGCACACGTGGTGTCAGGAGTGAGATAGCCCTAGTGAGCGAGGCTCTGTGGCAAGCCATCCTGGGCAAGGTGAAAACCTCCAAAAAAAAAACAAAACTGTTTTTGAAAAATGGAGGATGTTTTGAAGGCGTGTTGCAGGCCCTGTGGCCCAACAAGAGGCTACCAGAGTGCAGGCGGCTGCCCAGCGGGAGTCCGTACGGGGTGCAACAGGAGACCAACCAGCTGCTGATGAGCCAGGCAGCCCAAGATCGAGCAACCTGACCGAGGTAGTAAACCAGTTGAGGCCCTGACCACGATACGCACGGGCCCAGGGGAGTCGGCCGCTGCGGCGAGCAATTACTTGCAGAAGATGACACAGATGATGATATAGAGCGTATCTCCTTGCGTTCGGAGGATGGCACTGCGGGAGGCCGCTGGCCCAGACCAGTGGGCCGGTCTGCTGGCTCCATTCCTATGTGGGAGGCCCAGAAAGCCTACTTCGACATGACGCAGAAGCGGCTATGGACTACTCTCGAATGAAGGTGAAATCCTGCGAGCGGGCTCGCGGAGGGTTGCTCGTGTGGGGCCCAGTGGACGGGGGAGCAGCGATTGGCACCGAACGTGCAGAGCCGGGAAGGCGAAGGCCGGAGTCTCCGCAGGGCCTCCGGGCAGTGCTGCTGGGGCCGCCCGGGCGGGCAAGGGCACCCAGGCTCCTAACTTGCTGAAACCTACTGCGTTTGCCACCTGGCAACAGGTGACATGCTGAGGGCCAACTATCCAGGCCAAACGCTCGGGAATATCCTGCGTACATGGAGATGTCAGCTATTACCCCACCATCCCTGTACGCATCGAAGTCTTGGAACCCTACGAGCTGACAGAGGGGTCGTTCCGAAACTCCCGTACCCTGTCCTTATCGGCGAGACTTCCCGGGGTCGACGGCCTACTCCTGGAACAAGGGAAGGAGGGGAGGACCTAGGAGCCAAAGGGTGGCCCAGATTAGGGGACCTCTCCTCGCTTTCCACGAGTTTAGCTAGGATGCGTTCTCCCCACCGGGAAGTCCAGGAAGACTCGGAGGGAACGGAGGCCGAAAAGAAGGGGGACGAGGATCCTGACCCGGTACCTGACGCCTACACTGGCAGGGGAAAGAGGGACTCGGCTGACAGTGGGCCTAGGTCAGCTAACTCCAACCCAATGTTGGACCGGGTTCCCCTGGGGCTGTCCCTGAGGGGGAGACAGAGGTGGACCCCCCCGATGGGACAAATAGGGACCGCATGGGAATTTGGTCGGATCAGGCCAATGATCCCTATAGCACAACATTTTTAAAGGAAGTAGTCGAGGTGAATGGTCCCAGTAGAGGGAGAGCTAAGGGCCGGGACCATATTACATGATTAAAAAAAGATCTGCTGTATAGAATAATCCGCGTCCAAGAGCAAGTCATCGAACAACTCTTGGTCCCCCAGAAGCTCAAAGGCGCGGTAATGATCTGGCCCACTCATCTGTTTGGGGCCCATCTAGGGATGGATAAGACCCTCGATCGGATTCTACAAGGTTTTTTTGGCCTGGCATTTATGCGCCGTCCCGGAGAATTGTTTACTCCTGTCCGCAGTGCCAGACATGGAAAAAACGCTGTTTGAGAGTGGGCTGGGATTGGCTGCAGACCCAGCATTTAGAAATTATATAAGGGTCTGAGCCATCCACACTATGCTGCTGGATAAAAGACATGTCATTTGTGGATTCCCCAGACCTCAAGACACCAGCCAGCTGAGAACAGGTGGCACCCAGATGCATGTTGGAGGCAGGGCCCTTCTGCGTTCTGACAACCTCAACTGAAGAACCGCAGTCACAGTTTAGTCCACACAGGCAGCAGGCCTAGCTCACTATGCTTCTTCTTGGGCCTTGCTTTAGGTCGTCTCATCTGCTTACTAGCAACCTTACGAAGCGATAGATTTAAGGGTATTGCAGTCTGTTCCTCTACGTCTTTTCTGGAGTCACAAATTGCTCTTGCGGTGTCCTGAAGTTGATGATTGCGTCGCTGGGGTGGTGCTTCTTACACTGTAAGCACACTTCCTGCATCACCTAGGTTTCTTGCCATCCTCTGAGGAAATCAGACTGGTGGGAGAGCTGCAGCACAATTACAGATGTAATTTCTGGCCCCTCGATCTTACTCTACTCTGTCAGTGGGCTCCTCCTTCTGTGTTCCTTCCCCTGCAGCTTACCCACAATATAAATTTGGAGCTCTGCTCTGTGCTACGCTTTAAACTTAAAGGTTCATATGGTCGAATTTCATGTGAGCACCTCTAAGGAGAAAAAATGCATCAGTGAACTTCCTTGAGCAGCCCTGCTGTGCGAGGCAAATAGTCTGACATGGAACGATAGCTGGAGGGCCATTGGACACAAGTCAGGCCCTCAGGGGGAGCCATCAGTTAGCATCCTTGGATTATAGGTTTGCTTAGTTATACTAGCTCTTCATAGTTACCACAACCCAATACCCCAGAGGTCCGTACCCCCTAAGCCCGGATGCAATATCATGTCCATAGCTCATAGCCTAAGAGATAGCTCCAGATATTCTCCAGAATGTGGGTGGCGACTACCCTCTTCAAGCCGATACTCCTTGTAGTTCATGGCCCAAGGACGAACCCTCCCCTACCTTCTATTCTACGGGTCTTATATAAACGAAGTACTTTTGTGCAATATGTTAATACAGTGCGACGAATACCATAACTGGATACCCTGAAGGAGGGTGCTGGTGTGACCCTCTCCCGGCACCATATGGCCCATATCTTAGAAACGTACCAATTGATAAGTTTTCTTTCAATAGGACATTGTGGTAAGAACATGTTACGGAGGTGATCCGGCCGCACGGTATGGATGAGCCATCACGACTAGGGGCTTCTCCCACTAGCATACATATATATGTGCTGTATATTGTGCTGCGTACTCGGGAAACGTTCCTCATCAGTTCACACATGGGGAAGCTCTCTCCCCCTTTACACTCTGAAGCTGTATGATAGAGATCAACTGGTCGTGGATCAAAACACTTCCAGAGCATTACACTGGAACCTGGGTCAAGCCTCAGAGGACGCCTAGTGGCCACAAAGCGCAGCAAACCGAACCGCGAGGCAAAGCGCATCATGTTGTGGGACACTTGGTGAGCATCTAAATGACTTTGAGAGCTCGTTTGTAATGGAGTTCGTCATTTATCAGCCCCTCTGCTCAGTAGCAAGACTGATACACAAGACTCGTGAACTTCAAAAACAGACTCCAAAGAGAGACTGCTGAACTCGAATTAATATGCAAATTAGATACAATTAACTTAGCTTTAAACAGAGACTGGGAATGGTTGGGTCATTACACTAATTGAATCTATTTCCCTATGTTAAGTTCTCCTCACACCTTCTATGGGTCTTCTCAATTATCACTTCAATTTTTTTTTCTCCTGCTGATGATAGCTCATCTCAATTGATTAGACTCTTTCTGTTGGTTTGCATACTTCCACCTTTTCATGTTCTCTGTATGTATAAATATCTCCTGTCTGTGTGTTCCATTCCATGCATCCAAAGAAGTGAGCTGTAGCTCACGAAAGCTTATGCTGAAATAAATTTGTTAGTCTCTAAGGTGCCACAAGTACTCCTGTTCTTTTTTTAGTAGAATTTCAGTTATCCTCTTGTTACATGAAACACATTCACAACCCCAGATGCTTAACAGTGAAAATTCCCTTGATTATTTAAGCTTATGCATCATCTCCCATGATGCTAATATGTCTGAGGTTGTGTTGTAAAAGTCTTTGAAGGAGAAGGTCTCATAACTAATCAGGCCTTAGGATGCTGCAGCAAACTCACTTGTTGCCTTTTCTAGGGCCTCCCCAAATACTCTGACAGCCTGCAGCATAAGAAAGCTAATTTAGACAAAGATTGAAGTCAACATTCCACTTGCTCATCTATTTTATTTATAAGATGGTCTAGATTCCCTCATTTTCCCTCCTGCCATTATTCCTGGATCTTCTGTTGCAATGGTGTTCTGGGTGCAGAGGACTGACCCACGACAAGTAAAATTAATTCTATTCCTATTAATTTGAAAAAATGTGATTAAATATTTTCCTAGCACTTAAGGTAGTATATAAAATATAAAATTTCTGCAGAATTAATATATTAATCAAAACTTCTAAGAGAAGCTGTCATGCTGTCTGGAGTGGCTCACAACTGTGACAGTCTCCTTCAGCAAATGGTCAGAAAACAGGGCAGACTCCCCAAAGTGGTGGTATATTCTATCCTTAGATTTCACCAAGCCAGTAACAAATATGAACTCCTGGATAACTATACCAGTCTTGCCATGGAGTCATAGCCAGTCCCCTCAGACTATCCTGTCTATCCTGCCACCCAGGCAAACTGAACTTTGTGATAAAAGGTTCTTTAAACCAAAATCACACCATAGCAGGTTGCTCCTAGTGCCAAGAGAAGAGACCAGTCACTTACCCCTGATCAATTGGTACTCCAGATCTTACACCAAAGACAATACTGGCAGCCAATTCTATAATAAATTAACTCCATCAGGGCTGGATTAACCTTTTGTGGGCTCAGCGCCAAATATATCTGTGTGCCCCAATGGGGGCAATGAAGCATGGCGAGGGAGGGTTGGTCCCTAGACTGAGAGGCCAGCCACGGGCAATGGGGCATGGCATGGCATGGCATGGCAGGGGCCTTCCTGCTCCGCCCAGCCCAGTGCAAGGGCACTATTTACAAACCAGAATTTGCCAGATGCACACTAGCCTGCCCAGCCCTGTATTGCAAGCATGCCCCTACCCCTCAGGGCGGGGGTCGCCCATGCCATACCACACAGCCCACGCCCTGCCCAACAGGAACCCACCCCCCAATTCCCTATGGTCAGAGCCCCCCCTTGACCTGCTATGCCCAGCGTACCCCCAGAACCCTTCCACAAATGCACAGCACCCTGCTCAGTGCCCCCCTGCCCAGTGCCCCCTGCCCACAGCCCCACCACAAGGGCCCAGCACCCCACACAGAATCCCAGCTCCCTAGTGCCCCAATACACACAGATCTCCTCTGCTCCCTCACAGCCCAGCATCCCTCCCAGACCCTCCCCGAGACCCAGTCCCCCACGCCCCGCCTCACCAGCCCTGCTAGAAAGTGACTGCGTCTTCCCTGTAAGAGCCCATACAGTTCAGAGATGAAGGATGGTTCTTTAAATTCATTTGTCTATCTTCTTCTGACAGAAGACAAGCTGACAGTATCTCTACCCACATGGACTTTTCCTTTGATGACAGTGAGTGAGGAATGCACTTAGTCTTTTGACCTCTGACCATCATTTGTAATGGGCACTGGGTTTGAAATTAGCATTTTCTGTTAAAGTCCTCAAATCCTTCATTAGCATTTCACAAGATTTCTTTGATAGCTTATTTAGTTACTAGGGTATATACAATATAAATGTTTTCTAATACATTATAATAGGAACAGATAAGTGAAACAAATACAAGTAACATTCCACTAGTTTTCATTAAGTTTAAACAACTGAATACACTCTTAACATTTACACCCATTTTGATCTATTCTAATACACTAGTGAATTGGCCTGTGGCCTGGATCTGACCTGGCTGCCAGCGTCACACAAACGAAGAAAGATTAACACAAACATCACATCCTTATAGGAAAGCAGAAGAGAATCAATACACAGGCAAAAGAAAAGTTAAGATTCAGCCAAGATAGTACAATCCAATGTAGTTCTTTTATGACATTTAAAGTGAACAGGTAAAGGATAATACATAACTATTGTCTCCTCAGGATTAATTTTATTGCATGCATACCCATGTAATGAACCTCTGTTCATGGTGTGCCTCTCCATAATGAAATGTAGCTAAAGCACAAAGCAAGAAAAGCTACATATAAGTAAAATAGAAAGGAACAAATCAAATTTGCTTTAGAAACACAATAGATTTAGACTGTTTAAAGTGTAACTGTAGAAAGCATCCTATTGTAAAGGATCCTACAAAATACTTAAACAATGTGTATCTTCACTCATATGAGTAACATTACACATATACTTAAATATTTGCAGGATTTCGGCTTTAAAGTGCTTTTTTTCATTGGTTCTCTGATGCTTTATACAAAGTCAGGTGATTTTTTTTCATCCCATGAAGAACTTCAGTAAGGGCAATTATTGTCCCTATGCAGCCATGGATCAATGCTGCTTTAGAATCATATTAATGCAAGCCATAGATTGGATTAATTTTTCGGAGTACACAATTTAACGGATGTGTTCACACAGATAGAAAAATACATATTGAATGGCATGGTTAACCACAATGAGGGACAGTAACATTTTTCATTACTTTTTTCTGTTTTCCAACAACTTTGAAAACACCATGGCTGCCATTTGTGGTCTAGTAACCAGTTTGCTGTTAATGCCTGATTCATTGTTTAGTTATTTACTCCAGGCAGGATGCAAAATGGATGTAAAAAGCTACTAAATAAGAATGGAAGCATTTTACATCCACTCTGCACAGGGGTAAATGATTGCACAACATACAGGGCAGTGATGAATCAGGCCAAATTATTCATCACTTTGTATTGAAGTTAGAGGCAGTCTTGAACATGCTTGGTAGAGTTCACCTTATGTCACGGATATTGGCTACCTTTATGAGAACTGGTGAAGAAGCTGGTCAGAAATTATATTTCAGACAGAAATTTGGTTCCACACACTCTAAACAGAAGGACCAAACTGTTCATAGAAGTTTCTGTAAAACCCTCCAGATTCCCCCATTTCTCTCACCATTATCCCTGGGCCTTCTGTCACAACTGAATAGTGGTGGATCCAGATCCCTCTGCACCCTGTTGATAATGCTCAGAGCAGCAGTCACTTGACTAGAAGTCATTATTTCCAATCAGATTCTGACAGTTGACTTCCCTGTGGGGTTGGACAAGCCACTTAACCTCTCCATCTCAGTGACCACATTTTATAGATGAGGAAAAGAATACTTATTCCCCTATATCAAGGGGATATGAAGTAATTATAATGTTCATGTAGCACTTCCTGAAAAATGTGGAATATTCTGTATGTATTTTTATTACTATCTTACAGTTGGCATCCCTGTGCAGTCCCAGCAGAGAGGCAAAGGGCTAATGTGGGTTGATGGAGTGAGACTGAATTGATAGCTCACTGCTAGAAATGGGCCCTCCAAGCCAAGAATGATGCATGTTGGCCGACAGCATATGAATAACTTTGTCCAATTGTTCCCTGTGTTGTTAAACAGTGGCTTCAGAAAATACCAGTTTCTAACAATCAAAGATGACCTTTTAAACACTGAATCAAAACTAAGTTTTACTCCTAAAAATTGAGGCCCAGAATCACAGAAGCAGAAACAATAAAACACCTCGGCCTTAATGACATACACTGTACAGATGAAGGTATTGTATATAGGTACACTAACTCCACTCAGGGCCGGCTCCAGGCACCAGTGCAGCAAGCAGGTGCTTGCGGCGGCCAATGGAAAGGGACGGCACGTCCGGCTCTTCGGTGGCAATTAGGCAGCGGATCCCTCAGTCCCTCTCAAAGGGAAGGACCTGCTGCAGAATTGCTGCCAAAGAATGAAGCAGCGCAGTGGAGCTGCCGCCGAAGTGCCACCCATCGTGGCTTCCCCCCCACCCCCCCGCCGCTTGTGGCAGCAGAAAGGCTGGAGCCGGCCCTGACTCCACTTGAAATCCCTCGGAATAGGGGTTTGATTGGGCTCCAAATGTCATAAAAGCCACCATGGCTAAATAGCAAAACAGATGGATATACTGTACATCAGAAGGTGTTTATCTACAAGGGTTGCCCTGAGTTAGAACTAGAGCTAGTCAAAAAAAGGTGAAAATATAGCAAAAATTCAAAAGAGTTTTGAAATATTTCCCAATTTTTGATATCTTCCAATTTGTTCTATATTCAGTCCAACAAAGTGGGGAGGGGGAAGGGAAAGATGGAATTAATGGAGAAAAAAGGAAAAATCATCTCTCTCTCCCTGCCATATCTCCTCTGAAAAAGGCCAACTCCCTGTAGGACCATTTGAGGATTCAGAAATAGATTAAGACATTTAAAAGGTAACCACACACACCAAACCATCCAGCATTAGAGAGAGAAATGTTTAAAACAACTTTAAAATTAATCCCAAATGAGGACATCTTCCATCCAATTTGGGACAGCTCTGCAGCGTAAAGGTCTCTCTCTGTATATATTTCACAAAAAATTCCTACTTTACAAGACTGATAAGGTTGCAAAGTCAAACTCTCAGTATTTAGGAAGTACCAGAATTAAGATTGCCAGTGCAACCTTAATTACGCCCCCTTTTGTGTATTCATTATGATACTTGATCACATATTATTTCCCCCAACTTCATTCTTGGAAATGACATTTTAAAAAAATTCAGTCTGAAGCAGCACCCAGTATAGAAAGTTTCAGCCCAAATGGTTAAAGATTGGTAAAGTTATAAGAAACTGAAAACTACAGTATTGCCGTGCCAGCCTTGCCAATGGAAAAGTTCTCTCTGATTGGCTGCTCTTGTCCAGGAGGTGAGGAAATGGGGAAGGCAGCCAATCAGGGCTGCTGCAGGAGATAAGTTGCTATCTCTCCCCTCAGAAACCCAGAGGCATTTTGGGATAGGGGAGGGATGGGGAGAGGAAGGAGCAGATAGTCCCCAGCAGCTCAGAGAGGTCTGGTTCCTCTTCCCCTCTTGTGAAAAAAAGTGATTGGTCTGCTCTGTGTTCCTCCCCCTCCCCTCTCCATCTTGCAACACCAGGCATAGGAAAGGGGAGCGGAGGTGAAGAACCCCTGGAGCTGCCCATCTCCCCAGCCTGGGAAGGGGGAGAAAGGGACATGCTGGATCTGCCCTCCCAGACCTGGAGTCTGGGGGAAGAACCCTTAGAACTGCAAGAAGAGCAAAAGGCAGAATGTATGTGGTCTGGGGGCTGCACTGGGGGCTGTGGAGTGTAGGGACCAGCATTCATTCATTCGATTTTTTATAGTTTGGGAGAAGCTGGCAGCTGTGCATCATCTGGCAGCCAACTGAGAGCACTTGCAGTGGGGGGCCACAATCATCTCATTGTTAAGAGAGTTGGCAACACAGCTGCTGTCCCAAATACTTTGGGGCTGGGCAGGAGGAGTTCAAAAAATCAAAAGCCACATGCAAAAAACAATGTAATTTATCATTATTATCATTTTCTTGACTTTGGGGCAGGTCTGACTTTTGGGGCTGGCAAGGCTGGTAGGGCTGCCAGTTTTGGTTTAACATATTTCTGGAAGTTTCATCACATGAGATAATCTTTCACTAAAGATGAATCTTTATGTCCAATGCCCAGTGATGCATTGCTTAGCCAGGGCTGATGAGAGGGGAGGGAAGCTGGTACAAATTACCAGAGCCCAGCGGTCTGGAAGGGGGTCCGGGGCCCAGCTTCATCAGCCCTGTTTAGCCGGTCTGCCTTTGCTGGGGGGCCCCCAAAATTTTTTTCACCAGGACCCAAACTGGCTCTCGGTGGCCCTTTGCTTTGCACCGCAGCAATCCCTGTGCTTCCGTCCACATTTGGCACCATCTTTCAACAGTTGGTGTACTGCGTACCCTGCCTCTTTGGGCTGCAGGAATGGATCCCGAACTGTTGACCAGTATGCTGCTTGCTCTGACCAACATGTCACAAGTGGCAGTGGAGTTATTCCTTAAACTACAAAGGCAAGAGGAGTGCAACATTGATCTCACCACATGTAGTAGCTACGACACAAGATTACTTGTGGCATTCACGGAGGAGCTAACTGTAGTGGAACACTGTGTTTGGGCTCTGGAAACAAGCTCTGAGTGGTGGTATCACATCGGGATGCACACCTGGGATGACAAGCAGTGGCTGCAGAACTTTTGGATGAGGAAAGCCACATTCATGGGACTGTGTGATGAGCTTGCCCCAGCTCTGCGGCACAAGGACAAGAGAATAAGAGCTGCCTTGCCTTTGGAGAAGCATGTGGCAATTGCACTGTGGAAGCTGGCTACTCCAGATTGCTACCGATCGGTTGCTAACCAGTTCAAAGTGGGAAAGTCGACCATTAGACTTTTGTTGATGGAAGTGTGCAGGGCCATTAATTGCGTCCTGCTCTGAAAGACCATGACTCTGGGCAATGTGTGACATTGTCGATGGCTTTGCACAAATGGGTTTCCCCAACTGCAGAGGGGTGATAGATAGGACGCATATTCCAATTCTGGCACCAGACCACCTAGCCACCAAGTACATTAATTGCAAGGGGTATTTCTCAATGGTTCTCCAGGCACTTGTAAATCACCATAGGCATTTCACAGACATTAATGCAGGCTAGTCTGGAAAGGTGCATGATGCAAACATCTTTCAGAACACTGGCCGGCTCAGGAAGCTGCAAGCAGGGACTTTCTTCCTGGACCAGAAGATCACCATGGGGGAAGTCGAAATGCCCATTATGATCATGAGAGACCCTGCCTACCCCTTAATGCCATGGCTTATGAAGCCATACATGGGGCAACTTGACAGCAGCAAGGAGCAGTCGAACAAGAAGCTGAGCAAGTGCAGAATGACTGTTGAATGTGCTTTTGGCTGTTTAAAGGTCCACTGGTGCTGTCTCTATGGGAAGATGGACCTGGCCGATGACAATATTCCTATGCTTATAGCCGTGTGCTGTACGCTCCATAATATTTGTGAAAGGAAGGGTAAAAGCTTCTGTCGAGCTGGACTGCAAAGGCTCAGAGCCTGGAGGCTGAGTCTGAACAGCAAGAGACCAGGGCTGTTAGAGGGGTGCAGCGCAGGGCCTGATAATCATTCCTGTCCCCACATTTTCCACAGGATGTGATCATTATGGAATATATCTCACTGCTGAGGGTGAGCAGGAAAACAAGGGAGGGTCTGCTCCATGACTGTGGCTTCCACCCTGGCCCCTATTCAGCTAGCCTGTGTGCAGTAATGGTCCCCCCACCCATGATGGCAGAGTGGTACAGGAAAGTTATCGTTAATGGTGCAAGAAACAAAACAGCTCCACTGAAGAACCTGAGGCAGCAGATTACCTAGTCTCTCCATGGGTGTTTCCTGGATATCTCTGAGGGAAATTCCCGTGAAGCAAGGGAATCAATCAATAGCCTGTTCTGCCACTTGGGGCTTGGCTACACTGGAGAGTTGCAGTGCTGGTGATGGGGTTACAGAGCTGCAACTCACTCTGTGTACACACTTTGAAAGCCCAGCCAGCTCTGCAACTCCCTGGCTGCAGCGCTGGCTGTACACCTGGTCTGCTTGGGGTGTAGCGATTCCAGCGCTGGTGATGCAGCGCTGCTCATCAGGTGTGGACACCAACAGCGCTGTTATTGGCCTCCAGGGTATTAGGAGGTATCCCAGCATACCTTTTNGATATATATATATCAACAAGTTTGCTGGTATGAATAAACTGTACAATGTCCATCATCGATTTTGCATGTGGCAACACTGATGACAGTGTACTCAATTCTTTGTACAGTTCAAGTCCATTTAAATCAAAACTATCACTGTGCTTCAGGAGGCTCTCCAGGTTCTTGCACTTTGTCATTAGTTACTCTTGTTTTCCTATTTTGTTGAATTTAGTCCCACTCAGCTTGCTGCCAGCTGAGTGAATGGAACCCCAGGCCAACAGTGGGTTGAGTGGCTCAGCCGGGATCTCAGCCACCGGCCTGCTTAGCCTGCTGCCACCCTGGGGTTCCTTAGGAGTCCCCAGGCCAGCAGTGGGTGCTGAGTGGGGCCCGCAGCTGGGACCTCAGCTGGCAATGGGGCAGCAGCCAGAACCCCAGAGCATCAAAAATCAGCTGGCATACCACCTTTGGCACGTGTACTGTAGGTTGCTGACCCCTGCTCTATACCAGTGGTTCCCAAACTGGGGTTCGCGAAAACCCTGGGGGGGTTGCAGAACATTACAGGGGGTTCGCCAGAAAAATTTCACTAATGGCAGCCAGAGGACCCTGGACATTGGAGACAGCAGGTGGGACCCGGTTGCAGGGTAGACACCCCGAGCCCCAGGGAGAGCAGGGCTGGGCAGTTTGGGCTGGTAGCCCGAGTTCTGGTGGTCAGTGTGGGAGCTGGCAGCCCAAACCCCAGCGCTCCGCGCGGGGCTGGTAGCCCAAGCCCTGGGGCTGGCAGCCCAAGTCCTGGCAGTCAGCAAGGGAGCCAGCAGCCTGAACCCCAGCGCTCTGTGCAGGGCTGGCAGCCTGAGTTACAGGAAGAGTGGGTCTGGCAGCCTGAGCCCTGCCCCAACAGCGGGGGAGCCGGCAGCCCAAACCCCAGCCTGAGTCCCAGGAAGAGCGGGGCGGGCAGCTGGGGCATCCATCACATTGTGGAAATTTAAACTTAAATCCCTGAAAATATTCATTTTTAGGAGGGGGTTCATGACATTTCACAATTTAGTGAAAGGGGTTTGCAGGCTGTTAAAGTTTGAGAACCATACACTAGTAAGGAGATGAGCATATTACAGTTGTTGGAGGGCTCTATTTAGCAGTAACAGGGCTATAGGAAAGTCAGTCAACATTTTTTGTTTCTCTGATGAAAACTGGCCC